>NC_133537.1:216317121-216627234 GCF_048544455.1 Silene latifolia | reverse complement strand
CGGCCCCAACAGCCTGCTCAGGAGGTCTCTCCTCCTCGGTAACGTCCTCCACAACCATGGCGGGCGTGCTAGCCGGAGTGCTAACCGGGCCCGTCCAGAACAACTCCTCAAAAGTCGCTGCCAGGGGCCCAGCCTGTCCCGAACACTCTCCTACAAACAAAAAACGTCAGTCGAAATTTCGGCATTACGACGGCATGAAATGGATAGATCCAAAAAACACAACCTGCAATACAAAACAAGGGCAATCCCGCCCAAAATCCAACCAAACAAAACAATTTAAAAAAACAAAAACCGAACGACTCGCCCATCTTTTCAAGCAAAAGACGAGTCAAAACCACAAAAACGACATTTCGAGACCCCTACAAGGTCCGCCAACAACCCAAAATACATTCCCGACACAATGGGGTATTTTTCTACGGTTCAAAAAGGCAATTCATACGCTAATTTGAGCCCAAACCGGTCAAAAATTCAAGAACGACCACAAAAGGCAGACGTGATTTTATCACGCCTCAAGGTGACCTAAATTGCCAATAAGGTCCATTTCAAGGCAAACTGGCTCAATTCAAGCCCAAACAGACGCTTATTTTGTCAGACATAAGACCGTCACAAAAGGCAAAAATCTAATTTTGCCCACAATACCCAACGAAGGTCCATAATGGCGAATATGAGTTTTCCCAACCACAATGCAACCTAGTGGGACCCACTACCCAAGCAAATAAACTTGGCATTGCAAAATGAGACGGTGTCTCACCTCACTCACGTTTTTCGAGCATAGGGAGCGGGAATGGGAACCAAAATGCAAACTAAAAGCACCCTTATACTCCTAAACAGGTTTCTAACCTAATGCAAGCATCAATTTCACTCGAAATGGGCTCAATCAAAAACGCCCAATTCGATTTTTCTTGGGTAAAATTCCGCCCTAATTCAATCAAGCTAAAGATCAACAAATTTAAATGGTTTCAAGAGGAAATACATACCTTGAGATGACATTGTTGATGATGGCACGAATTCAAGCGAGCTAGAAGGTCCAACAATGGCGATCTTGGCTTGCTTTGTCGAAAAATGAAGAAGACGAGACGATGAACGGGATGCAGCCTGAACTCGCGTCTTTTACAGAAAAAAAGGGAAGCCCCTTTGGTTCGCCAGGTGGCTCGCGCCTCAATCGGGCCTCCCTTACTCTTTCAGCGAATTTTGGGCTTTGGCCCAATTTCCACATAACAAAATTCGGATTTTCATTGACGATATTAAAGGTCGTCATTTTCTCAAAAACAAAAACAAATAGTGAAAATTTAAATTCGCTATTTTCGAAAATTTCAAACAAACGGCGATCAAAACCGCCAATTTCAAAAATAATGGTGAAATCAAATTCACTATTTTCCTTCAATTTCAAAAATAATAGCGAAAATTCAAAATCCGCTATTTCTTCAAATTTCAAGCGACGACAATTAAAACCGTCATTTTCAAAATAATAACTGGAAATTGAATTCCGCTATTCTCACCACACATGTCAACGGCGGCACATAAACCGTCATTTCAATTAATAGTGAAGATTCCAAATTCACTATTTCTTTCAAATGTCAACGGCGGCACATAAACCGTCATTTCAATTAATAGTGAAGATTCCAAATTCACTATTTCCATCAAATGTCAACGACGGCACATAAACCGTCACTTCAAACGTAATAGCAGACTTAAAATTTGCTATTTCCCTTCAAAATTCAAACGAACGCCGATCGAAACCGCCACTCCAAATTCAAAAAAGAACGACGAACGGTGAAGATTCTCAATTCACTATTCCTTTAAGTACCAGCAGGGGGCTTCCTCGTGGAACCCGCTCATTTCAAAAACAGTGATAGTAAAAATTCAAAGTCACTATTTCCAAAGCGACATCGCGAGTTCGCTGCCTTCAAACAAGCCCTTTTGACGCGGCTATTCTCACGGTCCATTAATCGACCGCCTCATGGCTGGCGAGCCTTTGTCCGCAACCTTTCAAGGATAGATCCCGAAGATGTCTCGGGTACATTTCCTTATAATGGCTGGCGAGCCTTTGTCCGCAACCTTTCAAGGACACATCCCGAAGATGCCTCAGGTACATTTCCTTACCATGGCTGGCGAGCCTTTGTCCGCAACCTTTCAAGGACACATCCCGAAGATGCCTCGGGTACATTTCCTTACCATGGCTGGCGAGCCTTTGTCCGCAACCTTTCAAGGACACATCCCAAAGATGCCTCGGGTACATTTCCTTACCATGGCTGGCGAGCCTTTGTCCGCAACCTTTCAAGGACACATCCCGAAGATGCCTCGGGTATATTTCCTTACCATGGCTGGCGAGCCTTTGTCCGCAACCTTTCAAGGACACATCCCGAAGATGCCTCGGGTACATTTCCTTATCATGGTTGGCGAGCCTTTATCCGCAAACGTGCAAGGACATATCCGAAGATGCCTCAGGTATGACTCCTTCCTATGGCTGGCGAGCCTTTGTACGCAGTCTAATGGACTTTAAACGATCCGCACAGACAGTCGACAGACTCTAAACTGTTCCCGACGATAGGTCCTTAGCTCGTACCCTCGAGTCGCCTTGGCGTCGCCCTTCCCGACGGCAGGTCCTTGGCCCGAATCCTTTCGAGCCGCCTCGACGTCGATTGGGTATCCAGGTTGTAATCTTCGATTGACCTGGGGGTCTACTTTAACTTTCGTCTTGTCCAAGCCTCAGTCAAAGTGGGGGCTCTGTAGATACCCAGTATCTGTTGAGACTCCAACAAACACCCGATGATTATCGGACTACAACATGCTTTGGAATCGCGGCATTTGATCGACAGTTTTTGTACAACTTTACGTCGGAAAACTTAAAACGATTTCGAAAATAAAATATTTCAAAACATTTCAAAAATACTTGGAGTGTTTAATGCACGACGACGGGGTCGCAATGACACTAACTAGAGTCAAAACTGACACCGGACCAAAAACCGACTCAAAAATTCAAATCCCGACTCCAACAACGAGTCAAACCGAGTCAACCACCAAAAACAAAACATTTCAAACCTTCTACCTTAAGTTTTCCCGGATTCATGTTGGTCAAGTACCAAACATGTGACTACAAAACCTAGGATAGAACAAATCATGATTGCGTTTGTTGTGAAAGTGACAACACAACTCGAAGAACCGCGACGTGGCTCGCGCCTCTTTGAGCAACCAAGGTGGCCACGTCGCTCAAAACTCACACAACCACTCATTCTCCTATAAATACCCCTCAAATGCCACCCATTTGAGACTTACGCGAGTGTCCGCCCCCTCTCTTCTCCCTTAAAATTCTCGACTCGACTTCTTAAGTCATAACCCGACGCGTATTTACGACCTACCGATCGTAAATACAAGCCTTACACATTGTTTGGTACCATCATCGTGCATTAAATTACTTGACCGACCACTTCGACCACTACACCATCACTAACATCAAAACACTATTTTTACTTACCAAAACGGTTTTAAACCGAGTTTTTTCCGATCAAACGAGTTGTTACACTTACGTCGGTCACTCGCCATAACCAAACATGTAAGTATGAGGGTGTAAAAATCCTCTTTTATTATGTTTTCATTTGTTTCATGACTATAACATGCTAAAACGTGCATAACATGAACCAAAACATGGAATAAACGAGCCAAAACTAATTTTTGGTCTGAGACAGAAGCCCCTTAGGTCGCCAACTTACCCGCGCCTAAATGGGGTGTTCAGACCAGAGATCAACCGTGTTTGTTCTCGTCATTTCCCTTTAATTCATTTTCATATTTGTAATCGGTTTTTACCATTCCAAATACTTTCGAACCCTTTTTATTTTATGTTATTTGTTTTAACCATAAAACATTTTTCACCCTTGGTTCCTCATACCATGACGGTTAAATCCGTGTTTCGATGATAATATTTGGTTAATGACATCTAAAAGGTATTTTAAAACCTTTTATTTCATTTCTTTACATTTTTCAAACAAACATATTAGTCCCCAACACAAAGTCATCCTTGGTTCTACATACCATGCCGGATTTTAACCCGGGTACGATGATGAGTATCGACTAATAACATTCAAATGGACTTAAAACAATTAGTCCATAATTACTTTCAAAACTATTCATGTCAAGTTTGTCAAATCGAACCCGACACCGAATATTATCCAAATAATTATGATTATTCGAGTCTAGTTCTTCAAATCAACAAATGCGGTCTAAACGACCCCTTCAAATCAAACTGGGTTCAAACACCCATTTTCAACGCGTTTTATAACGTTTTCTAAAAGGTCATAACACGGTACATAAACCGTGGGCTAACCCGCGCCTAAACAGGCCCTCCATTTCTCATTTTCAAAACCAGAGGGAGGCCCTTTGTATCGCCAGCTGGCTCGCGCCTCATATAGCCACCTGATATAGGGTCTGTTCCCTTCCAGCATTAGTCTAGGACGATCCCGACTCCGGTTAGCCCGGATATAGGACGGATCAGATGACTATTCAAAATCATATTTGCAAAATGCCTTACTAAGACAAATGGATCATATTATGCACCCTAAACCTAATACGGTAAATGGATGTTTAATTTCCGTCTTGCATGCAAATCAATCATTAATCCAACTCGACATCTTAAACTTGATACTTGGATTAAATCAACCGACTTAGAAAGCTCTCACATGTTAGGTTTAAATTATTGGATGCGCATTCATGCATTTAAACCGTTTTATCAACTTTTGCATTCAACCAACCAAGATCGATCAGTAGAGGCCGCTAAGGCGGGCGGGATTGGGTGTCTGATTAAAGGGCTTCCCAATACGTACCTTCACCTCTTACTCAGAAACTTTGGATAGTGGACGACCTTATCCAGGGCGTACGAGAGTCATTCTAGAGATAGGATGCTAAAGAGGGACTATTTCCTTATCTTTAGTACCTATGTCAAACGCTGCTTTGTGCTTCGATTTGACCGAGGTATAAAGTAGATTTCGAACGGGTTCCAGGCATCCCACAAATGCTTGGTGGCGACTCCAAACATCTCTAATCGTTTCGAGACCCTTACCGAGACGAAATCGACCGATCTAAAACGATCCGGTCGAAAGCATTTTTAACGCCGCCGAGCGTGGCTTTCAAAAGACCGTTGTACGTCCACGGATCGAAGTGGGCTCGCAGGTGGGCCATGTCCACAAAGGATTTCTTCATCATTGCCCATCTACTATAATATGTACAAAAGGCCTTCTAGTCTTATCTTCTCTTTGATGCTTGGTCATTAGATTCGATCAATTTAGCTCTATTTTGCCATGAAAATGCAAGGTTTGCACTCCTCTCCTACCAAGGAAACAAAACCTCAAAGAATATGCAAAACAAAGAACTAAAGATAGTAAATGACCCAAATATGCACTAAAAAGCATAGGAACGAGGCTAATTCGGGGACTAAATATGCTCAAATAATGGTCACATCACTTCTATAGATAAGTTGAGATGTACTCATGATTTTGTTGTGACTAGCTCAAAAGATTTTATGTGTGAGACTTGTGTTCTTTCTAAGCATCATAAGCTTCTATTTGTAAGAAGCAATTCTATTTCTCTTAATGGTTTTGATTTGGTGCATATGGATTAATGGGGACCATATAAGACACCAAGTTTTAATAGTTCTACATATTTTTTAACAATCCTTGATGATTGCTCCAGATGTACTTGGACATATCTGTTGCAAAATAAGCAGCAAGTACCAGGTCTTATTCGAAGTTTTTTAAAAATGGTTCAAACCCAGTTTGAAGTTTCTATTAAAGTGATAAGGACAGATCATGGCACTGAGTTTGAATAGTGCATGTGTGATGACATATTTGCTGAACTGGGTATATTACATCAGAAAAGTGTGGTTGAGAGACCGCAACAAAATGGACGGGTAGAACGCAAGCATCGACATTTGCTTGATACTGCCAGGCCCTTAAAGATACATGCTAATATACCTCTCAAATTTTGGGGAGAGTGTATACTTACTGCAACACATCTAATAAAAAAGATGCCAACTGTTATACTTGGTTGGAAATCCCCATTTGAAGTTTTATTCAAGACTAAACCAAAACATGATGATCTTAGAGTATTTGGATGCTTCTTGATACGTGCCTAATGTATAGTCTTTTTGGCCTATTTCAGCACGTATTTCTATGCATTTCTATACTGTTTTTATGGTATTTTGCCCCGAATTGGCTACTTTGGTGTATTTTGTCCTTTTTGTAGGAATGATCGCGAAAGTAGTGGAACCATACTTCTTTTCGTCCTTTTTGCATGCATTTAGAGGAGACGGGATTGTCCCAGAGTGAGGTACTGCATTTGGAAGCGCCGTGGCACGCATTACGAGGCACTTAGACGCAGACGTGAGCTGAAATGAAGTCTAGTCACTCGATCGAGTGGTTTTCACACCCTCTGTTACTCGATCGAGTGGTTTTCATATGCCTTGATGGTCGATCGAGTAACATTTCACTCGATCACTAAGCTGCACAAGGACCATCTACTCGATCGAGTGACTTCTTGGTCGATCGAGTAACTTTTGCTGGAGAGTTGGTCGATCAAGTGGTTTTAATCCACTCGATCGACTGGTTTCGTCATTATGGGCTTTTAATCAGTCCGTGTGATGTTTTATTTCGCAAGCCTTAGTTACTTTTTCTATTTAAACCTATGTTAATTAGGTTAATAGACATCTTTTTATCTACCTTTTACTCTAGCTTTCACAGTAGAACTTTACTACGTAACTTTTATTCCTCTTCACCGTTACTTTGCTTTGGGGTTATTATTGCTCGGATTCAGTTGTTCTTTACGCCGGATTCGCATTGATTGTAATTCCTTCTCTTCCCTTATTAATAATAATCTTTTGTTTGCTTAAATTTCTTGTTTGTGTTATTATTACTTCTGCCCTAATTTCCATCATTGCAATTTATTGTTTATTCATTATGTTTTCTGCTGGAACCTTAATTGCTGTTAGTTTAATTAAGAATATGAGTAGCTAAACTCTTTCATGTTGGGATTAGGGGATCTGCGGTAGAAATGTGACGATGTAGTGAATGAATTAGATGAATTAATTACGAGACTCTGTCACTATAGCAATTTAACTGTAATTCCCGACCTAGTTGAGTGCACGCTTCTATGTCACCCATTAATCTGGCTAAAATTAATCCTGGATCGAAAGATTGGACTAAATAGGCCTGTGTAAATGTGATGAGACTACCCTAATGAGGACGAAAGTTAAGTTAGTGGTATTTTAGGATAGAAAGTGGACCGAAAGGACCTTTTAACATCCGTCTCACATTAGTTCGTCTGAATCATTTACAGCTGAGTCACAGGACTACCATAGTGAACCGAATTCCCGACATGTCCCTCTCTTCTTGATAGTTTCAACCGTTTTTATTGCTTTTACTGCTCTTCCTTTTATTTCTCTTCCTTTCAAACTTCGTAGTTTAGAACCAATTTCAAACAAACCCCCAATTGTTACCATAGGATTAGAAATAGACAGCTATAATTACATTACCTCCCTGTGGATTCGATACTCGACTGCCTCTGCTACATTTTAGTTGAGACCGTTAGGTTTTATCTTTGATAGGGTTGCGATAGCCGTGTCAAATTTTGGCGCCGTTGCCGGGGAGGCAATTGTTCAATTTATTAGTTGTTTCATTTTTAATCCTTCTCAGTTTAAGGAACACTCGTTCCTTAGACTATTCTTATATTCTGTTCGTAGTTTCTTCTTATGCGCAGGTCACAAGGTGGTGAACTACTACCATTCGATCCAGAGATTGAGAGATCTTTGCGCGTAAAGAGGAGATTGTTTCAAGATCAACAATTAGAGGAAGAGTCTAGTTCTCATTCCAACTATTACGAGAACGAACTGTTCGAGGACAATCCACCGTCTTCTCCAGTTTCCAATTCATCGCTTGAAACGTTATTTTTCCGGACTTTCCCGAAATGGCCGAAGAAGCGACCATTGCCAGTCATTCTGAACCCACAGTTGAGGATCTTTACAAGGGGTTCGAGCTACCAGGGGAAGCCAGGAAATTCGAGCCGAAACCTTCCTACCTTAATATGGTTGAGAAGAATCAGTTCGGTGGGGCTGCAAACGAGGATGCAGCGAAGCACATGGAGACTTTTATTGACTATTCTTGCTCCATACCCCCACCTTTGGCGTGACAATGGGATCAGATAAAAGAAACCATGTTCATCTTCTCACTCCGCGATGCTTCGAGGGAATGGTATAGGGATTTGGACCGAGCTGCTCACGGTATAACTGACTGGAATTCGCTGGCTTTAGCGTTCTATAAGAAGTACTTTTCTGCATCGAGGACTATTGCCATTAGAGCTCAGATAACGAGCTTCAAACAAGGACCATACCGCACCATGGTTTCGAAAAATGGAGCTTGTGCAATCATTTCTATAATGGTCTGTATGACGATCAGAGGGCTATTTTGGATGTCGACCCAATGGCCG
Source organism: Silene latifolia (assembly GCF_048544455.1). NCBI lineage: Eukaryota > Viridiplantae > Streptophyta > Magnoliopsida > Caryophyllales > Caryophyllaceae > Silene > Silene latifolia. The sequence goes on along the minus strand of NC_133537.1, from coordinate 216,618,765 downwards.
ATTTCTTTGAAAACTTGGGAGCAACTAAGGGGTGGAAGATCATAGATGATTTGGCCATCCATAAGGCTGAATATGGGAACTCGAGAGGAAATCAAAGAAGAGCTGCTGAATCTTCTTCTGTCGCTGCACTTGAAGCTCTTACTGCAAGGTTTGACAAGTATGAGATAGGAGGAGCCTCCAAGGGGGGAATGTACCAGGTTAATGCTATGACAGACGGTCCTTTCGTCTGTAGAAGATGTGGGGGAGAGGGACATTTCTCAGATCATTGTCCCAACTCCTATGAGTCTTGCGCTGCCTTCCAACACTACAGGCAGAACAACAGTTACTACGAGCCGAATGTCCACCCCAATTTGAGGTGGAGTAGTCAGAATGTACTCAATCCCACTGCCCCTCCGCATCAGCCATATATTCCTCCACACAAGAATCAACAGGGCTATCAGAAGCCTCCTTCTTTCAACCCTCCTAACCAAGGTGCATCATCTTCTAGTGGGGTGAGTGAAATAGGTGAGCTTAAGTCCATGTTGCAGACCATCACAAAGCACTTGCAGCTAAACGATCAACAAAATCAACAAAAGGACGCGTCATTTAAGGCACTTGAGACTCAAGTTGCCCAACTTGCTGCAAATCAATCCTCGAGAAAGCCGGGTCAATTACCGACTCAAAATGAGAAGAATCCACATGAGACGGTAAATCTGATAGAATTGAGAAGCGGTCTTTCTTATGAGGGACCAGAAGTGCAAAAATCAGACCCTAGGGAAGCCATTACTGGTGATGAACAGTGTACTGTCGAGAAAAAAGAGCTCACGACAAAGGAACTACTCGATCGACTGAAAACTGGCCATCGATCGAGTGGAAATGGTGAAGAAATAGGTCGATCGAGCGGTTTTCCTGCTCGATCGAGTGAACAGGAAAGTGCAGTTAGTCGATCGAGTGGAAATGTTACTCGATCGACTAACAATGAAGAAGAAACTGATCGTCGAGTAAGGAACTTGGTCGATCGAGCGGTATTGATGACGGGAAGCTTATTCGAGAGCCTGCTAGTGCTCGTTTAAGCGAGAAATCACCGGAAAGACCTCGTTCGAGAGGTAAGAAGCGTCCAAAGGATACTGAACTTGCTCCGGAAGACACTTTGGAACAGAGAAATAAGGGACTCGAGATACCAATCACGGTTCCCTTCCCGAGGCGGCTGCAGAATACCAAAGTTAATCAACAGTTTGGCAAATTTGTCGAACTTTTGAAGAGCTTGGAAGTCTCCGTGCCGTTCCGTTCTTTGGTCTTCGACTAAGGTACCCTCTTATTTAAAGTTTATGAAAGAAATTTTAGCACGTAAGAGGACTATTAATGACAGTGAGACCGTAGCTTTGATCGAGGTGGGTCACCCTATTTCAAAATAAGTTACCCCTAAGCAATCGACCGGGTAGTTTTTCGATTCCGTGTCATATCGGTATGCAATTGATTGATAATGCGCTATGCGATTTAGGCGCTAGCGTAAGTGTCTTACCTTTGTCTCCGGCTAAGAGACTTGGTTTGACAAAGCCGAGTTGCACCAACATGATCTGTCCGGATGGCCGACCGTAGTCTATCACGGCCATTAGGTATAGTAGAATACGTACTGTTCGGATCGGGAAGTTCTTTATTCCGTTTATTTTGTTGTCTTAGACATCCCAGAAGATGCACACACCCCTATCATTTTAGGGAGACCATTTTTGTCCACCGCCCGTGCAGTAATAGACGTCGGGGGGAAGACTTTGACCTTTCAGGTAGGGGATGAGGAGCTGATTTTTCATCGGTCCAAGTTCGGAGAGCTCCATGCAAGCCCACCTTGCAATGCTCTCTCTTCTATTGTTCCTATTATTGACACTCCAAATGAAAATTTGGAGAATTGTGCCGCTATTGTTAACCCTCCGCCTCAGATTGAGAGCAAAAAGGAGGAAAGTTCGTCTGTTTTCCTTACTGCAGGTACATATGAAAGCAAGGATGGGGCTGTCAAGGGACATGGTGTAGCCATTATCAATCAAATTGGAAGAAAGGATGCCAAAGAAGATGACAGAGGAGCAAGAACGAAGCAAGTTCGAACCTACATAGATTGGAATTACATTCCTCCTACTGTTTCAAAGGATAATTCAAGCTCATGGAAGATGAAGAGGACAGTCAGCGTTCCGAGGTGACGTCCTCGTGAAGCCCACGAAGGGGCTCTGAAATTTGATGGGAATTAAACGGGGAAATGCCCCGTGTAACACCTTGTAATAGACAATTTTTGAATTTCTTTTGACTTTGTTTTATTGCGTTTTAATTAGGACAATTAGTTTTAGACAATTTTTAGCATAGACGTAAGACTATAGACTGTGTTTTTGCGTATTTGGTATTTTGGGAAACTCTTGGATGTGTTTTTATGCAGGTTTGGGGAAGTCTCACGCAATTCAAGGAAGAAAAGACGAAAATTCTAGAGCCTACGAAAGAAAAGTCCTCGATCGAGTACTTTTTGTACTCGATCGAGTGGAAATATGATCGATCGAGTAGTTTATCTACTCGACCGAGTGAAGCAAAAAGGAGGATTGGTCGATCGAGCATCTTTTTACTTGACCAACAGATGGACCATCAAAACCCCTCGATCGAGTAGTTTAAAACCACTCGATCGAGTGAAAATGAACAGGACACGGGAGTTTTCTAACTTAAACTCTTTATTTCCTTTTCTATTCCATTTCATCCCTAAATTTCGACTAACACTCCCTTTTTGTGCGATTGATTTCTTCCCCAAATCCCCATTTTCTTGCCCAAATCACCAAATCCGTCACCTACATTTCATTGCTTGCATTTTAATCTTCAAAAGCCCCTTAATTTCATCCCTATTTGTGTCCATTTTCGCGGTTTTAAAAAGGGATTTAGGGTTGCGGTTTTTCGACTGAAAAAATCGTTTGTTCTTGCTTAATTCTTGAGGATTATTTGCATTTGTAGGTCGTCTATCATCAAGTAAGTGTTTCTTCATTCCTCTTGCATTCTAATTTCGATTATTTCGAATTTTATGAGGTAGAAGTAATTTAGGGTTTCGAAAATCCATGTTCAGTCGAATTTTTCGACTTAATTGCTTTTATATGCCCTTAATTAGCTGCTTGATGATCTTATCCCAATTCCTTGCCGTTGTTGCTTGCTTAATTCGAAATTTGCGCGAGATTTCCGCGATTAGGGCTCCTAAGTCGAATTTTTTTCGACTGTCAGACGGTCTTTATGCTGCCTTGTTTTGTTTAACCTCAGTCCTTTCTTACTTGCTGTTGTTGTTAACTGCATTTTCCGTCCCCTATCGCCATTACTTGCTGTAAATTGATGGGAAATCTTGTACTGTGAGTCGGAATTTTCGACTGCTAGGAGTCTTACATGCTTCCATTTGCGGTTTTCACGCTGTTTTAGCCTCCATTAGCAGTCATTACGTTGTCACATTATCACCATTCACGTACTGCTATTTCGAAATTTCAGAGGAATTGTTGGATTTTATCTGCTGAAGTCGAATTTCTCGACTGATTGGGCCTTTACGTGCTGTCACATGTTGGTTAACGTGTTGTTTTAGCCACGGTTTGCAGCCGTTTTTCTCATCATGCCCTTTACCATGTTGCGGGATGGAGTCCGATTTTACCCTCCACCAAGACTTCTCCGGCCGTCTTTGAGCGAGTCCGTGGCCCCTGCTGTTGCCACTAGCTCCGCTTTAGTCACCACCGCAGCCCAGTCTTCCTTGTTTGACACATCGGGACGGTTTACGCTCCAGCTAGCTCGGTTGGGAGCTCGGTTCGGACTACTCCGGCCACCACTTCGCCACCACTTCTACACCGTGGCACACTCACCGGCGGCCTCAAATTTCACCGCCTTCGTAGTCGCTTTAGTTCCTTACACGGTCCGAGAGCGGGCGCGCTGCGTTCCGAGACGGAGGCGGGGTCGTCGACTAGTCAAGGCTACACCAGCTCCGATTACTTCCACCTCCACCACGGCTAGCCCTTCCCGCTGCGCTTTTTGCCCCGCTTCTCGCTTCTTCACCGGTGCCGACCCGCCTACTATCGAGACGATTCTTGTCCGAGGGGACACTTCCCTGGACTCTCACCCGGACTACCCGTAGGTATTATTCGTCAATGCTTTACATCGCGATAAATTTTATAACCTGCTGAAGTGTGAACATATGCCTTCCCGATTTTTAGACAAATTGGCATTAGAGAAACTTGGCCTTTACGAGTCAGTGTGTGATTTATTACGGGTCACGGGGATGCCTGGCCTCATTACCATGAGGGGCCACACCTTCTTAGAGCTGAGTCTCGAGTTTCTCAGCTCTTTTACCTTCTCCTCAAGGGCATACGCTACTGACCCCGACTGCTCGTCAGTCTCTTTCCGGTTATTTAACCGGACCTTTCAGATTCCCTTGGCTGAGTTTGGTAGGTTGCTAGACCTTACCTCCTCGGGTGTGACGTCAGACTCGAGGAAGGTTTACAAACAGGTTTGGCGGTGCTTGGCCCAGACCCACTTTCAGGAGTGAAAGCTCCACCAGGTCCACCATCCCCCCGTCCGTTATTTTCTCAGACTCATGGGGAGCTCTATTTTCGGCCGAAAGGAGCCGAATAACATCACGAACCGCGAGCTCTCCATCCTGGGCGGTTACCCGAATGTCGATCGTGAGGGTCCTTTTACCTTCAACATTGCCTACCTCACCGCCCAAGACCTCCACGACTGGGGAAGAAGGAGACGGAACCATTGCTTGCGGTGGCATAGCCACCATTCTTGCCCATCGCCTTTTCTCCCCTTGGCCTCGTGACTTGCAGTACCTCCCGGGAGAGAGGTCACCGAGTCCGCCCGCCATGCTTGCTCGGCATTGGCTTACCCCATCACTACGGACTTGGAAGATTGACGGCTCCATGTCTGTTGACTTACCTTGCGCGACGGTCTCCCCGTCCCGAGCCCTTACCTATCGTGCCAAAGGGCCACCGTCCGCTGCCTTGCCCTTACTTCACCTTCCGCCTCGTCCATCTCCCGATGAGCCCGCCGCTAAAAAGCGGCGCGTTGAGACCGGCTTGGAGGGTCTACACCGCAGGGAGTACCCGGCCTTCTACGGCTACTCCCGATCCGACCCCTACTCCCCCAGCATTACTACTACTCCTACTCGCCCCCACCTCCCACCGACGGACTCGGACTCGATCGAGCGGTCTTTTCGGCTACCTTTAGACTACCTCCTCCCTTTGTAGCGCCGCGGTCCGGGACAAGGGGGCGCAGTTCTGATCTGTTGATTGAGCTTGCAGAGCGTCGGGCTCGTATGGAGAGGGACTTAGCTTTGACCCTACACCCTCTGTACGAGTACCACTTGAGGAGACATGCACCGATCCCCGAGGGTTGGCCACACCCTTCCTTCTTCCTAGGTTCCCGGTGAGGGGTACCGGTGTCGAGGACGAGGAGGAGAGCGAGGACCCGAGAGGTGGCGGTGGAGAGAGCTCGCGCTGAGGAGCGGGCGAGGAGAGAGGAGGAGAGAGACCCGTTGTACCGGGGGGAGGGAGATGGAGATGGTGACGACGACGACGACGACGAGTAGCTACTGGTCTACTCACTTCTCCAGTTTTCTGGCTGGTTTGGGGAAGTTCGTTTTTTTTGTATGTACCTCTTTTTCTTTTTATTTTGTCTCCTTTATTTTTATTTTGTTGGTTGTATATTCCCGTTCCCCCATATTTCTGCTGGTGTATGCTGGAGGACAACGAGGGCGTTGTCCGTTTTGGTTTGGGGAGGGTATTGCATCCTTTTGAGTTTGCATCTGCATTTGTTTTGCATTCACGTTTACTTTTTAGCTTGCATTGTTCTTTATTTTCCATCAAAAAATCCAAAAAAATTAGAAAAATTTCAAAAATTCAAAAAATTTCACGTTTATTTTTGCATATAAGTTGAGTCGGAACGGTAGATTTCCGTGATGAAATTGCACTATAACTTGTCAATTTACTTGAGCCTTGCACCTTATTGATAGTTTTTAGCTTTGTTATACGCATAATCTACGAATTTCTGTTCAAATATAAGCTGACTGTTTAGACTTGACCTATAAATTGGCAAACTACTTAAAAATTCTGAGTTTTTAGAGTCATAACTGGTGCCATTCATGACCAGTTCATTAGGAATTTTGAGAGTAGTACTCCTTGCATAGCATGTTCATCTCATTTGCACATTTATGACATTCAATTTCTTGTCAAATGCACATATTCGGGTTTGTGGTTGGTGTCACATGCAGGGAGGGTCTTGCAAATTCCCCTTTCTTTATATCTTTCACCCATTTAGCTCCACATTAGCCAAAACTTGCCTTTCTGACCCATTAGCTACATTCCAAACTAAGCCTGCCCAGTCAAGCTAGTTAGTATGTTCTTTTGTGGTATGTTTCCCATTGCAGTTTGGTCCGTAATTCTTGTTTGGAGTTGGTGTTTGTATTAAGGAAGGAGGAAAGAAAAAAAAGTATTGAAAAAGAAAAAAAAAGAGAAAGAAAACGTGAAAGAAAGAAAAAGAAAAAAAAATGAAAAACAGAAAAAAAAAAAAAAAAAAAAAAAAAAAAAAAAAAAAAAGGGGGTGAAACGTAAGAAAAAGAAAAAAGGAAAAGAAGAATGTGAAAACAGTTGTGCCCTCTTGTCAGAGTTGAGAAGATGTTCGAAGACGTACAATCGAAAAGGATTGTTTGTTTCGGATTAGTTGTTTTGACGGTGTTTTTAAAAGGGAAGTTTGTGACCGTCTGACTCCTCCGTTCTATCCCATATTTTTTGAGGAGATTGTGCTTTGAGTCTAGTGAGTTTTGTGCCAAATGAAGGGCACTTGTACTTAGTTTTCAGTCAGTTGAGATCCGGATGGTTTCACTATGGTCCTGTTAGGAACTAGCTTGACGCTTTTACCTCCACAATTCCATAACTTGTTTTGCCTTTTCTCACCTGAACCTCACTATTCCCATATTATTTGCAAACCCTCGGCTGTGACGGACATTATCGGTTGGAATTTGTGCATTAGTACTTGAATTGTCTTTCATTTTTGTTGCATGCATGTTATGTAGGTCGCAGTTAGGTGAGTGACTGTCTTTTCTCCTCTCTTTTACATACTACATTTGCCCTTTGCTTCATGAGAGAAGAGTGACCACGTGAGAGTCCGATTTTGTTGGTCTTGCAAGGTCGATAGGTCGCCTTTATTTCGAAACTTATAATTCGTTTGCGTATTGATCGCTTGGCTTTAATCGTTGATTTTTGTCTCATTAAATTGGTTCAAGTAGACAAGTTAAGCTAGCTCTGAGTTATCATTTCCGTTCCATTAGTTTAGTTTTGAGTTTACTCGAGGGCGAGTAAAGGTTTGGTTTGGGGAGATTTGATACGTGCCTAATGTATAGTCTTTTTGGCCTATTTCAAAGACGTATTTCTATGCATTTCTATCTTGTTTTTATGGTATTTTGCCCGAATTGGCTACTTTGGTGTATTTTGTCCTTTTTGTAGGAATGATCGCGAAAGTAGTGGAACCATACTCCTTTTCGTCCTTTTTGCATGCATTTAGAGGAGACGGGATTGTCCCAGAGTGAGGTACTGCATTTGGAAGCGCCGTGGCACGCATTACGAGGCACTTAGACGCAGACGTGAGCTGAAATGAAGTCTAGTCACTCGATCGAGTGGTTTTCACACCCTCTGTTACTCGATCGAGTGGTTTTCATATGCCTTGATGGTCGATCGAGTAACATTTCACTCGATCACTAAGCTGCACAAGGACCATCTACTCGATCGAGTGACTTCTTGGTCGATCGAGTAACTTTTCTTTGGAGAGTTGGTCGATCAAGTGGTTTTAATCCACTCGATCGATCTGGTTTAAATCATTATGGGCTTTTAATCGGTCGTGTGATGTTTTATTTCGCAAGCCTTAGTTACTTTTTCTATTTAAACCTATGTTAATTAGGTTAATAGACATCTTTTTATCTACCTTTTACTCTAGCTTTCACAGTAGAACTTTACTACGTAACTTTTATTCCTCTTCACCGTTACTTTGCTTTGGGGTTATTATTGCTCGGATTCAGTTGTTCTTTACGCCGGATTCGCATTGATTGTAATTCCTTCTCTTCCCTTATTAATAATAATCTTTTGTTTGCTTAAATTTCTTGTTTGTGTTATTATTACTTCTGCCCTAATTTCCATCATTGCAATTTATTGTTTATTCATTATGTTTTCTGTTGGAACCTTAATTGCTGTTAGTTTAATTAAGAATATGAGTAGCTAAACTCTTTCATGTTGGGATTAGGGGATCTGCGGTAGAAATGTGACGATGTAGTGAATGAATTAGATGAATTAATTACGAGACTCTGTCACTATAGCAATTTAATCTGTAATTCCGACCTAGTTGAGTGCACGCTTCTATGTCACCCATTAATCGGCTAAAATTAATCCTGGATCGAAAGATTGGACTAAATAGGCTCGTAAAATGATGAGACTACCCTAATGAGGACGAAAGTTAAGTTAGTGGTATTTTAGGATAGAAAGTGGACCGAAAGGACCTTTTAACATCCGTCTCACATTAGTTCGTCTGAATCATTTACAGCTGAGTCACAGGACTACCATAGTGAACCGAATTCCCGACATGTCCCTCTCTTCTTGATAGTTTCAACCGTTTTTATTGCTTTTACTGCTCTTCCTTTTATTTCTCTTCCTTTCAAACTTCGTAGTTTAGAACCAATTTCAAACAAACCCCCAATTGTTACCATAGGATTAGAAATAGACAGCTATAATTACATTACCTCCCTGTGGATTCGATACTCGACTGCCTCTGCTACATTTTAGTTGAGACCGTTAGGTTTTATCTTTGATAGGGTTGCGATAGCCGTGTCACTTCTCCTATGCTACCATGCCTATTACCCATAGGGATAAGTTTGGACACAGGGCAAGGAAGTGCGTTTTTATAGGATATCCTCATGGTGAGAAAGGATACAAGTTATATGATTTGCATTCACACAGTTTTTGTGAATAGAGACGTGTTTAGGGAAACTATTTTTCCTTATGCAGTAGATGATGGGAATATTAAGAAGTCCTCTAATCCTCCATCTATCATTAATCCTGTTGCTTCTTCTATATTTTTTGATCACCCTCTTTACACAAATATAGATAATAATTCAAATAATAATACACACAATACAGTTTCCACATCTATATCAGATAATAGTACAAATACTACAATTTTTTCAAATAATCCTCATAATATGGATATAGAAGCAGTAAATCCAAATTCTTCTCATTCGATATCTCACATCATTCCTTCCCCAGATAATATCATACATGAAAATTTCAATACCGTCCATTGTTATTTGAGTCCTGAGGATATTGAGAATGAGAATGCATAACTCACACAACAGTCTGCTCCATTAGTCAAGAAATCTGCTAGACAATGGTTTCTATCTTCTAGACTGAAAGATTTTGTCTGCACTCAAAAGTTGCCTGTACAACAGAGCACAGATACATATGGTTCCTCAACTTCAACTTCTTTCCATGCTAAAGTTTTGAACAACTTATCAGGCTTTGATGCACAATATGTTGCGTCCCTGGCTAATGTTCTTTAAGTTAGTGAACCTGCTACATACAATCAAGCCAAGGCTCATCCCCATTGGATAGAGGCTATGAATAAAGAGATTACTGCCCTTGAAAGTAATCAAACTTGGGATCTTGTGCCTCTTCCTTCTGGCCACAAGGTCATAGGTTCCAAATGGGTGTACAAAATCAAACATAAAGCTGATGGGACCATTGAACGATATAAGGCAAGACTTGTTGTCAAGGGCTTTAACCAAGTAAAAGATAAAGACTATAAGCATACATTTTCACCGGTTGCAAAATTTACTACTGTTAGAACTATTCTAGCTATTGCAGCAGCTCGTGATTAGCCTCTATATCAAATGGATGTAAATAATGCTTTCTTACATGGTATTCTTGATGAAGAAGTATACATGACACCTTCTGCAGGCTATGATAAGGTAGGAAAAGGACTGGTTTGCAGATTGAAGAAATCAATTTATGGCTTGAAACAAGCCTCTCGCCAATGGAATTTGGCCCTCACTAAACATCTTCAAGGTCAAGGACTCACTCAATCAAAGGAAGATTACTCACTATTTTTTAGGCAGAAAGGGGATAGCTGGCTATTTGCTCTTGTGTATGTTGACGACATATTATTGACTGGGAGTGATTCACAAGGCATTATTCATATCAAAAGAAGTTTAGATGCTGAATTTACCATCAAGGATTTGAGATTAATGAGATACTTCCTTGGTTTGGAAGTAGGACGGAGTCAATCAGGGATTATGCTGAACCATCGCAAATATGTAGTCGATATCCTTACAGATTTGGGAATGGAAGAATGCAACTCAGTGAATTTTCCAATGCAAAGAAACTTGAAGCTGTCCACTGAAAGTGGAGACTTGCTACATAATCCTGAGAGATACAGACGATTGGTTGGAAGGTTATTGTATTTAAACCTTACACGGCCTGATATTTCTTACTCTGTACAACACCTTAGTTAGTTTTTGAGTGCCCCAAGAATACCACACTGGCAAGCCGCACTACATGTTGTAAAATACTTGAAGGGTACAATCAACATGGGTTTATTTTATCCTGCCCTTAATGATCTCCATCTCAAGGCTTATAGTGATGCGGATTGGGGTACATGTGCCTTCACATGTTGATCCCTAAGTGGTATTGTGTTTTTCTAGGTTCATCCCTCATATCTTGGAAAACCAAGAAACAGAAAACCGTGAGCAAGAGCTCTGCTGAAGCTGAATATCACAGCATGTCTTATGTTTCTAGTGAGCTTGTATGGTTGGCAGCTTTACTTCAAGATTTTCAGATTAAGCCACCATTACCAATTCCTTTGTATTGTGATAATAAAGCGGCTGCCCATATTGCTGCAAATCCCGTCTTTCATGAGAGGACGAAGCACCTGAACGTGGATTGCCATTTTGTTAGAAACAAGTTGTAGGAGGGTTTCTTGCAACCACAATATGTGAGAACTGGTCTTCAACTTGCAGATGTTATGACGAAGCCTCTTGGTGCTCAATAGCATTATTTCTTTTCCTCCAAGCTAGGTTTTCAGTTGGTCACTTAAGTTCCAACTTGAAAGGGGGGTATGAGATGGTTGTATAGAAATTGTGTTAGTTGTGCTAGTTGTGTTTGTTACACATGGACCGCTGACGTGTACACTAGCCTGTCATTAGCTGTCCATTCTCTAACTAACTATATATACCTAACTCTTGTAATTTCCTAAATTAATTTTAATACACTTTACACAATTAGTTCTCTCAAGTTCTTTCTATCAAATTCTGTTATTCTTTCTTTAGCTGATTCACTAGTAGAAAAAACCCCTATCGTGACGCCTTTATCGTGGCGGTTCTAATAGAAACGCCGTAAAAAGTCCAAAAAATTGGCGGGAGCGCATTTTTTTATGTTGTAGGAGGTCTATTGTGGCGGTTTAAATTAAGAACCGACGTAATAGCAGTAGCTATTTATGGCGGTTTTATATAGGAAACGCCACCATAAGTCAATTGTGACGGTTATATTAACAACCGACGTTAATAACGACGGTAAAGGTGTAATACTTGACAATACTTTTTAATAAAAGAACCGCCATCATATCTTTTTGTGACGGTTTTAACGAGAACCGCCTTTAATAGCCACTCAAAAAAAATAAATCTAAAACCCTCAACAATTTCTTAATAATTGATCACCAGGCCATTTTCATTCAACTTCCCCGCTGAACTCACCGAACACCAATACACCATTACTCTTCTTCACGCTGCACACTGAACTCACCACCACTCAATCACCAGTACGCCGCCGTCAACACCAGTACGTCGCTGTAAACTCCTTGTCACGAGGTTAGTCACATACTTTATTTAATCGATTTTATGATTTTGGGTTTAATCGATTTTGCCTGACGACGTGCGCTCTCATCATCCCTATCATTGCTGCTTCCATTTAACTCTCTGACCATGGCTGCCGCTGCTCCCAAACACACCGCTGATATAATTCAAAGCCCTAAATTAATCATCTCGTTTTAATCTAATTGAAACCCTAATTCATCATCCCTATACTCGAAACCCTAATTAATTTATTTTTAATCTAATTTGATTGTTTAGACGATGTAAATTTGGTGGTAGAGTTGCTCGACACTAACCCTTACTTCCTGTCATCATCTTTTTAGTTGTTTTTCGATTGAATTTTGTAATTTGCAGGTGTTGTCTCTTATCCGATCCATATTATTGTATGTTGTTAATGTTTTGTTTTTTTGATTGAATTTTGTAAATTACAAGTGTTGTCATTCGTGAACTCTATTCCTATCAAAATTGCAGCATGCGAAACTTGTAATTGGTTGTTTTCTTCAAGTTACTCTGATTGACACATCATCTTGCTTATCTTTGAAATTGCCAGCAGGCCTTTTTGATTTTTCATTCTCTATATAGAATGATTATTTATGGTCACTTGTTATGCTGCATACTCAGAACAATCACCGGAACATGGTTGTTGTAGGGTACCATGGAATGAAAAGAAACTTAACTAGTCTGTAGTCTCTATTGTTGAATTTGTTTAAGGTATCGATTTGTAACTGATTAATTGCTATACGGGATCGGCTTTTTTTGCGCATTTGATCTATTTGTTGGAAACTTTCCCTTGTCATGTAGACTATACTACTCTGTAGTCTCTATTGTTGGACTTAGCCGTCTTTCGTATTTGGCGAAAGAAATTAATTTTGAAGCTTTCTGGTTATTCTGATGTAAGATATTTAATGTTGTTGGTTTGGTGCTGATCTGATATTGATTTTGGGTTAGATTTAGATCTTTAGTTTTGTTTATAATGAATGCCAAAAGATGCTTCTGAATTTAAAATTGTGACCAACCCATTTGTTTCGTTTCCTTTTTATTTTTAAATTTTTCATAATGTCTTTTGTATTTGATTATAATATGGGTTTGTATTTTTTTTGTCTTCTTTAGCTGATGAACTTTTGTCCGACTCCTTCACCTATAAGGAGCTTTTTGAGGGAGTTCTTTGGGAGGTAGAAGGAAAGGTAACTGTCTCATAAGCTTAGTAAATTGAACGTCCTGCAGCTATCGATTTGATGTAATACATAACAAGCTTTTACTTATGTGTTTTGTTTAGTGGTTCGTCCAAGGTGCTCTTGAGGTCGACATGGGTGCCAATCGATCCGCTGAGGGTGGTGAGGATGATTTTGTTGACCAGCAGGCTGTTAAGGTTGTCGACACTTTTAGGTTTGAGGTATATATAATCTACTAAGTACTTTTTAGATGGGAAAATAGTAAGACTACCTTCTCCTTTTTGTTTGTCATTCTAATTTTTGCCTCTCTCAAAAGGAAATATAGTGAATACAAGTGAACCGAGTGACTAAATAAATTTCCGCAGCTAACTGATAGATTTATGCATAATTTCTCTATTAAACCCAAATTTTAGGTGTGTTTTGTTCAGTTAATTGATTGTAATTGATGTCCGATTTTAATCGAAGCTTACCGGAGTTGTCATTCGTTCTCAATCTAATCTAAAGGTTATCCCTAATCAAGTACTGTTCTTAGTATTCCGTATTAAAACTATATCACCTCTCTTTTATAAATGAAAAGAAACCAAGGTTTATGGAGTAATCTTGTGTGGGAAACTGTACAGGAACTTATGCCCCACTGCAAACGTTCATTCTTTTCTTTCTTCCCTTTTGTTTAATATATTTTTGAACATCTAGGCATTTATCTGGTGTGGTAATTCTTATGATAGACTTTATCAACTATTGAAGTATGGTTAAGAATTTTTTGTGTTGCTGGAAATAATGAGATTGATGTTGGACTGCATGAACCATGAGACTACTACTCTTCTTAAGATTTGTTCTATTTGTTTGTGTAGGATTAAGTTAATTGTTTATAGTTTAAGTTGGTACTGTTGTTAGTTTGTGTTAAAATGGAATATGCTTAATTTGAGTTCTTGAGAATAGCTTATTATTGTTAATTACTTTGTTTGTGTAGGATTTAGTTAATTGTTCAAGATATTTGACTTCATATTGAAAGTGCTTTGTTGCAAAAGGCAGAGATTTCTTTACATCTGAGTCCTGCTGGTGGAATCATTTTCATTGGTTTATTTTAGAATAGATTTGATTATTGCCGACTGCTGAATCTTCTTATGCATGCCTAAAGTAGTGTGTTTTATTTTGTGATTAATGTAAGTTTACACGTTGTTTGATAGAGTTTTATATCTGATATGCAGCTAGTAAAGACATGATACATATATGATAAAGTCACGAGCCTTTTTCTTTTAATCCCATACTGTCCAAATTTCACTATTGATGCCACTCATGCATATGTGACGGTATGAATTTTCTCAGTTCCATATTGTTGCTTGATACCATGATACGAAATTTCTTTTTTTGTTGTTGTTGGTTGATCTGAATAAGTACCTTTGGTTACAGGTTTTTAATATTTCCTAATCTCGAGAAGACGTTTAAGGAAGGGAGTGTTGTTCAAGCAAAAATACTGATTAGTTTATTAACTAAGACGTGTATGTGATTATTTATACACTTGGATGTATAATTTTGAATATCGACATTATTGTCCTGTCGCATGATATGCAAGTTCATTGGTTGTCATTCTTTTGTATGTATTGTTTGTTTATTTCGCTTTTTGGCTTGTCAAAGCTATAGGACATCGACGCCGTAATTTTAGTAGTAAATATTTTTTTTTAAAAAAATATCTATCTATGGTGGCGGTTCTTAAGTATGAAACGCCACTATTAGTTCACCTTTCGTGGCGGTTCTTTACTAACAACCGACGTCATAATTACCTTTAGTGGCGGTTCTTTAACAACAACCGACGTTATAGAGAACACGTAGTGGTAGGTTGCGGTACAAAGTTCTTATTGAAATACCTATGGTGGCGGTTCTCAAAAGACAACCGCCACTGTAGATGAGTTATAGTGGCGGTTCATTGGTAACAACCGTCGTTTTTGGTAAGTCTATAATGGCGGTTTTTACAACAACAGCCACTATAGGAGAGCTATAGCGGCGGTTGTACAACCGCCTACAACCGCCGTAAAGTTTATACGACGCCGCGATAAACGACGGACCCTAAATCTCCAACAACCGCCACAAAAGGTCATTTATAACCGCCATTGTAGGGGGTTTTTCTACTAGTGATTGTTGATCAAATCTCCAATCTCATGTATGAATATCACAAGATTTAACAGTTACATTACGATAAAAAATAATGAGAATAGTGATAATTTTGTTTTAAAAATAATAATGTATATATGTATCGAATAATTAATAATGTCAAATGTTTTTGCGTCGGTTTTTAAAAATAATACTATGTATATAACTTTTCTAAACTGAATTTATAGGATCTGAATTTATAGGATCTGAAATGAACTTATAGGATCTGAAATGAATTTAACTTATAGAATCTGAATTGAACTGAACTTATAGGATCGAATCGAATCGAACTTATAGAATCGAATCGAATCGAACTTATAGGATCGAATCGAACTTATAGGATCGATCTCGAATCGAATCGAACTTATAGGATCTGAAGTAAACTTAAATTTAGTGACTTTAAGTCCAAAAGAACAGGACCTAAGTTTAGTAGAAAGGTAGAAGTAAGAGTTAATTTGATTAGGTTTGAAGTTAGAAGGGTATTAGATAGAAATTTAATGACAAAGTGAAATTAACCCCCATAACTTTGTATAATTGTGAAAATTAACCCCCATAACTTTCAATTGGAGTGATTAGGCCCCATAACTTACATATAAGTGAAATTAAACCCCTTTATCACAATCTCACGAGAAATTCAATTTATCATATCACAAAAATAAAAATGGTTATGTTCTTATGAAAAATACGAAATAAAAGTTCAAAAAAGTTAATAAAAAAATTAGCGTAAATTAGATAAAATAAAATTAAAAATATTTTACAAAAATCAAACCCAATTTATTATTTTTATATAATGTACAGATTTTTCAAATTTTTGTTATACAAAGTACAGATTTTCCAAATTTTTGTAAAAAAATTTCAATTGCAAAATATTTTGTTAGGTAGTTGTCTTAAAATTAGAAGTTGGAATAAAAGATTTTCATGACAAAAATTATAATAAATATAATTAAAGGGTAAAAAAAATATTCAAATATTTCTATTTTTCAACAATTAAAAAAATTTTATACATAAAATTGTTAATTTTTTTTCGGAAATTTCCCATGGTACCCCTGAATTTTGTCAGATTTCCCATGGTACTCCTGCTTTTAAGAATATGCCCATGGTACCCCTGAGGTTTTATTTTTGTGCCCATGGTACCCCTTAATGTAACTACCGTTAACTAGAAGTTAAATTTTGATGACGTGACAATAGTTAATAAATTAATAATTAATAATAAATTTGAAATAAAAATAAAAATTTGAACATTTTCCGTGGTACCCCTATGTTTTATAGATTTTTCCCCAGATATCCCTAAGGCGTAAAATTTTCCCACTGTACCCGTGAGTCATTAATATATGGTTTTAATGTTCATGTCTTCCCTAAGATCAATTTTTATTTACGTTACTCTTCACATATATAGACCTCATGAAATCATTCAGCTACCTCATGACATTATTTGAGAGTGAGTGAAGGCCAGAAGAAAGCCAATAATAAATTTGATGCGCAAACACCTTAGTCAAATATTTACAATAGCAATCGTGCATTAGTCTTCACTTGAAACTATCGTAACTAGCTCACTCATCTCTTGAAATTAACATGCCCAGCCTATACCATTTTAAAGATTCACATGTTAACTTTTCACCTCCAATAAGAACTCTACATATTAAAGTTTGAGTTGTAGCAGGTCATGTGTGAAACGTTCAACATTTAGCCATGTAGCAGCAACATTGAGGCTACATATCTCTTTGCTCGAGTGAACCAATTTTTCCCACCATGCACCAAATGAAAGCTATTTGAGTTATCTTTCATTTTTAATTTGAATCACATATACTTGTTTCTTTGCTGATAGGTGAAAGGGAAATGCAGAAATTCATTTTGCCTACTAAACTAATAATGCATATATTTGGAGTTGTAGAGCAGCTACGAACGTGATTCAGAAACTCGTGTTTGGGTATTATCTCAAGCTTGATAGTCACGTAAATATCATGAAAAAAATTAGTTAGTAAAACTTGAGATATGAAGCTTGAAAACAGGCTTGTTCTATTGAACATTCTAAATTATTAAAAGTTTATATTAATGATTTAAGGGTACCGTAGGAAAATTTTTACACCTTAGGGATATTTAGGGAAAAATGTATAAAACATAGGGGTACCATGAAAAATGTTCAAATTTTTATTTTTATTTCAAATTTATTATTAATTATTAATTTATTAATTATTGCCACGTCATCAAAATTTAACTTCTATTTAACGGTCGTTACATTAAGAGGTACCATGGGCACAAAAATAAAACCTCAAGGGTACCATGGACATATTCTTAAAAAAAAGGTACCATGGGAAATCAGACAAAATTCAGGGGTACCATGGGAATTTTTTGATTTTTTTTTTCCAAAAAAACACACCGAATTTTACTACTAAGAATATAATAACCATTTTTACTTTTGTGATATGATAAATTGAATTTCTCGTGAGATTTTGATAAAAAAGTTTAATTTCACTTATCACTTCAATTGAAAGTTGCGGGGGTTAATTTCACAATTGTACAAAATTATGGGGTCATCACTTCCCGTATGTGAAAGAGTAATTTTTCCAAAATTTGCAAATAACTAAAAACAAGAGTGAGAGGAAACCTAAAAGAAATGGTGGAAAGAGAGAAGATTAGCGAAGAAGAGGTGATAAGAAAGCTGAAAGATGATGGAGATTTCGATCGCATTCGTCTCAACATCGTCCGCATCCTTAAACAAAATGTATCATTCTCTTTTGTTTTTTTTTTTTTCATCATCTTTCTCTTTCAACTTTTCAAGTTAGATGAAACAATTGGTTCAAGATTCATGTTTATAATGAGTGCTGTATGTATGTATGTATGTATGTATGTTGCAATTAGTCATAGCTGTT
This sequence comes from Silene latifolia, assembly GCF_048544455.1. Classification (NCBI taxonomy): domain Eukaryota; kingdom Viridiplantae; phylum Streptophyta; class Magnoliopsida; order Caryophyllales; family Caryophyllaceae; genus Silene; species Silene latifolia. Next base: position 216,600,703 of record NC_133537.1, on the reverse strand, counting down.
GTTGTCAAATTAGTGCAATTAGTCATACATGATAAGTTCAATGATAACAACAAGGTTAAAATTGACATGGGTTCTTCAACCCCATGAAATTTATGTGACATTATTCGGTATGAAAGGGTTAGAGAATACATAACCTGTGGTATGAAACGCCAAGAGGCCGTTTCCAAATCACTTTGAATGAAAATTGTGAATTAACAGCTTCAAACTTTCATTACTTGTTTCTCCGTCAAATTACTTGTAATGCATAGGGGTGTAGGCATGTAGCACAATTGGCAATTGCAAGTAGACAAACACATTTTATTCTAGGATACAACTTTAACAAGTTTATTCAGTCAGAATCTTTAAATACATGATGTTGGCATATGTTTTTATCTGTTGCTTAACAATGTATTATTGGGATTTGTTGGTTTCTGCAGGAGGATTTACGTAACAACATCATTTCAGCAGTTAAGGATTCTGCAGCACTTAATCATGCTGCTGCTGAAAATATGACTCCTAGGCAACTTTGTGATGCCATTCATGATGAGATTAGGTCTTTTCTTATTCTGTGCTCTTTTTTGTCATAACTGCGACAGCTAGGCATGCAGTTAATCCGCCTTAGACCTTGAAATCTTGCTAAACCCCACCCCCATTAACCAAAAAAAAAAAAAATGGGAGATGACAAAAGTAAATAAACATGTGCATAGAATTTCCTTTTGGACTTCCTCTACTTTGAAGTCAACTTCTTTCGACATGGGCCACAACCTTTGAGTTTGAATGTGTGGTGAAGTCTTGATAGGATGTAAATGCAAATTAATCGTGGCTTTGATTTTGAAATATTGTTCTCAACTTCGTCTGTTACTGATGGTAGGTGGCTCTTGTATGTGATTGTCTCGACTTTCTGAGTTTGGTATCATAGAATCTCTGCTAAAGTGTTAGCAATGTGACCTATTATCTGACCCCTTTCGAACTTTATTTGGCTCCCATGTGTTGAAATTGTAACATATGGTGCATATTCTTGAAATATTTTCGTGGTTTGGAAGCCTTCCTGTGTACAATACCATGTGTTGATATCCTCCAAATTTGTTAGGTATAGTCCACTTATGTATATTAGCTCTCTAACTGTCAAAAACGGACGCCTCGAGGAAAAAATAGGACTGAAGCATGACTGCAGCCAACAGTCAATAAGCTATAAGATGACGGCCACCTTGTCACCTCCACCAGAACTTGTTAAAAGCACATTCAGGCTCTACCCCATGCCATTCCTTGAAGTAGAATACTTCAAGAATTTAGATTTAAAAAGGGCGTGGTTTGATTCGTTAAGAAAAAGATTAAAAGCTAAAGTCGATTGTTAAAGAGGAAAGCAAAGAAGTGGCATGCGGGAAGCGGTTAGGGATTGTCAATGCACATTTGTTTATGGTCCTACTAAGTTTGTCGTATGCTTGGAGTCGACACTCTTTACACTTAGTCTGTCAGTTTAATCTGTTTTTCGAGCTTTCTACTGTACAAACTAAAGCTATGAACTGCATCTCGAGTGGGTAAACTTCTCCGGGTATCCTTTTGTAGTAGGTTTGTCCTTTTCTTAAGGGGAAAGGCGTTAAGATATGGCTGGAATAAAGAGCTGGAACATGCTTATCTCTTTTTCTACTTTGGCTTTTTTTTTTGGCAATATGATGATGATTATTGTAATCACTGAAAAATGGGTATGCATTTCCTGCTTGTTATTGTTGTGCTTATGCATTTTTTGCCATTTGCATTTCTGTCATCCAGAGATCTGCAATTATAGATTGTTCACTGTACCATTTGTTTCCTGGTTTGACTAATTTCTAACATATGGTCATTTGATTCATACAGTGAAAGTGTGATGCTCGAAATTTCAGATGGTCTATGGAAGATCATCCGTTCCGAAGAAACCATCAAAATAGAAATAACAGAAACAGTACAGTCAGTTTATGACAGACTACTTAAACAAGAGGGTGAATCTCCAAAGGGGCCTCAGTTTAATGGTTGTGAGAAGGTTCTTGATGGAGAGTGTAAAGGACCCCCAGGTTTCTCCCTGCAAAATCATAGAAACCATGATATTTCACGAACCGATAAACCAGGAGTTGATCCTACGAATAATGGAAATACTGTAGAACGAGGAAGAGAATTTTGTTTGTCCAATGGTTCATTGGACCCCGAAGACGGTTCCAGTCCTCCGCCCGGGTTTTTGTTGCATGGAAAGCGCAAACGAGCTTCTAATGGCAATGATGAGGATCCTGATATTCCACCAGGTTTCGGCTGAGTTGCTTGTTATGCAGGACCCAAGGTACTGAAAGACCATAACCCCAAATTAGACCTCTCTAATTAGGTTATCAAAATTTCTTTATATTAGAAATCTTTAGTTCTATGCATTATGCAGGTAATATATGAGCATTAAAAATATAAAAGAAGAGGAAAAACAATTTCCTTACAATGAGTATGGTAATATGGGCACAACTAAGATCACCATCTTAGTTGTTCTTGAGCTATTCATATTGGCAAGATCCTCCAAATCAAGCTCCCAAAGAGAAAGCCTCCTTACATGATGCACCCAAGAACTTACCCAATAATCTCAAATATTAACTAGATATTAAGTAAGATTACCCTTGAAAAAGTATACAAATCTATTACTAACACTCTTAGTAATTTTGTTTTGAATTATTAACACTTAATAATTTTCTTTTGATTTTTTAGAGAGAAGAACAATATTTTTCCACATGAAAAACAAGTGAAGGAAAAATAAACAACACCAATGTTGTGTAGGAGAGGCTTGGACGGTTTATATAAGCTAATGGGGGAGTGTTTTCTTCTTATTTAATTACACCCAATCATCATGTGTATGAGTTAGAACAAAAATAATTATGGGGAAGTAAAATGTGTAAGAGAAATGATGGTGTTTAAAGCAACACATCCACTACCACATGCACTTACAAGGTCCAAAAATGACCTATTTACGGGTCCATTTTGGTTCTTATATTTGTCGCACAAATACGTGTAAATTTTATTTAAACATCGATTTATGTTTAAATGCTTCCCAATTAAATTCGTCTAAAACACTCCGTAAATATACGTGTACAGCTACACATATATTTTACGTACCAATACTAATCACATTAGTCAATTAATACTAATTTAACAATTAACCGTTTAATCATTAATTTTCGTCTCAAATAATTTATTATTCAATTATAGCATAATTAAATAATAATTTCCGTGCCTCGAGTTCACAACTCGATATCTCTCTAAATCAATTTAATCGACTAACATTTTAGTCAATTTATCAAGGGACTAATTAAACTGTATTTCATACAATTAATTAGCTTTCGTGTTGGGGCTCGTTCCTTTAGGTGTGAGTGAAAGGGATTAGCTGAACACCGTCGTCTCACGACAGTAACGTCAAACCCTAGTCGGCCAACCGTTGTCGATATACGTTGATTAGATGACATGTATTGCCAATGAATATCCCATGCATATTCCTTAATGAGATTTAATAATATTATCATACACTATTGTGGAGGACAAATACTCCAACAATCTCCCACTTGTCCGAGGCAAGTTGTGCAATGATTATAACACACAATTGTGGATAACACCGTATCCCAACAATAACCTGCTTGTACTCTACAAGGGTGTGTTACCGATTCTCTTGTCCGTTTTAACAACAATCTCTCACTCAATGCAAGGTGTCTTTCAGGTTGCACTTGCACATGAACATATCGTGAGTGGTTTTCTCGATCGGGAGTGTGACTGCAAGACCGGAAAGATCTACCATAGATTATTTCCGAGCGTGGCCACGCATTTCCCAGTCACAACTCCTCGAGTGGCCTAGAGATGTTTAAACCCAACGTGGGTGGACAATTCCTGCATGCCCTATCTATCCTTTTCTAGATCACCATGACTAGATGCCCTTTGGCCTCCTTTCACGGCAAGACCTAGGACAAAAACCAAAGTCACTCGGAAACTGCACTAGCTCAGATAATAGTCTCCAGTTTAAAGAATCGACTCATAGGAATATCATAGAAGTCCTTGCCACGACCAGGCGTCTGTAATAGATCTAAGGGACTCTATAAATGTCACTGCCCGCCAAAGTATCCCAATGTAAACGACTAGTCATCTCTATGACCTTATGGTGCTGAACCTACCATCAGTCGTCTTACAATCTAGTCACTCCGAGACGTCACCTCATTAAGTGACTAGGGCCAATACAATGTTCATCCTATTCACTTGAATTGGGGTTCAACATTGTCTCCACAACCAATTCGGATAAACAAGGTATTCAATGTTTTCAACTGAATAATTGAGTTCTTAATGAAGCTCAAACAATGAATGCGATCATCACTTATGTAAATATTACTACTCTATCCAATATTCACATAACGATCTTCTGCAATTAAGGTATGCTCCTCAATCACATTGAGATGACATGACCATTATGTCTACCTTATGCCATCGGCTTTGGTTAGAGGATTAGCAACAGTTGCATCCCTATAATTTCCATTGCTATTTTTCTTTGTTCTATGTAATCTTTTTTATCACATAGGACCTTTCTGAGTACATGTCTAAACAAGTTTTAGACTCTGGTTCTAAAGCCAGTCAAACACTCCCACTGTTTTCACAGTCTCTCGGGAGACGATATTCGGCTAACAGAACTACTCTAGTTCCATTAAACTCCGGATATCTACTGTCTCTAATGTACTTAGATTTCGTTCGTGATTTATACGTATAACTCTTATACAAATCCTTCATATGACGTCTCTCATGTATATCTTCTTACACATATATGTATAACTCCTTATACATATTATATTTTCTTTATGCACATAACACTTTTATATGCTAACAATTCCTTATCTAGGCCCATAACTCCTTATAAGCATAGGAATGTTATCGTGTAACTCTTTTACACGAAATTCATAAATTCATCCAAACTACAAGAGTGAATCCTCAGTGCTTCTCAAGTACTCAAGGATGCTCTTGATAATTATCTAGTGACACTCACTAGGAAATGATTGGTAATGACTTCTCATATTCTCAATATGATAAGTTTCGGCGAGAGCAGCTTTTAGCATATATAATAGATCCTGCAGCGGAAGCATAAGAGATAATATTTTGTGTTCAACAACTTGAACGAGTCAAGAATCTTATCACATAAGTCTCTTAACTAAAATGCTAATATTCATGGAGATCTATTTCATTAGATCCGGATATTTAAGATGCGCCATGCTACTCTCAAGTATTCACCCGAGAATATTTCTAGTCACTAATATGTCAAACACATATTTAGACTAAGAAACTCACCTTAGCTCCCACTAAACTACATGTATCATCATGGTACCTCGACAACTCGAGTAATACCATTCTGATTAACGACATGATTGAAACCAAGGTTCCAAGATCACAAAAGGATCTTTCAAGCATGCTAGGTTTCTTAGCATTGACAAGATCAACAAAACTTCTCCCTTCATGAGTTTCATTCAAGGAGAAAGTTTCGATATCCTTTTGCCGAATCTCATCCTTGTGAGAGACTATATTGCTAAGAACATACGAATTGATAAAGGCATTTGGGTTGTCACAAACTCTCTGTAACTAACTCAAAATTGAAACATCTTATGTAACCTTAATGACAAGATCAAGGTAACCTAATTTGGTGCAAAGTTTTCGCCCCAAATCAAGTCTCGAAAACATCTCATGTTTCCTTCCTTATGACATCTTGTGCAAGAAGACCAATTTGAATTACATGGTGTCACGCCATCACATAGAGTTCATACTATAGAAAAGCCTTTGATGAGGGTTGAAGATTCGTCACTTTCGAAAAGTAACGCAATATTATCGCAAAATTATCTCCTTATAAACACTGAGCCTCAATAAAGAACGTCTTCTTGCATTGTACTCAGTTTGTGGGTCTTGGATTTCCGTAAATTCAAAATTTCTCTCACTCTGTCTTTCAGAAAATAAAAATCTTTCTAGAAAGACAGCATTACGAGCCACAAACTCTTTGTTCTCGTTTCGTAGAAGTAAAAACCATGTGGTTCAAGTTTGGATAACCCTCATAAATACATAAATTGGTCCTGAACATAAACATTTATGATCCCAAATGTATAAAAATGACAAGTTAGGGACCCTCCCTATCCATATCTCATATGGAGTCATTTAGGCTATTATAGTCGGGTTTTAAATTTTAGTGAGAAATTAGCTTACAAAATTACGAAAAACCGCAAATTATATCTCATAAAGTTCTGTTTATATTCTTGGCTACACCATACTCTGGTGTCCCTAGGAGAAGTTATATGTGAACTCGTTCACAATCTTCTTAGTGATCATCAAGGTCATTACTTGATATTACCCATTTGACCTTCAAAGTCATTACTTTGAAATTTCCGATCAACATTTTGATCTTGTCGTGCTTTTGGTTTACTACTTCATTTTGAAAATATTCCACGTTTCAAAAATCACTTTTATGTCTTATTAAATAGATACGAAGTTTTCATATCTACTTAACATTACGGTAAAAATAACGAAGTATATATAACCTATTGTTGGCCTTACACATCCGTATGTATATGGTGAATCACCTCATTATTTGTGTTTCTTTTCTGCAAAAGAAAACATAACTTATGCACACACCATAAGATTCTCAATCAAATGGTTGTTCGATGTGCTTATTGTTTATATTAAACGAATTTAGGCTTGATCAATTGTGCTCACCGGATTAAAGACTTTAAAATCTACAAGATAGTATAATATTTAGTTTTCGTGAAGAACGTAAAATACCTCTAACTTGAGTGGTCTAAACCAACCACGAAGTTATCATAGGAGTAGGTACAACCTTTTGTTTTAAATCACATGAGTGATGCCTTCTATGTTTAAACATAGATGATTACATTATTTTAAAACCAAATTTAGGTACATTTGTCCCTATCGAAATTGTTGCTACTCTAGCATCATTTCGATACAAAAATGTCTTATGCTAGACGTCTTACGTTTTATCAATTTATGTAAACTCCTTTACAAAGAAATGACCCGTACTTGGTATCTCATACCAAGATAGTGGAACTAGCCTATCCATTGAGTAGATGTCTCTTTCAACTTTGTCCTATTGCATACATCTAAGGTTGCTTCTTCTTAACTCCCATTCACTTTCACATTTCTCTTTGCTTCAAGAAGCAAAAAATGAATCTCATGAAGACCTCTCTTCATGTCATTCGTGATATTTTATACATTTAGTAAGAGTAAATTACTATAAAGCGAGTGCAACATGTGGCAAAATCTCAACTTCTTGTGAAATTGGACTACCTAACCGTTCAATTGTCATCATATGCCTAAACTCTTTAGCGCATAAACAATCGATTTGGCCTTTCTCGAAATGAGCCATTTGACTCTATCATATTGGAGTATTCTATGTTTTTTTGAAAACTCTTTTCGCAAACTTTTGAATTACTCTTGAGTAATTAAAACTAATATGTCATCTTCATGACGGAGGTATCACTTTCGAAATCAAGACACTCTTGATAAAATGTGACTCCCATTTAAACTCGTAATAAGAGTTTGCAACATGAAACCCTTTTTTAATATGTATGGACGTTAAGTTGTAAAATAATCGCAAAAATCGTTGTAAGCTTATGTAGGTGAATTGGTAAATCATATTTCCAATCATTGCTACCAAATTCCTTCAAAGAAACCGCTTTCTATGAAAGAACGAAACGAATATAATAATAAATAGAGGATGAAAGGGGGATGAAATGCGCGATGTCATAGTAAATACATTAATGAAAATGAACGAAAAATAGGGAAAAATCAACATTCAATGTTTATAAAAACTTGATAAACATTTTTAACAAGTCCATTTATATAATGACCTCTCACTAAATTATATAAATGATTCCAAGATCCGTCTTTAGACAAAAATAGGCATCGCTTGGGCGAAACATCCCATAATTATCTAAATTCGGTAAGTCAACGCTTGATTAATTCTACCTTTAGAACTCTTGGTCGACGGATTTCAACAAACCCATCTACTAGCCCCGGAATACAAGACCGTCTTATACCCCGTTGAGTCCAACCAATTTTGGCGCGTGATAACCCTTATCACCCTACTTACCCGAGGTAAAAAGAGAACAACCCGCTTGGGCGAGCGTGGCTCTAATGAACAAGGGATTCATAGGTGTTAATAATTGGTAAGGCTAATCTCAATTTTAAATAAAAGAATGTGAGAGATCTTGTCAATTACTCCCTCCATTCAACTCCACTTTGCAGGTTTCTCTTTTGCACACTATTCACAAGCGGACATTCAACTTCAGTTTTCTTTCGATACATAAGTTAAAATATATTCATGTGAGATCTTATTTGATTCGTTTTTAAGAGTACTTTAAAAATATCTAACTTTTATAATTTTTACAAATACGTAGCTAAAGATATTTACCGCGTAAAAGTCGCGTTGGCAAACGTGATAAAGCAAACATGTAAAGTGGAGTTGAATGGAGGGAGTAGTTATCATTCTCCTTTAATTGAACTAACTAGGTAAATCTTCGATAACTTTAATCGACAATAGAAAAATAAAAACATGAAACCATAAAAATGCATGTGTGGCGATTTCGGCATGATAAACTAGCATAAAAATAAAGCAAACAAGCAAAAACGAATAAATCGACAAATCTTAGTATGGCCTCCTAGCTAATCAAATTAACTAGATAATTACATATTCGGAAAGCAACTCCTTGGTCCCTAGCATCTTCATTGGATCATCATCCAAGCAAGCACCATCTTGCGGGGTTTGGAACCTCTTCCAAAAATGCTCCGTCTCGAGGAAACGCCGGAAATTAAAATTAAAAAAAATAGATACAAATGAATACATAGCAAAACCTATTATACATTTGATCTAATTAAAAAATAAAACCATTATTAATTACAAACCGGCGATACGAGATCGCAATAAAAATTACAAACGAATCGTTATTCCCATACATTTCGGGTAGTAACGATTAAAATAAATTAGGCCATACTAGGTACAATAATTTGCATAAATAATTAAATAAACGACATTCATTCATTCAACAATAAAATTATAAATAAAATGCTGTAACTTTCATGCCTAAATCGCCCCTTTAGCATTATCTTTTAAAATTGCTCGGTTTTGCGGAATTTATTGATTTTTACCGTTAAAAATCAATAATCAACACTTAAATCTCATTTAAGCTCAAACTAATTGTCCAAATTGTTTTGGACCTCAAAAATTAGTCCTTACTAATTTGATGATGAATAATTAGTTTGATTTGATGTTATTTGCTAATTTTATCGGTAAAATCATATCTTTTAAGTAATAAATCCAAAATAATTGAAAATATTATCAAAAATTGAAACTAAAAATTGTGAGTATTCTGAAACACTCCCGGAAACACCAAAAGGTAAAAAATATTGTCCAAAAATTTCGGATAAATATTATGAAGAAAAAGATCGATATTTATTGGTTTTTAACCATTAATGCCAATACACATCAAAACAGGGTGAAATTACATTTTAAATTCACTTTTAACTTTTAAAACATATTTTTGAATATACAGTAATTTAGGGCAGAAACATTCGTTTCAAATTTATGATTAAAATAATTCACTTTTATCGAATTTTATCTCATAAAAATCAATAAACATGTAAAATTCCAAACCAACCTTCGAAATTTTACATACAATCTGTAGAAAATATATATGAAACAATATTAAAATTTCAAGACCCGAATCAACCTTTAACTATTTTTAGTTAACTCTTAACCAAAATACGGCATTTTTGACTCGGTTTTCTACAAAAATCATAAAAAATAGCAAAATAACTCCACAAGTCACCAAATTTTACCACAAACCATTTGAGATCAGAAGGTATTCATGTAAAAATTTTCGTGCAAAAATCTTCATTTTAGCACTATTTATGATTTTAAAATTATCTCATAATAAGATTAAAATGCTTAAAATTAACATGCATAATACAAGTCATGACTCTGATACCACTTGAAAGACCATAACCCCAAATTAGACTTCTCTAATTAGGTTATCAAAATTTCTTTATATTAGAAATCTTTGGATCTATGCATTATGCATGTAATATATGAGCATTAAAAATATAAAAGAAGAGGAAAAACAATTTCATTACATTGAGTATGGTAATAACAACTCAGATCACCATCTTAGTTGTTCTTGAGCTATTCATATTGGCAAGATCCTCCAAATCAAGCTCCCAAAGAGAAAGCCTCTTTACATGATGCACCCAAGAACTTACCCAACAATCTTACAAATATTAACTAGATATTAAGTAAGATTACCCTTGAAAAAAATATACAAATCTATTACTAACACTCTTAGTAATTTTGTTTTGAATTATTAACACTTAATAATTTTCTTTTGATTTTTTAGAGAGAAGAACAATATTTTTCCACATGAAAAACAAGTGAAGGAAAAATGAACAACACCAATGTTGTGTAGGAGAGGCTTGGTCGGTTCATATAAGCTAGTGAGGGAGTGTTTTCTTCTTATTTAATTACACCCAATCATCATGTGTATGGGTTAAAACAAAAATAATTATGGGGAAGTAAAATGTGTAATAGAAATGATAGTGTTTAAAGCGACACACACTACCACATGCACTTACACGGTTCAAAAATGACCTATTTACGGGTCCATTTTGGTTCTATATTTGTCGCACAAATACGTGTAAATTTTATTTAAACATCGATTTATGTTTAAATGCTTCCCAATTACATTCGTCTAAAACACTTCGTAAAACTATACGTCTAGGGTTCCTAGGGTTTCTGTCTAATCGCTCTTAGGGTTTTCCTCTTCGCTCGGGGCTTTTCTCACGATTTCGATCGTGAGATAGGGCTTGGCTTTGTTTTTTTTTGTGTCGTTTGTTTCTTTATGCAGGTACAGCTGATGAGTAGCACACGGGATTTGAACCGAAAGGGAAAGAGGCCGATGAACAGTGATGCCGAGGGGTCTAGGGATGATCGGGGTGGCTTCATTTGGGAGGAGGAACCTGATGCATCGCGTGGAAAGTTTATGCTTGTCGGGAAGTTGTGGGCTTCGAGGCCGATTAACGTGAAAGCGGCCATCGATACTATGGTGCGATTATGGAATCCGGTTAAATCAATCACGGGTAATGTGGTGGATGCGAAAGAGAAGACATTTGTATTCCGTTTCGATTGAGAACGTGATAAGGCGAGGGTTTTGGAAGGCCAACCATGGCATTTTGAGAAGTTTGTATGGTGTTTCAACGAACCCAACGAGTCAGGTAAGGTTACTGATGTTCCTCTCTATCATTTCCCTATTTGGTCGAGACTCTATGACCTTCCTATCTCGGGGAGATCCAGTGAAACTAACCTACGGCGAATTGGGGCAAGTCTTGGTACGTTTCTGGAGGTCGATAATGGTTCGAACTGTGAGCTTAATAGGGCAATAAGAGTCCGTATTATCCGTGACATTCGACAGCCATTGCAAGCTACTATACCTATTACTATGAAAGACAATCGTGTGGTTCAGTTTGATGTGAAATACGAAAGATTACCCATATTTTGTTACGGATGTGGGGTGATGGGGCATGGGGAGAAAGACTCTGAGCACGGCCCTTATGAGGAGGATGAGCTACCTTTTGGGGAGTGGCTACGAGCTTCTCCTTGGAAGATTACTAAGACCTCAAATGAAGGTTCCGGAAAAGCAAGGAGGAATTTGAATTCTGCTTTTGAAGACGAAAAGAAGCGGGAAGTCGAGAACGATATATCCCTGATGATTGAACGGCTTCAAGCTATTGCCTTGAATTTGAAAATAAAAAATGGAACAGCCAATTCAAAGACTAACGAACAGGCTGGGAGCAGGGAGGTGATAGAGCATGCGGTGGAGGTTATTAATTCCGAGGATGTGGTACAAGTGAAGGATGGGGGTAGGATGGGAGGAACAGAAGAAGAGTCGGGGACTGTGATAGGGGAGGGTGTGCTGAATGACATACAAAGTGAGGTGGGAGAGGAAGCAATGGAATTGGATGCGGGTAGTCGGGGGGTCATACGGGAGTGAGCTGGCAGCTCGGCAGAGGGGTGTGGAGGGTGGGGGAAGTAGTAAAGGGTAAAGGGGGAATTGGGGGCAAGAAACGTGAATGGAAGAAGCAAGCACGGGTGGGTGGTGGAGAGAGCAGTGGCAATGCGGCTGTTGTGGTCAGTGGAGGGAAGCGGGGCAGGGTGGAGGAGGCTGATTCAGTTGGGGAAAAGCGACTAAAAATTATGTTTGACGGGGGCGTCGTGATACCTGAGGCGGAGGTTGAGGGAACTCAACCCCGCCAGACCCAATGAATCTCATAAGTCTTAACTGTCGGGGCTTGGGCAACCCCGACACGGTTAATGCCTTACGCACTCTCGTGCGTAGGGAAGCCCCGACCATGATTTTTCTTAGCGAGACGAAACTTTGTGGTCGTGAAATGAGGAGGGTTAGGGAGAAGCTTGATGGGTATTATGGGATCGAAGTGGATAGTGTTGGGAGGTCGGGAGGTCTTGCTTTCATGTGGAAAAAAGAAATCGACTGCTCTTTTGTGTCGGCATCTATGCACCACATGGACTTTCGTGTTCGTGAGGGGGAGGAGTGGAGAGTGACGGGCTTCTATGGATGGCCAACTGTGTCAGACAAACATCTTTCATGGGATTTACTTCGGCTACTACACGGACAATCTTCGCTACCATGGATCTGTATAGGTGATTTTAATGAAATTCCGTACTCTACAGAGATGAAAGGTGGAAGTCGGGCACAATGGCAGATGAATAATTTTCAAGCAGCTGTGGATTATTTTGGACTAAAAGACGTGGCGTGGGAAGGTTACGCGTTTACCTATGACAATGGTCATGCTGGAGATAATAATAGGCAGAGTATGATTGACCGCGCTATGTGCTCTGAGGCGTGGTTAGATATGTTCCCGTATGCAAAAAATTACCATCTTGACAGGGAATAGTCGGACCACGCTCCGCTGAAGCTGATCTTCGATAGACGTGAGATAGGAGGGAAAACGAGAAGTAGGTTCCGATTTGAGCAAGTTTGGGTCGGTGAGGAGGGGTGTGAGGAGGCCGTGTGTCGTGGTGTGGAGAAGGGGAGGGGGAACTTGGTCTCTATGATTCAAGCATGTGCTAAAGAGCTTCAGGCTTGGAAGAAAATTAGTATTGGCAAGATCAATCGGGCTCTGAAAACGAAACGTAGACAATTAACTCGTCTAAATGAAGGAGATAGGACGGATGCTGCAGTTCAAAAAAGGAGGAAATTAATTGCGGAGATTGCAGGTTTATACAAGCAAGAAGAGCAATATTGGCGGCAACGTTCTAGAGCGCTATGGCTGAAAGATGGGGACCGAAATACAAATTTTTTCCATTCCAAAGCAGGGGAGAGAAGAAGCAAGAATTTTATTCCACTTCTTATTGATGATAATGGATGGACGAGAATGTAGAGGGAACAAAGAGGTAGCACTGGTGGTTGTGGATTACTTCGAAGGACTTTTTCAGACAGCTGAGCCAACAAATTTGAACGACGTGCTGGTAGGGTTGGAAGGACGGGTCACGGAGAGAATGAACCGAATGCTGCCCATGGAATTTCGCGAGGAGGAGGTCGTGGAGGCCCTTAATCAGATGCATCTCCTTAAAGCCCCGGGTCCTGATGGTATGAACGGTCTTTTCTTTCAAACTTATTGGCACGAAATTGGGCCGTAGGTGATTACTTCGGTGTTGGATATCTTGCGTGGGAATGCGAGCCCGGATTGCCTCAACACGACCAATATTGTTCTTATACCGAAGAAGAAGGTGCCAGATAAAATAAGGGATTTTCGACCCATTAGTTTGTGTAATGTGGCCTATAAATTGGTGTCGAAAGTACTGGCAAACCGGCTGAAGCTGTTTCTTGGGGAAATTGTTTCGGAAAACCAGAGCGCTTTCACTCCGGGTCGACTGATGACGGATAATATTCTAACTGCTTTTGAGATGTTCCATTTTATGAAGAATAACAGACAGTCAGACGGATACATGGCACTTAAACTTGATATGGCGAAGGCTTATGATAGAGTGGAGTGGGTTTTTCTGAGACAAGTGCTGATGACTATGAGGTTTGATACGGGTTGGGTTGAGCGTGTTATGGCTTGTGTTACTACTATGACCTTCTCTGTCCTTATTAACGAGTCTCCTTCGTCTGAATTTCGGCCATCAAGGGGATTACGACAGGGTGATCCGTTGTCCATGTATTTATTTCTCCTTTGCGCGGAGGCGTTGTCCAATATGTTACGCAGGGCTGTCGAAAATCAGACGATACATGGTATTCGGGTTTCGGCCACAGCACCGGCTATCTCACATCTTCTTTTTGTCGATGATAGCATTTTCTTTGTCCGGGCAACGATACAAGAAGCTGATGTTGTGAATGATATACTAAAAAAATACGAAGCGGCTTCTGGACAATTGGTGAGCCTAGAAAAGACGTCTGTGGTGTTTAGCGGGGGGGTCACTCAAGGCCAACGCGATGCTGTGACGGCTAGACTGGGAGTAGAGGAAGTTGTGGAACATGCCCGTTATCTCGGGCTCCCGACGGTGGTAGGACGGTCCAAGAAGGTGATTACCGATATCATTAGAGACAAGCTTAGCAAAAGATTACAGGGATGGCGCAGGAAAATTTTGTTGAGGGCTGGTAAGGAGGTTCTTATAAAGGTTGTGGCAAATTCACTCCCTACCTATGTGATGAGTGTGTTTAAAATTCCGGCAAATTTCTGTGATGAGCTAAGAGCAATTGTAGCACGCTTCTGGTGGGGACACGACGAGAGCAAGAGAGGAATTCATTGGGTGTCTTGGCGGAAAATGGCTCGGCCAAAAGGAGATGGAGGAATGGGGTTTCGGGATTTCAGACAATTTAACCTCCCTCTTTTAGGCAAGCAGGTTTGGAGATTGATAACAAATCCGACCATCTTGTGGGCTCGGTTAATGAAGGCAGGCCAGGTACTTTCCTAATGACGACTTTATGATGGCTGGGATTGGCTATAATCCTAGCTACACTTGGAGAGGGATTTTGGAAGCGAGAGAAGTGATGGAGCGCGGCCTAAGGAGACGAATTGGTGATGGCACTGCGACGAGGGTGTGGGTGCAGTCGTGGCTTCCTAATACGCAATCGAGGCGGATCATTTCACCGTGTCCACAAGGGTTGGAGAGCATGTATGTAGCTGAGCTGATGATGCCGACTGTAGCTGTGTGGGATGGGGATAAATTGAACCAACTTCTACTTCCTATCGATGTTCAGCGAGTCCTTGATATTCGGATTAGCCCGAATAAACCACCTGACATATGGTTTTGGGGTCTTGAGAAAGATGGTTTGTACACGGTGAGGAGTGCGTATAAGATGTTGGTGGGGGATCTGGGAGATATGGCGGGAGGTTCGGACTGGGCTAGAGGGAGATGGCTCTGGAATCGGCTTTGGAAACTTTCGGTTTGGCCCCGTGTAAAGCTCTTCTTCTGGCAACTGTGTAGTGAAGCGCTCGCCACAAGAGCTAACATCGCTGCCCGAGTTGGAGGTGAGTACTTTCTTTGTCCTTTTTGTCATTCTAATCTTGAGTTGAGTCTTCATTTATTTTGGGATTGTGGGGTGGCAAAATGGGTCTGGGATGGTTTGGGGTTGGGCGAAATGACGGAAGGGAGGGGAGAGGACATTAAGGAATGGGTGGAGGGGTGTTGGAAGAATATGTGTATGGAGGAAGGGGCTAAGTTAATGGTAGGGTGTTGGGCAATATGGGAACATCGCAATAAGGTAGTTTTCGATAATGCGGATGTGGCTCCGGAGGGTGTGGTAAGACGGGCGACTGATGTCATTTACGAGGGTGCTGGGATTGAGAGGACGAGGCCTGAAGAGGGGAGACGTGAACGGGAGGGAGCTCGAAGGGAGGAGGAAACGGGGTGGAGACCGGCGCGTGAGGGTTTTGTCAAAATCAATGTGGATGCGAGAGTGAAGGAGGGTGAAGGGGTCGGTACGGGGGTTGTATGCCGCGACATTAATGGCTATGTGATGTGGGGTGTGTCGATAGGACGGGACGAGTGCTGGGAGGTTCCTTTTGCTGAAGCTACCGCAATTATGGATGGGCTTGAAGAAGCAGCTGCGCGAGGAATCCGAAAGGTGGAAATAGTGATTGTTTACCGGTAATAGAAGCTATCCGAGACAAGTAGCTGGGTCGAAGCATGTTTCACCAACTTTTAGATGATATTGTTACTTTTAGTTCAAACTTCGAGTCTGTTATTTGGTCTTATGTTAGTCGAGTCAATAACTGTATTGCACATGGTTTAGCTCATTGTGTACCACGTGTCGTAGGAAAGGTTGTATGGGAGGATGGTCTTCCACCTTCTATTAACACTGCTGTTGCTTTTGATCGTTTATTAATTGAGTAATGCCGCTAGGCATTTTCCTTCATAAAAAAAAAACACTCCGTAAAACAGCTACACATATATTTTACATACCAATACTAATCACATTAGTCAATTAGTACTAATTTAACAATTAACCGTTTAATCATTAATTTCCGTCTCAAATAATTTATTATTCAATTATCGCATAATTAAATAACAATATCCGCGCCTCGAGTTCACAACTCGATATCTCTCTAATTCAATTTGATCGACTAACTTTTTAGTCAATTTATCAAGGGACTAATTAAACTGTATTTCATACAATTAATTAGCTTTCGTGTTGGGGCTCGTTCCTTTAGGTGTGACTGAAAGGGATCAGCTGAACACCGCCGTCTCACGATAGTAACGTCAAACCCTAGTCGGCCAACCGTTACCGATATACGTCGATTAGCTGACAAGTATTACTAATGAATATCCCATGCATATTCCTTAATGAGATTTAATAATATTATAATGCACTATTGTGGAGACAAATACTCCAACAGGTACATGGGTGTGACTATTGTTACATAGATATATACTTGCACCTCAATTTGTATGCTGTAGCTGTAGTTTACTTCCGCCATTATTTTTCCCCCGTCAATTGGCATGGCATTCTTCACAGAAATTATCTCGCTGTACTTGTGTTAGATGACATTAACGTTCTTGGAAAATCACATCACGCAGATACCCCTTTTTACTTCATAGTCAGATGACTACCATATTAGTTTCATTATATTGTTAAACCTTCGCATAAGAAACTTGGTGGTTTGTTGTTTTACAGTTTAGAAGCATGGTGATTTCATGGAATAATATGCCACAATAAATGTGCGACTGATTTCAGAGTCTAGCCCAGTGTTAATCCGTGTCGGTTTCAGACAACTAACCACAGATGATTAAGCATAGTAATTTTCCACTTGCAGTTTTTTTTTTTAATGGTAATGCGGCTTCAAACTCGGATGTTTTCCTTCTTCGATGGTTCAGCGTTGTCTAAGGATGGCTTTCCGATCATTAAATGAACTTGTGAGAGTTGAGTCTGGAGATGTGAAGCGCATAGAAGACACGGAGTGTGGTGTTGATGAGACCATGTACAAGAGGATAAGGCAAAAGTATGCATCATGGGTTAGGTAAAAGACTAATGCCCTGGCGGCGACTGAAGAATGCAGTTTAAAAACCATCAGTCGGTCGTTACAATAAAACCTACGGTTGCCCTAGCTGTACTAGTAACTAGAGTCCATTTTTAAAATAATGGTCAAAAATAAAATATTTATCGTTTTGGGTCGGTTTTGAAAATATTTGTCAAAATGGTGTCCACGTAGGATTAGATTTTTTAAACCTGAAACACACCATTGGCAATGGCGGGTCTTCTAACTCATACACGCCACTGATAATGGCGTATTTAAAAAAAAAAAAAAAAGTTAAACACGCCGTTGGAGATGGCGTGTCTTTACCATCTCATGTTTCCGCCATTTGGAGTGTACTGTATACTCTAAATCTCTAATGAACAACCAATTATTTATTAATTCCTATTCTACCACGATTAAATAGAATATGGGATGACCTCAACACACGTCCTTGCTATTCCCCGATGGGTCGTGACTCGTCTCTCCGATGCCGCCACTCCTATCACTGGCGACTTGGCAGGGAAATTAGGGCTACTGTTGGGGAATCGGTACAGAAGAAGAAATAGGCACCGGTTATGCCAGTGATGGTGCGATTGACGATTTGCGGTGGCGAAATCATCGAGGCGGCAACCGTGTGGATGGTTCTAAAGAGCTGGAGGTTGGGATATCTGGGGATGATGATTTAGAGAATAGAGAGAGAACTAAGAGGTTTTTTAAGGATGATGATTGTAGTTGGAATGAATGGAATCGTTTAGGATTTGCTAGCAAATTATGGGGTATTGGTTTGAGGAGATAGTTAGTTTTGCTTTGAAAAAAATAGTATTTACTTCAATAAAGACGCCATTATTGGGACAAGTGAACTTGTTGTGTTTTTTCACTGTTGCACAAATACGCCATTCATAATGGCGTGTCTTCCTCAACGAACACGCCAATTCCAATGGCGTGTTTACGTCAAATTATTATTATTATTATTATTATTTTTTTTTTTTTTTAGAGTTACACCAAACACGTCATTGTCAATGGCGTGTTAGACCCGCATTTTAGCTTCGGTGTTTCCCAATCCTACGTGGACACCATTTCAACAAATAATTTTAACTCCAACCCAAAACGACAAATTCTTTATTTTACAACATTATTTCAAAAATGGATTCTAGTAACTAGCACAACTTTTTTTTGAGGTCATAATCCACTTTCTTTTTCTAAAATCACATTTTAGCAGTTTAACATGTTTTCCGTATCAATTTGGTTTTGGAATTTTTTTTTTTTTTTTTTTTTTTTTTTGTGAAGAAAGAGTTTTACATTATAGTGGTACGGCTCACTAAACCATACCTATAGACTACAACATAAAACACTAGGGTACTACTAATAACATAAACTGAAATAAGGTACAAGTTACATCGGTTAACAACATAGTGTTGATGGCGTACGACGAAAGTCTGAACACGCTCTTCAAAGTCATAATCTACCCCAATCGCTAGTGGACGAGCCGCGCTGACCAAAGGAAAACACCCATCTTTGTTTGTCTTGATTGATGTAGCTTCGGAGAAATACCTGCAACAATACCCAAGGAAGGGTCTCGGAGATTCATCTCTTTGGCTGTGATAATCTTCCTCAGAAAACCAACGAACCTCCACCAACTCATTGTTACTCGTCTTAATAGATACAACTTCAGAGAAATACCTGCAACAAGACCCTAGGAAGCGTCTTGGAGATTCATCTCCATGGTTGTGAAACACCTCATTCAGACACCAAATAGCCCCTTGACCCAACGAGAAAGAACAAAGTGCACTTACGCCCCAAGGACGTAGAAAGAAAAGGAGGAAGACAGACCACAAAAATCTATCTCCAGAGGAGAGCAAACTCCTACACTTTGGAACATAACCCCCGTTGACCAGAGACTCACAGCCCAGAAACTTGAGTAAAAAGGTAGATAACAAGGAGGGGAACCATTTGAACAATCCCCTTACCAACACCAACTCAGAAAACCGCAGTGAGTTGGACCCAACACATACCCGATGCAAAGTTACCTTCATCCTAAATGACCCGAGGATAAGGGGACAAGACACCCCAAACCAACGAGAAATTATTATTTGAATAAACAAAAGACATAAAACGAGGAAAAAACACATAAGTCAGAGATGAAACCACCGCAACCGACCAACCAACGACACAACCAAAAGACCCCGACTCCACCCTATGACCACCCACCTCTGACGGACAAAAGTCCCGGCTGCAACGACATCACTCCAACCAACAAACGGACCCACACGCCAACCACTACCGTCACGGACTACCCTTCAACCAACAGCCCCGACAAACTGAGACTCCAAATTCCACAACAAACTCCCCCAGGACCATCGGCTACCTGCTACAAAACCAACCCTAGACAAAACACCCCAGCCCGACAAGATGAAACAGGACAATGGATGATCGGAGGGGAGAGGGGCGAGGGGAAGGGGGAAACTCCGAAACAATCCAAAACCCGCCACCACAAACGAAAAGGACACAAACAAAACACCCCAGCCCGACAAGATGAAACAGGACAATGGATGATCGGAGGGGAGAGGGGCGAGGGGAAGGGGGAAACTCCGAAACAATCCAAAACCCGCCACCGCAAACGAAAAGGACACAAAAAACAAAAACGCTTTTCAACGACCCATAACAGGAACGGCAACAAACCAGGGAAGGGAACGGGAGAGGGAGAGGGGAACACCCTTGATTGGCCAGCAAGTCCTTCAATGACAGGACAGGAGAACGGAGGAACGGAATGACCTCAGAGCAAAGACAACAAACCCAAACAGCCGCCGGACGATCGAAGCGGAACCACGATCCGACCAAAGGGGAGTGAAAGCAAGCCAAAGACCGACCTCAGAGGCGACGTATCGCCGGAGACAGGTTAGAGGAGGAACCCATCTCCGGCGATAGAATAGGGGGAGCAGGTGAGGATGTGTGTGGTAGGGGTGGCGGCGGCTCAAAAGAAATTAGGGTTGTTTTGTTTTTGGGTTTAGAGAGAAAGGGGACGTTTTTAGAGAGAAGGAGTCCTGGTTTTGGAAATTTAAACACCGTACAACATTGATTTCTTCAATTAGTACATTTAAGGTAATATTATGTATTAGTCTCTCATTATTGTTCATCAGTTGCAGATAGAGTTGGCATAAAGGGCCGCGGGCCGGTGGGCGGCACGATCAGGCACGACCCACAGCACGGCACGGCCCGGCCCGACGAGAAAATCGAGGAAGCACGGGCACGGCACGAATGGGCTTTGGACGGGCTCCGACGCGATTTTCATCAAAAATCCGTGCCTAGGCACGCACGGCCGAGCACGGTGAAGCCCTAAGACGCACCAGGCACGACGGGCTTGGCACGGCCCGGCACGAAAAATGGCCCGTTTATTATTATTTATTAAATAAAAAGTACAGTAACATTTAACAATATATATTTAAGCCATTAATCATCATTTATTAAACTAAAAGTAGACTAATATTTAATAAAATATATATTTAAACCATTAATCATCATTTATTAAACAAAAAGTACTAAAAATATATCAATTATATAACATTTTTTTTAAAAAAAAAAAAAATATTAAAGCACATGGGCCGACCCACAGACAAGGCACGAAAAGCCCATGGGCCAGGCACGGCCCGAGCACGAAAATGGCCGTGCCTTGAGCGGGCCGCGGCGTAGGTTTGGATCAGTGGGCCTGGCACGGCACGGCCCGAGGAGCCCAATATCCGTGCCTGGGCCGGGCCAATTTTTGGGGAAGGCATGATGGGCCGGCACGCGGGCCGGCCCAGCACGGCCCATTGCCTACTCTAGTTGGAGACCTTCAATTACCGATACTTTCTTGTTTAACATGATTAATAACGCTGCATTTTAGATAGTCACTACTGTACCTATGTATGAGTCATATAACTGGTTACTTTCAAATGGGTAATTGATTTTTAAGGCTTCAAATTGCACCACGAAAGTTTCAATTTCTGCTTCACTTTTGTTACATTTTCGTTAGTGACAACTATAATTATTTAGACTTGATGTGTTTGTTCAGCAACAGAACGTCTGAATGCTAAGGCATTGTAAATTCATGTGGTTAGGACTTTCAAATGGGTAATTGTAAATCTATGTTTGCTCCTATATTTAAATCTCATTTTAAACTACAACTCCCGTTGTCATACCTAAAAATCTAATCTAAATAGTATAAAAGTTGAGTTTTTTAGACTCTCCTGATTGATTCCTTGAATTTAGGGAATGAGAAAAAAATTTAGCCCCACCATTATTTGTGCTAATTAATTTCTCTCTCTCCTATTTCCTCCAATTTACTTGCATCTCTTATCACATTCACACCAAAATATACATTATACAACTACAAATTATACATTATACAATATTATAAATTAAAAAATTACAATTACAAGAAATTAACAAAACTTCAAAAAATCATCCTCTTGACTTATACCTTGGATGAAGATTTTTTTTTTTCGGGTAACATCAGTTTATTCAAAAGATTCTTTTTTCGGGTTAAAACATCATTTTTCTCAAAAAAAGATTTATATTTTTCGGATAACAATTTATATGAGATAATTTAAAATCGAAAAACGAGTATTATTTGTAATTTTTGTAGTTTATAAAAAAAACAGTTTGATGTGAGTAACGTAACCAATATAATAAATCTGAAAATTTTCGGAAAAAAAAATTGATATGAGATTATTTAAAATCGAAAAAATATCAAAAAAATTGCTATGAGATAATTTAAATTTGAAAAAAAAACAACTTTTAAATAAATCCAAGCAAATAAAAGACCCCAAATATAAACTTAATTAAACTTAGCTTACATGAAGTTCTTATAATTATTTATTTTCTTTAAATAACTTCTATATTGAAGTCAATCCATTAAATTTGCATGCAGTATAAATTTGTAGATGATGGATTAATTTTTGGATACGAGGGAAAATTTACAGTGGAATGAGGATGAGAGGGTGAACATGAGAGACGCAAGAGTAAAAATGAGTGAGGTGAGATGGGTTAATTAGGTTTAGTAAGGGTGAGTTGATAATAAAGATTACAGGGAATTTTTTTCGCGACAGGTGATAGTAGTTTGAGAAAACCTGGGATGTTTAGAGTTTATTGGTGCTATGTTGATGAAATAAGTCTACTTATGAGCTCATATTGTTGGATATGGCCATATGGACCCGTTGATATGGTTTGTAAATTTTATTAGGCGTATTTGTGGAGTAAGAACTACTCCAATGGACTTATTTTTTCTTAATTTGAGTCAATTAACTAACTACCTCAAGTAATTTAATTGGGCCATTTTTTGTATTTTATACAAAATTATTTATACAAAAGTCACAAAATTCGAGTAGAATCTTTCTTTCTATAGTTAATACAAAAAAATCAGTTTGAATATAATTCATAATTTTATGAAAAACGTCTAGGGCTTCTCCCTAGGGTTTCTGTCTATCTTTCCTAGGGTTTTCTCCTCCGTGCTCGAGGCTCCTCTCACGATTTTTGATCGTGAGATTGGCTTTCTCGTTCGTTTTTTGTGTGCTTTTTGTTTTTCTTGTGCAGGTTTCCTGGAGATGAGTTCTACGCGGGGTTTGGTCCGGAGTGGGAAAGAGCATGTCGATGAAGGTGGTGGCGAGGGTGCTGAGACGTTTGTCTGGGAGGAGGGTGCGGCTGATGAGGCGGCATCTAGGGCAGTGAATGTAAAGGCGGCTATCGACACTATGATTAAACTTTGGAATCCCTCGAAAGCTATGATGGGCAATGTTATTGATGCGAAGGAGAAGACATTCGTGTTTCGTTTTGACTCTGAACGTGATAAGGCAAAGGTTCTTGAAGGGCAGCCGTGGCACTTTGATAGGTACGTCTGGTGTTTTAATGAGCCTAATGATTCGGGTAGACTTTCCGATGTTCCTCTCCATTGTTTTCCCATGTGGACACGAGTCTATGATCTCCCCCTTTCGGGTCGATCCAGTTTGTCTAATGCTCAAAGAATAGGTGCCATGCTAGGGAATTTTATTGATGTCGATGTTGGTCCAAATACGGATTTGCAGAGGGCCATAAGGGTGCGTGTTTTATTTGACATTAGACAACCTTTGAAAGCTCACATCCCAATCCAAATGAAAAATGGGAAAATTGTCTATTTTGATGTTAAATACGAGAGGCTCCCTCTCTATTGCTATGGGTGCGGGATAATTGGTCATGGGGAAAAGGACTGTGAACATGGGCCATACGAAGAAGATGATCTTATTTTTGGTGACTGGCTGAGAGCATCGCCGTGGAAGATTACAAAAACGGCCCATGACGGGCCTGGGAAAGCGAGACGTGATTTGAGCGCAGTCTTTGCAGCTGAAAAGGGAGGTGACAATGATGATGAGATTACTAAAATGATTGAGAAGCTCCATGTTGTGGCTCTTGATCTTAAGAGGAAGAAAACGGGGACAGTCTTAACGGAGAAGGGTCAAAAATCAGGGGAGGTGAATGAGGGCGGTGGGGGGAGCAGCGTGCATATGGGATATCAGAATCTTGACGTACATTTGGTGGAGGACAGGGGGAACAGACGGGTTGAGGAAGGGAGGGGTGGAGCTATGGGCGAAACAGTAGTTGTGGAAACTGTAGGGGAGGGGCAGTATGTGCGTGGTTGTGAAGGGGTGGGCAGGGGCTGGAGGAGATTTATTCGGGAAGGTCAGGGGACTGAGGAAGGCGTTAAGGGGAGGTTTGTTGTGGTTGAGGGGATGCGTGGCAGAGAGGAAGAAGCGGAGGAGATGGGGACGAAGAGAGCTAAGATTTCTTTAGGCGGGGGCGTCTTAATACCTGAGGCGGAGGTTGAGGGCACTCAACCCCGCCAGGCCCCATGAATCTTTTAAGTCTTAACTGTCGGGGATTGGGCAACCCCGACACGGTCCGTGCCCTTTGTACTTTGGTGCAAAGGGAAGCCCCGGCCATAATTTTTCTTTGCGAGACGAAACTTTGTGGTCGTGAGATGAGGAGGGTGAAGGAAAAGCTTGATGGGTATTATGGGTTGGAAGTTGACAGTATGGGAAGGTCGGGGGGTCTCGCGTTTTTGTGGCGGAAAGAAGTGGACTGCACATTTTTGTCCGCTTCGGTACATTATATGGATTTTATTATAAAGGAAGGGGGAAGGGAGTGGAGGGTTACCGGGTTCTATGGGTGGCCGGCGGTCTCTGATCGCCACTTATCGTGGGAATTGTTACGTGTCTTGAAGACCCAGTCGGTGCTCCCGTGGGTTTGCTTGGGGGATTTTAATGAGATTCTTTATTCGACTGAGATGAAGGGTGGCAGCAGAGCACAATGGCAGATG
The DNA here is from genome assembly GCF_048544455.1 of Silene latifolia. NCBI lineage: Eukaryota > Viridiplantae > Streptophyta > Magnoliopsida > Caryophyllales > Caryophyllaceae > Silene > Silene latifolia. Next base: position 216,575,844 of record NC_133537.1, on the reverse strand, counting down.
AATAATTTTCACGCTGCGGTGGATGATTGTGGGCTCCGTGATATTCGTTGGGAGGGCTATCAGTTCACCTTCGATAATGGACAAGCGGGTGATGATAATAGACAGAGTATGCTGGACCGGGCGATGTGTACGGACTCATGGCTAGACTTATTCCCTTATGCGAAGCTGATACATCTCGATAGAGAATGGTCTGATCATGCCCCGATTAAGCTTGTCCTTGACTCAAGAAGCAGTATGGAGGGCCCGAAAAAGAGATTTAGGTTTGAAAAATCTGGATAGGGGAAGAGGGATGTGAGGAAGCGGTGATTAGAGGGGTCGAAAAAGGCGGGGGTGAGCTGGTTTCTACCTTGCGTGAGTGTGCCCGTGAGTTGCAGGGGTGGAAGAAGGTGAGCATAGGGAAGATTAAGTGGAGCATTGAACAAAAACGTAAGTTGCTGGTACGCTTAAACGCAGGGGACAGAACTGAGGCCGAGGTTAAAAAGAGGAAGAGAATCGTTGCGGAAATTGCGAATTTGAGTAAGCAAGAGGAACAGTACTGGAGACAGAGATCTAGAGCCTTGTGGTTGAAAGACGGGGATCGTAACACGAAATTTTTTCATAATAAAGCGGGTGAGAGGAGGAGGAAAAATTTCATCGGGAGCCTCATTGATGACAACGGCGTGGAACGGGCTGGGAATGAAGCGGTTGCTATAGTAGCGAATGATTATTTTATGCAGCTGTTTACTTCGTCGAATCCTACTAATTTTGAGGCAGTGCTGCAAGGGCTCGAAGGACGGGTAACTGATCAAATGAATGCGATCTTGCGGGCTGATTATAGTCCGGATGAGGTTATGGATGCGCTAAATCAAATGCACCCGCTAAAAGCTCCGGGTCCGGACGGGATGAACGGACTGTTCTTTCAAACCTACTGGCATGTTGTGGGTCCGAGTGTGGTGGACACGGTCCTCAGTGTTTTGAGGGGTGAGCGGTCTCCGGCTGAAATAAATAAGACTAATATCGTTTTAGTTCCGAAGAAGAAAGCGCCGGATAAAATTCGAGACTTTAGGCCGATCAGCTTATGCAATGTCGTATATAAACTTGTATCCAAGGTTCTTGCGAACCGGCTGAAACTGTTCCTTGATAAAATTGTCTCTGAGAATCAGAGTGCCTTTACTCCGGGAAGACTAATTTCTGATAATATCCTTATTGCCTTTGAACTATTCCACTACATGAAGAATGCTAAGCAAAGGGATGGATACATGGCGATAAAGCTGGATATGGCAAAAGCTTATGACAGGGTAGAATGGAGCTTTCTACGGCGGGTCTTACTGAGGATGGGGTTCGATGGTCAGTGGGTTCAGAGAGTGATGGCTTGTGTCTCTTCAGTTTCGTTTTCCGTGCTTATAAATGGAGTTCCATCGACGGAATTTCAACCATCGTGGGGTTTGAGACAAGGTGACCCACTCTCTCCTTACCTATTCATTCTTTGCGCGGAAGCCTTGTCTAATATGCTGCGAAGGGCTACGGAACGGAATGCTCTCCATGGCATCCGGATTGCTAATGATGCACCCACCATATCCCATCTCCTCTTTGCTGATGATAGCATATTTTTTGCCAAAGCGACACCTGAGGAGGCAGCCGTGGTGAATAATATTCTTCGGGAATATGAAAATGCTTCTGGGCAGCTGGTGAGCTTGGATAAAACGACAGTGTCGTTTAGCAAGGGAGTAACTGAGGCGAGAAAGGTGGAGGTGGCGGGCTGCCCCGGGGTCACGGTGGTGGCGGAACAAGCCCGGTATCTTGGTCTACCAACGGTCATAGGGAGGTCGAAAAAAGTTTTGACGGATATCATTCGAGATAAACTTTGCAAAAGGCTACAAGGTTGGCGCGGGAAATTATTGTCGAGGGCGGGTAAGGAGGTTCTTATAAAGGCAGTTGCCAATTCACTCCCTACCTATGTGATGAGTGTGTTCAAAATTCCCGTAAACTTTTGCAATGAAATTAGCTCGTTGGTGTCCCGCTTTTGGTGGGGTCATAAGGAGGGAAAGAGGGGTTTGTCATGGGTTTCCTGGAAAGCTATGGGGCGCCCTAAATGTATGGGTGGTCTTGGGTTCCGCGATTTTAATGATTTCAATCTCGCGCTCCTTGGCAAGCAAGCATGGCGATTGGTGGTCAATACGGACAGCCTTTGGGTTCGGTTAATGCGTGCAAAGTACTTCCCTGCGGGTGATTTCTTATCGGCAGTCATGGGTAACAATCCAAGCTTTACATGGCGAGGCATAATGGAGGCAAGGAGTGTTTTGGCGCGAGGGTTGCGACGACGAATTGGTAATGGACAGAGCACGAAAATTTGGGGCCATGCTTGGATTCCGGGAACACAGTCGGGTAGGATTATTTCACCAAGTGGTTCGGGGAGGGAAAATATGATGGTGGCGGAGCTGTTGGGTCCGAATGGCGAAGGGTGGGATAGACAACGAGTTGCAGAGCTCTTTCTCCCTTTTGAATGTGACTGAATTATGAATATCCGTCTTAGTCCTAACCGTCCGGAAGATGTGTGGTACTGGGGTTTAGAGAAGGATGGTTTTTATTCGGTGAGGTCGGCCTATAAAATGCTCTTGGGCGAGGCGTATGAAGCAGCAGAGGGGTCGAATTGGGAGCGGGAAAAGGCGCTTTGGAACAAGCTCTGGAGAACTCCGGTCTGGCCCCGCGTGAAACTTTTCTTCTGGCAACTATGTCGGGAAGCATTAGCTACGAAAGCGAACATCGCCGCTCGAGTTGGAGGTGAGTACTCTCTTTGCTCTTTTTGTCATTCTTGTTCTGAGTCGAGTCTTCATCTTTTTAGGGATTGCGGGGTGGCGGGTTTTGTCTGGGCTGGTTTGGGGGTTGACGGGGAGGTGGGGAGAGCATGCCTCGGGATAAAGGAGTGGGTTGAGGCGCTTTGGAGTGGGATGGATGCTCAGGACTACAACATGGTTGGTTGCTGGGCCATGTGGGAACACCGGAATAAGGTGGAGTTTGACGGTGTGGTGGTGGACCCGCGGGTGATAGTGAAGAGAGCTGAAGATGTCTTGCACGGAGGGGTGGGGGAGAGCCTGGTCACGGTATGGAGCAATAGTAGGGGCAGGGTGCGAGGTAGAGGGGTCGAGGATGATAGTGGACATGGCGGCTGGATACCACCTCCGGGAGAGTTTGTCAAAATCAATGTGGATGCGGGAGTGAAGGAAGGGGAGGGAGTGGGGACGGGTATAGTTTGTCGAGACGGGAATGGACAAGTTATGTGGGGTGTGTCACAGGTCCGCGAGGTGAGATGGGAGGTGCCTGTAGCGGAGGCAATGGCGATCCTTGATGGACTGGAAGAGGTAAAACGACGCGGTCTTCATCGAGTTGTGGTAGAGAGTGATTACTTGCAAGTCATCGAAGCGCTTCGAAGGAAGGATCAAGGACGGAGCATTTTCTCTCTTATTATTGAGGACATTTTATCTTTAAGTTCTACTTTTATTTCCGTTATTTGGTCACATACTAGTCGTATAAACAATAGTGTTGCTCATGTTTTAGCTCATTTTCGTCAAGGTAGTGTTGGTAAATCAGTGTGGGATGAACTATTACCACCGAGAGCCGATAGTGCTGTAACCTTCGATTTATCGTTATTATAATGAGGCCTACGGGTTTTCACCTCAAAAAAAAAAAAAAAAAAATCAGTTTGATGAGAGTGAACATAACCAATGTAGTAGATCTGAAAATTTGGTGTTATTAACACTTTAATGATATGTATCAATGTATATATGTAAGTCGAAACTCTAATTATAAACTTATTTATATTGTCGTGATATCTATTATTACGAACCGTGCATTTTTTGCACGGGTTTAAAACTAGTACGGAGTATAACATGAAGACCAAACAAAATGCTCCATCCGCCTTCAGAACTGTATCCGGAACAAAGCAGCAGCATTAATGAACCATCTCGGATCTCCAATTCAGACTGCATAACTAAAACCACGTTGTAACCGGCAGAAATGGTGCAAGCGTAGGACCAAGCAGTCAACCACCATCTGAAAATCCTTTTATATGCTACAGGAATGATCAAAACCTTTTCCCACAGCTTGTAATAGAGTTACAATTTAAGTTCTACATTACCACGGATAAAGAGCTGGTAATATTTACCAAAGTAGAGCAGGTAATATGGCCAGATAGGTCGGTCATATGGTAAGATCCTGTGCAACAGAAACATGAACAACCATATATTAACAATAGAATTCTAATTGTGGATAAACTAATTGATAATAGCTTAAATTTACAAATGGTACATGTAGCCCCCAGTACATCTTACTATATAGCATTGCTCATAAACTGAGTTCCGTAGTTTATACCAAAAAAAAAAAAAAAAAAAAATAAACTGAATTCCGTAGTCTGTTAGTTACTTGACTATCAGTCATTCGCTGGCTAAAGCATTAGGAGAAACCTCATTTTAATTAATGTAATTTACACACCTCCATTCTTACATAATTAAAAGCAACAGAAGAATTTTATTAAGCTTCTGTCTACTTTCTCTCTCTAGATTTTTTCCCCGAATTACATGCTCAGAAAAACAATCAGAAATGAAAGATTAGAAAATAAAAAGCACAGGAACAATGCAGAAACAATCAAACGATCCTAAAATGCTATCCAGGTTGTTCCTAATATGCACTACAGAAGAGCTGGTTTGTAAAGAACATATCAGGTAATGATACGTTTATCTACATTTCCGACATTTGAGTGTAGTCAGGCTCAAATCAAGGCCTGTTAAGCTCTATCCACAATGTTTCAGCTTAGTTAAATTCTACTCCGCACATATGTATGTTTAGGTCAAAGGAGGGTTGCAGTCTCTGAAACAATGTTGGAAAATAAAATAATAAACAAAATGAGATTGGCAAAATCTTATTTAGCAAAATCAGGTTTAGAAGAGACGCACTGACACACCATTCCACATGGCGTGGTTCAAGAAGAAAACTCTGTTGAAGATTTGTTTTCTTTTTCTTTGTGAATCTTGTGTTTGTTAAGTCTAAACACGCCACTTCAAGTGGTGTCTCTCTTGTAAACACGGTGTCACAGACCTATTTTACTAAATAAGTTTGCCAAATATTTTACTTTTCAATGTTATTTTACAAAAAAAAAAAAGGATTCACATTTTCATAACAAGAGGTTCAGGAATGGTGTTAAATGGAAAATTTTTTACCCTAGTCCACAGAATCTAAAGCCTAACAAATTCTAATCATACGCGGAGCACCAAATTAAGCAACACTGCAACACACATGATTATTCAGGTGCCAACTACTTTTAAAAAGGTTCCCCCCATCAAAATCCATCTCAGTAGTCAACTGCCCCAACCAGTCAAGAGTTCACTAAAAGATAAAATATTTAAGTTCTTACAATCCTAATAAAAGACTTTCCTTGGTGACATATACTATCCCATCTTAGTCACATTCATCGATTAACTAGAGACGCGCCGAGTGCATATTTATTTGGTTCAATTAAAAATAAATGACAAAATCTATGGAAGTGTAATCTGTGGCAGAGTTAGTCTACAGTGAAGAGTGCAGCAACAAACTTTTTGTCAACAAACGACTAAATAGGAGCAAGTCAGAAAGACCAGTTTTATGGATTGTCCATTAGTGTATCATATGGACCATTTTCCTTCTCTTTTTTGCTAAATAACGAACAATATACCACGAGAAGACAATGATGAAAACTCAATCAGAAGACGACGAAGCAAAAGATAAAGAGTCACAGACAAAATTAAACCGTAGTGACAGCCTTTCCCAAGAGATAATTTTATGATTTTTAGCTCTTTCTTTGAATTCTTTTTCCCCAGAGTAAATATGAGGCAATCTCATTTGGTTATCAATTTGATGAAATAACCTCGTACTAATTCTCTATAAGGATTTGAAAATGTTCATCAGCCTCCTGAACCCTTACTAGGCATGACAGATCCAAGTAACAGAAACAAGCGTCTGCTTAGACAAGCCTCCCTAGGCACCCACTATAAGAATACAGTGGATTGGTCACCACAGGTGTCATCTCATTATCTCCTTCACCCAAATATATGGCAAGTATTTCATATGGTTATCCAAAAAACTGCATACTCTTGCAACTTGCAAGTTTGAGCTTCTGCACACATGAGAACCCACAACCACCCCCTTTTTTAGGTCAGCTGTATAATCATCTTCAACATACCAAGTACAAGACCACCTATTTTGGGGATTCTTCACCACTTTAAAAATAACATTATGAATCTTTGGAGACAACTCATATTTGAGCTTGGTGTTAACATTCCGTTCCCCACGTATAGATGCCACGTGACATATTTATTATGTAACTAGGTTGGGTTTGGGTTTGGGTTGAGTAACTGATGACCCACTTATATGCAAATGTTCTTATAATACATGACTTAATTGTGTAAATATATATAGGCTTCTGGTCGAATAACTCATGGCCCGTTTACAGGCGATACAGACATGAATAAGACCCGGCCTAATCGGTTGTCAGGTCTAATTAACGGACAGCTCACAAAACCTCGCTATTTTACTTTACCCGATGGCAACTAGGTACGGAGTAATATAAAATCTGCCACAGACATGGGATATGGATGGAAGCATGAGATACAATACTCACAGTAAAGTCATCACAGTCAGGATATACACTTACAGTGACCAGAGTGTTGAGCTGACTGTCCAGCATCTATGAGACTCAATTCCATGTCGTGCGTAATTGTCCAGCCAGGTTCATACGCTTCAAGAAAACCAATCTTTGCCTTGTTAGGCAAATCATGGGGATGAACAAAGGGGACTCCCGGTGGCCATCCAATCTCCATTCTTATATTCGCGCAAGGACTGTCGAGTAAATGAATGTGATTTTCGCATTCCTTCAAACTGCAAAACCTCAGTTTGATACCCTTCTTATCTGCAATGTCCTGAACTCTCTCTTTAAGAACTCTTTGTGCCTCAAGCCGCAATCTCTTGGAAGGTGGCAGAGGTTTGCATTTTGAACTGTTTTTCCTTTTCCGGAATGATGATTTCATTGACCCTGTACCAGCATGTCATCGATCCAAGAACCTGCTGTTATGAACTGCTTACTAAGAGTGCTAGCTTACTTCAGGGGAGTTAAATAAAAATAACACCAAAATACTACTATCTCAATGCACTCATTTAGCTCCATTTGACTTTTTCATCACAACGAAAGTTAAATGAAATTGATGAAAACAGGAGTACATTAATAAGGAAAAAGCAAACACAATAGAGATTATGATGGACCCGTAGCTGAAATCTTTGAACGAAGTTTACTTAAGCAAACACATATCTTCCGAGAGTAGAAGATTACAGTAATGCCTTCTGCAACTTCTTAGTTTCACATGAAATAAGGCAAACCAAAAAAAAAACACAATCTCACGTATAAGAGGTATTTTCTATAGCCATACCCTAGCACATGTATCTCTACCATATTCATCTTATGAATGTGGGTATTCTCTCTCTTAAGCAACATGAATAAATAGGGAAATTGTATTCTGGATTCCAATTAAAATATGAAGAGTTTCTTATTTATTCATTTGCACTACGGAATTAGTGATTTGATTCGACATATATATAAGGTGTGTTATGGATACAAAATAGAGGAAAAGGGGAGACAAGAAGGATGGAGAGGAAGGGGAGGAACAGGAAATGAAGCAGAAGAGTTTTCACTCCCAATCATTCCTATGGTGGAGTGATTGTGCTTTAGGTTTGAAGGAGGCAAAATGAATCCCCTCAATTCCCTCCTCCTCCATTTCCCTCTCCCTCCCCGCCCTTTATCTCCAATTCCCTTTCCAAACAAGCTCACAGTGAATCACAAACACCTAGAAAGTAGAGTTCCCCAAAGGACGGAGAACTTTGTTTGCACACTGGAACCATGTGACATTAGTTCAACCAAAACTTATCGACAATTCCTAGAAAGCATAAAATCATCAGAGTTACATTCTAGGCATTAGGAATTCATGTATTGAACCAAGAGGCCAACATTTAGTGTTCTAACATCATTTGCACGTTCTTCTTGGGATCACAGACTAAAAATACGTATACATCTGGCCTATGTTACTCCGACTCTTCTAATTTCCTCGCGTACCCGTGTCCGACCCTCGACACTCGGACATTGGTGTGACACTTGGACACCTCATTTTAGACCAAAATATGCATATTTTTCAAAAAAAATAGCCGAGTCCGATACTTGGACACGTACCCGTGTCGGATACTTTTAAACGAGTCCGAGTAACATAGCATCTGGCCAGGCATATAAATGATACTTCATCCTTTTCAATAGGTTCTTTTGCTTTTGGTCTGGTTTTTAGGAAATCACATGCAAGTGGGTACCGTGCATGCATTATGTTAAGCAGATTAGCCAAAAAAGGAATATGTAAAGAATCTATTCAACATGCCAAAAAAAGGAACTAAAGAATCTATTAAATAGGAGGGAGTATTTCTTTTGAAAGATAGAATTACAGCTTCTCTAGAGGATATTTTTTAATGCGGTCACCGAAAAGCTACATGATGATAATCCACTGCCAAGAAAAGAGAAGTAAACATGGGCAATGTTATATCTGTTAAGACGCACTGCATTCTCATTTAATATACCCTATAAACCCTTAGTGTGTCTAAACTCTAGCAACTATGAATTTAAGTGTGATCTTGAAATTTATTTTCAGGCATTGGCAGAATACATTATTCATGAGAACTAATTAGTATTTATATATGTGGTAGAAATTAGCATTAGAGAAAATGAGCATCTTTCTAATTAGTATTTTATTAAGTTTGCTCGCGAAGAGGCCGTTTTAGAGGAGACTTAGCAAGCTCTATTTAATTCACTGGTTTGCACTAAGCACAAACTAATTTGTCTTAAAAACGGAGATATCTAGAGTAGGCAGGTTCTCTATGAGATGGATTGCAACTAATTTCAACCAATATATATAACAGCAGGATAGCACAAGTAAATACAAATTCTGTGTAGATATTTTTCTCAGTAATAGCATTATAGAAGTAAACATAAGTTGGAATATTTACCATCCTGAGGAGTTGGGAAATTAAAACTCGGAAGACCTTGTTGATTTAAGAGACTACTGGCAGGATGCGGTCTTTGCATAAAGTCATCCACTGGTACTGGAAGCTGGAACTGTGCATCAACTCCATGACCAGCAGCTCTCATCTCTGAAGAGTTGAGAGTAGTCATAGATTTGGGCATGAGCTTGAACGTAAGAGAGCATCGCCCATACAAGTTACTGTGAGGATTGGTTATTTCAATTCGATGAAGGGCAGGGTTAATGCGGCCCGCAGTTGCCTGGTACAATGCGAGCCCGGGATATATAACTGCTTCTTGGGGGCCAAGATCTCCATCGACCAGAATCCAGTGACCTTGGAAGTCTCTTATATGCAATCCTGGTTTATCCGACTTAACAATCGATATTAAGCTTTTATCTGAAGGGTGTTGTTGGTGAGAAAAGATATCCTCTTGGGTTGTCAAGTTATGATGTTGAGCTCCATGACAGCAAACTGATAAAACTGAAGAGGAAATTTCAGTAGGTCTTAGGGGTACATTATCAAGAATGTCGGTGAAAGGAGAGCTACGTAAGCTCCAGTTGAAGCTAATAGCATCTAAAATATCTCTGGATGCTTTTCCAAACAATGGAAAAATATCAACAAGGGCAGCAGGAGACAAGTGAATTCCAGTAGCCGGGTCTGTTGGGGTTAACCCGGGACGATAATCATAAGTTTCTTGGCATAATTGAGGATCTGAATGATAACCAGAAGTTCTACACCATTCTTGTGAGTCATGATTGGCATGAATGAGATGTTGATCGGGCCTATGGTGAAAATAAAGACGGGCGGAATCGAGAGCGGATCGTAAAAGAGCTCCGTCACCATCAGGAAATTGAAGAATGGCAGCGGAGTATTGAGATAGGGAGTGGCAGAGAGTAGATACGGATAGTTTGTAAGAATCAGAAGGAAGACCTTCTTTAACAAGAAGATCGACAAGCTTTACACGGGCCAAGGTTGGCAAACCGCCATCATCGGCTGCCATGAAGCAGATAGTAACTAGGAATCAACTATGATCAAAGACAGGCAGCAGCAGCAGCAGCAGCAGCAGCAGCAAATCCTAGATTAAATGAAGATTAATAATAATATACAACCCTAACATATTGAGCAATCATTTCAATTATGGAAATAACATACCACTCAGATGGCGCCATATTGAGCTGAATGATACAGCCGCACTAAATAATACTCCCTACACCAGAGGCCAGAGGGAGAACCCAAGCATACAACCTACCACCGGCCTCATATAATCCATCAAATATACACCCTCCAATTCTCTATATTCTTCACTATTTCCTAAAATAGATTATTCGGGTTTTTTCCCCTTTTTATTTTTGGTAAACTTTTATTCTTATTTTATTTATCCCTCTCTCCTATCACCAAACCACACCCAACTCTTTTACTCTTATTTTGGGGGTGTTTGGCCAAGCTTTCTAAGTGTTTTTCTAATTGTAAAACTAGAAGTTGGGTCAAACACTATAATTTAGGGAGATAAAAAACTACTTTTGAAAAGTCAGAAGTTAATAAAAAGCTACTAGAAACAGAAGCACCAATTTGATGCTTCTACTTCTACTTCTCCCAAAAACTCTTAGGATTATGGAAAAAAAACTAAAAAACAGTAGTAGGCCAAACACATCAATTTGTTAAGAAACTACTTTTACAAAAGTTAGGCCAAACAACCACAACTTTTTCAAAAAGTAGTTTATGAAAAAACTCATTCTAAAAAGTAAAAGTTATTTCACATAAACTAGGCCAAACAACACCTTTATTTCTTACTACTTTCTTACTTTAATGTTTGTGACCCACAATTCATTATTTAACTCCTAATTATTCATTCATCCCTCCTATCACTCAACCTCACATATGTCCTTTATCAATATATAATACTCTCATCCTTAATCTTTGTGTCCACATCAAAGGAGAACAAAATAGCGGATTGGAGGGAGTAACCGAGTAATTCACTTTTTTTTTTAGTCTCACTATATACGGATTTATCCGTCTAAAGTGAAAGACGGGTCAAATATGCTTAAAGTGATGATATTTTTGGGACCCACAATACAATTTGTTGCTTGTCTTATGCTAAAAGTGGGTGGATATTTGGCTCGTCTATAATTATAGACAAATATCTCCCGTCTATAATGAGAACTAGTGTTCAAGTCCGGGCATTGCCTGGCTCGTATCGTACCAGTGGCTTCAAATTATTTTTAGCAAGATTCAAGTTCAAAAAGTTTTTTTTTTTTTTTTTTTATTTAAACGACCTTTAGCTACATATTGACCAATATATTTGTATGTGCTTAATTAATACTCCGTACTAAATTATACGGAGTATATTGCATAATGCTCAATAGTGTTTCAATATCTAAAGTTGATGTAAAATGCAAAGTCCTTAGACCATCCTCAAGCAAGATCACCGACTGGGTTGTGACCTTGTTGGGTCACCTTAATGACACCTTAAATTAGAATTAAGGGGTTAATTTTGGTGACCTTCAACTACTCAGGGTCAATTGGTGACCTTGAGTTGAGTTGGTGACCTTGTTGGTGACCCGCTAGGTGGCACACTCCCATTGGCGGGAAACAAAAAAAGGACAACCGTCAAAATAAAGAGAAGGTGACATTTGGCTGAGTATGATGACCCGGTAGGTGGCACTCTCTCATTGGTTAAAAAGTGAAAAATAATTGGGTTGGTGACCTAGGTCGTGACCTTCTGCTTGGGAGGATGAAAGTGGGTCAAGATAATTAAGGTGTGATAATGAGGAAAAATATTGGTGACCCGATTAACTCGACCTTCTGCTTGGGGATGGTCTTAGGATCACAAAACTCGAGTTGATATGAAATTGACCCAATTTATAGGTTATAAATTGAGCCGTCCTTAAATGGCATGTTTCCACATTTATTTCAGTTAAAATGACTTGTAACAACTTACTTCCCTCCAATTCTTAATAACCTTCCTTATTTCTTTTTTCGTCAATTCACAATTTCTTCCCTATTTTTTATTTGCATATGGGGTAGTGTGATTTGTGTGGTCCAAATTCAATTACATGTCGGTAGAGTGTATTTTGTGTGATATAAATTCACTTTCTTATTTTTTGTGCAAAATGAAAAAAGGGAGGTTATCTAGAATTGAAGGGAGTTTATAATTGCTAATTAACCTTCATAATTTTTTTAAGGATTTTTTGATAACTACTACTCCCTCTAAATGTCTATTTTTGCCCCATTTACTCTTAATGGCAAAGTTTTTGTGTTTGCTCTATTTCTCAACTTTCCTTATTGAGTCATATTTTTGACCATATAGTCCTTATGGCCCTTTTTTATTTACAAATTTTGCCACTCAATTATGGGCCTAATCTATTTCCCTTTACACAATAAACCCACATTAACCAACCCAAACCATTCCCCTAATCTAAATTTTTTCACCCAAAAACATAACACTCCCTCCTTTTTTTTTGGATCAACCCAAAACTCCCTCCATATTTTTGGGTCAATCCAAAACTCCCTCCAAATATTGATATTGATCCAACAACCGTATTTCTTTATCTCCTCACCAAATTTTTGAAAACCCTAAAAATCTCTCTAGATCCTTCAGTTGCTCTCCTCTCATTTCTGCCGTTTTTTATTTCATCTCTTCATCTCTTTCTCTTTCTCTCACTAGAAACCCTAAATCGTCTTCACAATCTTCACCTCACCACCTTCTCTTTACGTGATCTCCTTTCCTGTTCATCATGTTCTTATCGTCTTCTTCCCATTTCTTCTCATGTCATCTTCAAGAGATTCCTACAAAGATGATTTATTGTTACCCTATTCCGCACTACATGGGTATGTTGTACCTGATACACAAGATGGGTTTGACGATTTTGATATCGTTGATCCGACGTGTTTGGTTACTTGTCCCTTTGTAAGGATCCCTTACGATCCTGATCTTGACGAATCTCATTGTTAGAAAGATTCATTAAAGAACAATAAGGTTTGTTGATCTTCTCCTTTTATTCTTTATAAATATTGTACTAAAGTTTGAATTTTATGATGTTTAATGCTATTATATTATCAGATCTATGTCGTTTAATTGAACTTTTTGTTGTTGAATTTAGTAAATTGTTAATTTGATGATTTATTGTTGTTGTTGCTGTTGAACGTGCATGTAAGGAGAACATGAGAAACATATGTGATGATAGGAAAGGGAAGGACATCGTCAAAGAAGAGGAGGACGGTCCATTGCTGAAGAAAATTAAGAAAGACGATGAAGGGAAACTGGAGGAGGGAGGTTCTGATGACATTAATCATGAGAATATAAGTTTGCCCAATTTGATTTTGGGAATATTGTGTTCTAAATTTAAAGAAATGCCTGAGTATAAAGGTATTCATGGCTACCTTCAGTTTAATGCTGGTTATCTTTTCAGTTTTTGAGATTATAATCAAACTGCATGCAGGGTATTTGTGTGCTGTTGTTCCTGCATATCATTTTCTGATTATTTGTTTGTCTTTCTGCTGCATATTGTTATGAGATCTCAGTGATAATGCAGTTGGTACAAGAACATTGGATTGAATTGCTCAATGATAATAATGCACTAGCTATGAGAGCATTGGATTGAATTTAACGTGTTTTAATGCTGTATTTGTTGGTTAATGCTTTCGTGTTTTGAGAGTTCAGTGACTATAATGCAGATTGCTATGAGAACTCAATGATGACAACTGATTGTTTAACACTTATGCAGTAGCTTACTTTTACACCATACACATGTTTTATTCAATCCATATATATGTTCAGTGATGACATTGTGAATAATATAAGAGTTGTGATGAGGATTCCACCATGTTATGTTCATGAATTATGTGATTTTGACTTTTGTTGTTGTAGAAGGTCTTTCATAGACCAGTACATGACAGATTCATTATTCTACTATTTCTTTAAATGTGCATGGCTTTAGGAGACCTTGGAATGAATTGCTCAATGATGATAATGCACTAGCTATGAGAGCATTGGACTAAATTTAACTTGTTGTAATGCTGTATTTGTTGGTTAGTGCTTTAGTGTTTTGAGAGTTCAGTGACTATAATGCAGATTGCTATGAGAACTCAATGAGGACAACTGATTGTCTAACACTTATTGAGTAGCTTACTTTTACTCCATATACATGTTTTATTCAGTCTATATATATGTTCATTTATGACATTGTGAATGATATAAGAGCTGTGATGAGGATTCCACCACGTTATATTCATGAGTTATCTGATTTTGAGATTTGTTTATGTAGGAGGTCTTTCATAGTCCACCACATGACATTTTCATTATTACACATAATTCTTGAACTAGTAATTTGGATTTAGGAGACCTTTTTCATACTCAGTAAAGGCTCAATGATAAGATTGTTAATTGCTCTGAGAGCTGTTTTCATTACATTTCAAAAACACTGTTCACCACAATACATAACATGTCTATATTACAACAAAAGTTGACTATCGTAGTGATGTTTATATTGTAAGCATTGTATGATTAGAATGTTTCCAATATAAACAATCATTTCATTTCTTCTAATCCTTGATCCTTCCCTACTGCATTTAAATCTTGTAGACATTCCATTACAATATCCTGGTTTGCATCTAAATTTCTTGGCAAAGTCCCTGCCGCCCTTTGTGCTTGCTTGCCTAGATGTGGTAACTTGAAATCATTGTATCCCTTACTTTTCATGACCTCCAACATGACTACTTGTAGACTTAACCACACATCATCTAAACATAAAGCAGGCTCTTCGTCCCACGCTTGCACAACATTGAGGACTAACTGATGAATTGTTTTTGCCCTTTTACTTTGTTGTAGTGACTGAATTGACCTGAAAAACCCTAAGTCTAGCACATTTAAATCAGGTGAGTTGGGGGTTTGTTGATTCAAACTGATGTTAAAACCATCTGTTGTGGCTGCATTAAGAAAATCATGATCAGTGCATTTAATATGTGGCTTTGCATTGTCTTGTTGTATACTTATATTCTTAGACGCTGATGCTGGCCACTTGCTTTTAATGGCTGGAATAATCTTAGAAATCAGCATTTTCTTGACAACTTGTTTAGTGATTGATGGTATTGACTTTGTCTCTAAAGCCCCTGCCACCCTATTTTTTGAGTTTCTTCTTGTTGGCTCTTGGAATGGAAATGGAAAAATTCCAATTTTTCCATCAAATACAAGGGTACCATTTCTATCATACATTGGTCTAGAAATTGCTGCCATGAACATGACCTTTGTAGTAAGGCTTTTGGATTTGCATGCCCTATATGGATTTAACTCTTCACTTAGAAGAAAAAACTTAGCTTGGTCTTGAGTAATGTAAAACCACTTCTCATCCATATGAATTTCACATGACATTTCTTTAAACCTTAAAGAATTAGATATTCTGTCATACCTTAACTTAGAAAGACCAAAGTACATCCTCTTGTACTTATTTTCATCAGTGAGCATTGGCTTCAATGCTGATGTATGAGACCTGATTAGTAGGGCTGAGCAAAAAATCCGATTATCCAAACTGATCCGATATCCGATCCGAATTTTTGGATATCCGATCCGAAAGTTAATTTTGGTTTGGATATATGATCCGAAATCTTTGGTTTTGGTTTGGATATGGATATTAGAATTAAAACATTTGGATATCCGATCCGATCCGAAACTATATTTTTCTAGTATAATTTCGAGAAAATAAAATTTTTTTGATACAACAACTTAATTAATGTTTAAAATATTAGAGAAATAACTAAGTGGTACTTAAATTTTATGTCGAGAACATTGGTGTAAGAATACTAAAGAAAATCATCATGTAAGACTAAATATAATCGTGTTTCAACTTAATTTTAAAGTAAATTCAAAAGTATGGATATCCGATGGATATCCGCATCCGATCCGATTATTTTGGATACCCGAACATTGGATATCCGAAACATTTGGTTTGGATATTGGATATCTAATTTCATGATTTTTAATATGGATATCCGATCCAAACTATCACTTTGGATCGGATATGCGATCTGTACTCTGCCCTACTGATTAGTCCATCTTTAACCCATTTATGGACAGTAGATGGTGAAACTCTTATTGCTTTACTAAAAGTGATTAATGACCCTCTTTCACTCATGGAGATTGCTAAAATTCTCTCTACTGGAAGTTCTGTAATACTCCGTATTTAATAATAATAATATTTTATTTATACGAGTTATGTTGAGACGGAATAATAGTGATAATAATAATAATAATAATAATAATAATAATAATAATAATAATAATAATAATAATAATAATAATAATAATAATAATAATAATAATACATTATACATGTATTATACTCCCACCTACCATTCTACCCTTATATATAACCCCACCCATACTACCCTATCCTTATCATTTCACTCATCACATTTTCACCACAAAAATAGAAAGAAAAAGGGAGAAAAGAGAGAGATTGGAAGATATTGAGATTTCGCCCTCCGCCTCGAGATCGTAAGGTAAGTCCGTCTTATACTAGCCTTTATATTATGTAATTTATACCATCCACCCGCCTTGACCCCGACTCATCTTGACTCGTCATTTGACCACCGTTCGCCCAAAAATGGGTTTGACCCACCTTTCGGGGTTGTCTTGGGTTGGTTTTGGGTTGGTTGTGTCGAGGGTAGTGAGGAGATTATAGTGGTGGTCTTCGGTGGCGAGTAGGGTGGCTGTGGTGGTCGAAAATCGAGTCTAAAGGGGGGGGGGGTGTACAACCTGTTTTGCTGTCATTATTGTTGTTGCTTGTTATTGTTGTTGTTGTCGATGGTGTTGCTGCTGGCTGCCGTGGTGGTTGTTGGATCTGGGGGTGGTGAGGGAGTCGACCACCGTGGTGAGGGAGTCGACCACCGTGGTGGTCGTGGCCTATGGGGTGACCGTATATGGTGTTGCGGGTTTGTCTTGTTGCGGGTTGTTGTTGTTATTGTTTTAGCCGTGTTGTTGTTGTTGTAGTTGCTGGCTGTGGTGGCTGCTGGCCGTGGCTGGTGGTGGTGGCCACGGTGGCGAAAGTGGTGGTGGTGTGGTTGAGTTGAGTCGGGATTTGGGGTAGTGTATAAGATGGGTTTATTTAGTTTAATTTGTCGTATACGTATTTGTATAAATATATTAGTATATTTATACGTATTGATATAAATATTTTAGTATATTTATACGTATTTGTGTACGTATTTGCATGATTAGACGAGTATATTTATACGTATTTGTATCATTATCGTATTTTAGGAAATGGGTTTTGTGAGACGGTTTTACGAGACGGGCCTAACTTGTGTGACAGTTTGCTTATGTGGATATGCTATGAGGTAGGTTTATCCTACTCAGTTTCATTGTTGAATTTATTTATAAAATGAGTCTTTTATCATTCATCTTCATTGAGTGAGTCGGTAATTGGCATGTTATATGGTATATCGTATTTGTTGTGTTGTCTTGTATGTCGGAGGACATGGTGGTATGATTGGTTACTTGTTTTGGAGACGTAAGACGGTTGGGAGACCGTCTTGCGCTTAAGTCGTCTCTTGGAGTTTCCCACTCCAAGAGGGATGTGCACATGAATGGCTTGAGTTACGGAGGGACTCGTGTGGTTGAGACACGACGTCTGGTAGGGGATCCGGTTGGCTTCCGGACCCGGTACGTCTGGGCGTGTCCCGGTACCTATTTGTGGTTATCGGTATGTCTGGGCATGTCCCGGTACCAGTGTGGTTGTCGGTATGTCTGGGCGTGTCCCGGTACCGTGGTGATGGTTGTTGATGGTGGTTCATTCATATCATAGTCATGTTGTATGTCCACACACTCGAGTCGTGTCACACTTTATTTAATTGATGAAACTGACGTTTGTGTGTCTGTGTAATTGTCACCTATCTCTTTTGGAGTGGCCTGTGTCGATCCATATGATATCCTTTGGTCATATGGGGAGCAGGTTATGTCAGGTTGTTTGGATAGTACGCGGGAGACGGGGCGAGCTTGATGATATAACGAGACGAGCCTAGTTGGCTAGAAGAGTATAGATGTCACGAGTTGTATTTTATTTATTCATTTGTTTACGTTTATGTAATTCACTAAACATTATATTTATTTATAAAATGTTCTTTGATTGGAGTTTTGAAACACTACCCCGGGAAACCGAGATGGTAACGCTCCAATTATCTTGGCCGGATAGTTGGGGTGTTACAAGTCCTATTATGGCCCTGCCTTTCTTCCCCTTTATTTTTGATTCTAGATGAAGTGCATCACCACTTGTTCTCTGATTTTGGGTAAGGCTCCATATCCCGAATATTGTTTTCCTATCTACATGAAACTGCTCAGCAACTTTCTGCATTATTCCTCTCTCTGGCCTGCCATGTACTGTATTTTCGAGTAGAATACACCCTATCCTATGTCTATCATCGTTTGAAAGGTTTGGACCACGCATTTTGTTTATGACAAGAACAAGTAAGTTTATATTTTGATTAAATTCTGGTTGTTTATATAATGACTTGTGTGACTAACGTTTTTTCTAGTGCAGTTCCATGGCAAACTGTCAAGGAAAAAAGGGAAGAGAAGAAGAGGAAGGAAGCTATGGAGGAGATGAAAAGGAAAGAACAGTTGGTAGAGGGAAAAAAGGAAGAAAATATGTGAAGAGATTTGGTTGTGTAATTTTATGTAGATATTGATGTAAACCAAAGTTTCTGATGGCTTTGTATTTTGGTGGGAGAAAAAGGGGGGAAACATTTATGAGTGTTTAAATCCCCCACCATGTTGTATTTTGAGGAGAAAAAAATCTTGATTTATTACATCCCCCACCAAGTTTGTAATCACTAATTAACTTAACCATTCTCATAAAGAATTTGTTAATTTTCAGCTTAACAACATCCCACTTGCTTTGTTTCCATTACTTTTTAATTGTTTATTAGTTTCCTTAATTTTTTGTGCCCAAATGAAATGGGGCGGGCAAACATAGACATTTGGAGGGAGTACCTTTGTAGTACACTGTTTTAAGAACTACCACCAAAATAATTTTCGTTTAAAAACTACTACCTGTAAGTTTGATTTTTTTAAAAAATACTACCAAGTCTCATCCAAACCTCAATAAAACATAATCTCAGCCTTTTATTTTTGAATTTTCATCTTAAGTTTTTAATTTTATCTCTTTAACAATACCAACACTACCGTTTGCCAATCATTTTAGGGGTAAAATCACGTTAACCTAGCTTCATCTAATTCAGCTATCTAAGGTAAAAAAAAAGTTGCTTAAACTTCATCAAAGGAACTGGTTAAAGGGATAAAATTTACTACTTAATATAGAAATTCAAAAATAAATGGCTAAGATTGTGTTTTATTAGGTTTGGATGAGATTTGGTAATGTTTTAAAAAAAATCAAACTTACTGGTAGTAGGTTTTAAACGAAAATTATTTTGGTAGTAGTTTTTAAAACAGTGTAGTACAAAGGTAGTAGTACTGATTATCAAAAACCTTATATATATATATATATATATATATATATATATATATATATATATATATATATATATATATATATATATATATATATATATATATATATATATATATATATATATATATATATATATATATATATATATATATATATATATATATAGAAATGAGATCTAATGAGTCCACCCAAATCCATTGAGTCCATAAGTCCTCTTTAGGACCCTTAAAAAGATAGGATGGAGAGCCGAGATTGAAAGAGAAAAAGGGAGGATTAGTGCAACAATTAGGGAATTAATGCTAATTAAATACTTTCCCTCACTACCTTCCCCAATCAACCACTAATTTTACTATAAATCATTTATTTTTCACTCACTTCTCTCTCATCTCACACAATTATCATTCCTCTCATCTCTCTAAAAACCAAAAAAATTAAAAAAACTCAATTCCTCTCAAAAATCCAACAAAATTCAAAAACCAAATAATTAAAAAAAAAAATTCCCCCTCTTCCTCACCTACCCGACCCCACCGACCACCTCCACCGCCACCCACCCACGCCCACCAACCGCACCGACACCACCACCCAGCCAACCACCACCACGCACGCACATAAACCCAGCCGCAACAACCCACGCCACACCTCCTCTGTCACCACCACACCCTCACCTCCCTCCTCACTCACGACAACCCCACCCTAACACCAACCCACCACCACGTACCTACTCCCAGACCACCACGCACTCGCTGCCGCCCTTTTCCGGCCAGACCACCACGCACTCACGTACCTACTCCGCCGCACACCACAACCCGACAACCACCCACCACAAACCACCACAACCCGCGCCACCCGCATCACCCTCCCCTTCTACTCGACCTCAACCCTACAACCACCCACCACATCCCGCACCACCTTCTATCACGCCCCACCACCACAACGATAACAACACACCACACCACCAGCCGACCACCACCAACCGACCACCCATACCCACCATTCTCACAACCTGACACCACCAAATGTCCACTCTTTTTTTTCAGGTCTTGGTCGCCACTCACCACGCACCATCACGCCGCCCTCACGCCGCCTCCCTCCTTTTCTGTTTTTCAGATCTGTGTTTTCTGTTTTTTTTTCCTTCAGTTTGTGTTTTGTGTGTGTATATTTCGTTTGACTTGGGTTTTTTAGTGAATTTCTTATTTTTCCTATGAATTTTTATTTATTTATATTTTTTTTTTTTCAGATTTGAGAAAACTCGTCCTTTTATATTGTGAGATACTTTTATTTTATTCTTATTAAATCTTCAAAATAGATACACTCCAAAAGCTTTTTTAAAAGTTTTAGATCTACTTTTATTCTTAGAATAGATACTTAGTCTTTTTAAGAACTGTTTTTTTTCTAAGTTTCATAATAAAGTTAGTTGTTAATATTCGTTGCTGTTGGTGTTGGTATTATTGTTATTGGTCCACATTTATACTCGTATTTTTTTACATTTACACTCGTATTTCTTTACATTTACACTCATATTTATTTATATTTACACGCAATTTTCAGATTTATACTCACAATTCTTTACATTTACACTCATATTTCTTTACATTTACACGCATTTTTCAGATTTACACTTGTACTTCTTTACAGTTACACTCGTATTTCTTTACATTTACACTCATATTTTTTACATTTACACTCATATTTCCTTACATTTACACTTGTACATCTGTACATTTACACTCGTTAAAATTATATAGATTTGCACTCATATTTTGTGTGGATCTGAGTTGGTGGTGAAGGACGACGGTGGTGGTGTTTTTTGGTAGTCGGACTAAAGTTTTACTCGTAAAGGACAAAAGTTACACTTATAAAGGACCAAAGTCACACTCAAAGGACCAAAGTTACACTCTTAAATCTTCAAATTTACACTCGCAGACCTTCAAATCTACACTTAAAATACTACATTTACACTCGTAAAACATCACATTTACACTTGGTAACATGTTAAAATTATATAAATTCAAATTTGAATATAGAAAATTGCACAAAAAATCAAATTTACACTTTTAAAATATTACATTTACACTCGTAAAACACCAGATTTACACTTGAAAAATGTTAAAATTATATAAATTCAAAATTTCCGTCACAAAAAATCAAATTTACACTCTTAAAATTTTACATTTACACTCGTAAAACACCAGATTTACACTTGTAAAATGTTAAAATTATATAAATTCAAAATTTCCGTCACAAAAAATCAAATTTACACTCTTAAAATTTTACATTTACACTCGTAAAACATCAAATTTACACTTGTAAAATGTTAAAATTATATAAATTCAAAATTTCCGTTACAAAAAATCAAATTTACACTCTTAACATACTACAGTTACACTCGTAAAACATCAAATTTACACTTGTAAAATGTTAAAATTATATAAATTCAAAATTTTCGTCACAAAAAATCAAATTTACACTCGTAAAATGTTAGATTTACACTTGTAAAACTCATACAACATTACATTTACACTTCTGAAATCTGAAACTCAAAACCGATTAATTAGGGGCTAGAGAGAGAAAGAAAAATTAATTAGTGTATAGAAATTTGATTAGTGGTAATTTTTTTTGTTATTTTCAATCTCAACCACACATCTCAATCCAACCATCCACATTTTTTTTCCTTTTCTTTTTAATAGCCTTAATCAAATTCATCTCAAACATCCATTGAGTCCATCCAATGGCCCTTAGAGGGACTTATGGACTCAATGGCACATGTTGGACTCATTAGAACTCCTCCCTCTCTCTCTCTCTCTCTCTCTATATATATATATATATATATATATATATATATATATATATATATATATATATATATATATATATATATAGGGTCAGGTAAGGTGCGAACTAAAGTACGGTGCGAACTAGCTTCAACCCAGTTTTTATTTATTTTATTTTTTTTAGATACACTTTATTTCTTTACTAGATACACCTCTTATTCAGATACATTTTATAACATATGTAGATACACTTTTTCCACCCTAAAATTCTAAATGCACTTTTACACTTTTTTTAACACTAATTTTTTTGGGAGTTTTAAGACTACTCCGAGATACATTTTATACTATTTGCGGATACATTTTATATTATTAGCGGATACACTTTGTGAAAATTGCTACAAGTTTTAACACTAACTCTCGGATACGTTTTATATTTTTTGCGGATACATTTTATATTTTTGGCGGATACACATGACATTAAAGCTAGATACACATCTTTTCAAACCCAGATACAAATGTCATTAAAAGTCAGATACTTCCGGATACACATGATATAACTACTAGATACACATGTATCCCGCAGTAATACCATGTGTATCCGGGCCGATATTATGTGCATCTAGGTGGTATTTTGCGTATCCACCGCCACCGCCGCCACCACTGCCCTACCACCGCCACACCACTAGCCTCCCTGGACAACTCCAATCCACCGCCACCTCCACAACAGCAACTACCACTACAAAGAAACTCCAATGCCGCCAACACCACCGCTGCTGCCAGCCCACCACCGCCAGCCTACCACCGCTATACTATCACCACAACCATCGACAAACACCACACCCACTAGCGACATCACCAACCCCGCTATCAGACACCCACACCAGCGACATCACCATCACTCACCCCACCTATAACCCATATCTGGGTATATGACGAGGAAATGCGGCTGGAATCACGCGGTGATCAACATCAACATCCGCTTCGGCGCCGCGATCACCTATCCAAATCCACTATCCAAGCAATGAATCACCACCAAATCACCAATATAAATCCCAACCACATTAACGTCCAAGATAACCACCACACCGACCACCAAAACAACGCATTTCTCAGGGAATTTAAAATCTTCGCCGGATCTACAAATAAAATGATGCTTTGATTTAAAGATTGTCGCCAGAGATTCGGGGGAGTTTTGCTGGTCATTCGTGTGCCAACATCCGGTATGGAGACCGACATCGTCCACCAGGCGTGGAAATTGAGACAAGGAAGGAGACGAGTCGAAAATGTGAATTAAATCTGCCAAATAAATGAGATCTGGAAAATAAACCAGATAATTGTTGCGTCGGTGAGGCTAGACTGACGGCGAAATGCGCGACCTATCTCCGGCTAAATAATCTAGGTGTTGGAGTATGGAAGCTTCAAAGGAGTAATAAAGGGGAAGGGTGAGAGACATTCGAACTCCGACAAAACGCAGGTAGAAGAGCCCGGCGTCGGATGACGGTAGTTGTCGGGCTCCGATACCCGCTTGCGGCGTCAATTGCTTGGGGGAGAGTGAAAATGGGTGAGAGGAGGGAGGAGTAGTGCGTGACAGTGTGCGATAAGGAGAAGGAGAAGGAGTAATAAAATGTTGTTAAATGGGGGCCGATAAAATTTAATCGAAGGCTAAATTATTGAGTTCGTAAGTTCGCACCGAACTATAGGTTCGCACGAGATCCTATTAATATATATATATATATATATATATATATATATATATATATATATATATATATATATATATATATATATATATATATATATATATATATATATATATATATATATATCATGTGAGGATACACTATCTTTTTGAGGATTGAGGATTTCATTACAATATCACAGGTTGTTCAATACAATATCATCACGGGTTATTGAAACAATATCACACGAAAAAAAAGCTGAAAAAAAAAAATTATTTTTCGTGATATTGTATTTAAGAACCCGTGATATTGTATTGCAATCCTCAATCCTCAAATATTTAGGAGTTCTCACCGGATCCCAATTTTATATATATATATATATATATATATATATATATATATATATATATATATATATATATATGTAGAGTAAAGTTCTTATAAGTCCCTTATATGTTTTGAGTCCTTAAGTCTTCACCATAGCCTTTGGATCATCCAACTAGTTTTGTGACCCGTGAATTTCACGGGTTTCTAAAAGGATTGTCTAATCTTTTTCATTTGTTGCAATGCTGAAATACTATGATGTTGTCTTTTTCTATTGCGTATAGTCAATTCGCAATGGCAGAGAGAGTATACGCTACTCCCTCTTCAAATCCAAAAATTTAAGAAACAAATAAAGAAGGAAAATATTATACGTTTAATGCTCTATAAAGGCTAAATTATCTACTATGTCTAGAGCCCAATGACATCGTGTTGTTAAAAAGTCTACGACACAACTATGCCAAAATCGTTGGAAGCGGAGAAGAGGCCTATTATTTCGAAACATTAGACCAAAACACAACCTGACACAAAAATGTCAATATTCACCTGACACAAAAATGTTAATATTCACCCCCGAGTCAATAGGTTTTTTACGTTTTCTTTTCTCCGATTGTTGCAACTTATTCTTTACATTTATCTTTTCAAACAACTTTTTTTGTTGAAATTAGTCAATTACTACTCTACCCTATTTTAGTGCTTTATAAATATAAGAATACCTACCTCACATAAGACCATGCTACGACTCTATTTTATATGCTTTTCTTAAGAAACGCACAAAAAATAAATTTAAAAAATATGTTAAAATGGAGGGAGTATTACTTAAATTTTCCGTCTCCAAACCGCCTCATGTCATCTCCACAACATGACTTCGCACAAAAGGTGGGTAAGTTGTTAACAAACAAAAGAGGAAGAAAGAAACGAAATGAGCGATAAGTAGTTGGAGGGAGATTTTTGCTCCCTCCAACTCCCTTTCACTCTATTTATTAAACAAAGAATTTTCTGCGTTCCTTTGAAGGAAAAAAACAAATTGGATTGATGTGTCATAATCCAATTATAGGTTCACAAATTTTCATTTAAGATATAGATTAGTTTTGAATTGTTAATGTATTATTCAATTGTTTACAAATTAACAAAATAATCAAAAAATGAACTCTACTACTTTAACAAAGATAAATGGGAAAAATGATTAATTAACTATATGTGCTTCTAATTGAGTAATAATGAGCCTAATTTCCTACTTGTAATTTCTTCAACTGAGGCTAACATTTTGATCAGTATAGACATAAAACTTAGGCGCTTCTAGTAGATAGAAAATTATTGGTTTCAATTTGTAATGGAAGAGAAGTTTGCAGATATAGTGGTAACAAAAATTAATAATGTAACATCTCCTTGTTTTGAAGGACAACTCAATCCAAAAATGTGTAACGATTTAATAGGAGCATAAAGTAAGGAAGCAAAGACGATTTAATAGGAGCATAAAGTTTAATGATTTAATAGGAGCATAAAATTTACGACGTTTAAGTATGGATCTTAAGGAGAGTTTGTGTTGGATGTCTAAACGCACCTTAATCAGAATCCCTGATCTCTTAGTTATCCTCTTTTTGGGTTATCTTTATTTTCCTGCTTTTGTAAGACTCGTCTCATTTTGCTTTCCTTCTGGATGAATAAAATGAGAACTTTTCTTGCAAAAAAAAAAAAAAAAAAAAAAAAAAAAAAAAAAAACTATCACGTATATACCATGAGGACATGGGTTAGATCATTAGATGAAATGATGAACCTGAGTCAAAGGACCGTTTGTTCGTATTAATCGCTCTCTTTACCATGTCTCTTGCAAAAGCTGAATCGATCAAATTTCAAAACCCGCATATAAAGTTGGGATTAATGTGTTGTAAAAAAAAGTTATAAAAGTTGTAAAATTGAGGAAATTTAAAACCAAACCAGTTCATGAACCAATGAAATCATGAGGTCGTGAACTCATACATGGCAGTGGATATAAACGGAGCATATCGCTAGCGCATTTCCATCGTCGAAGAATATAACTAATTATTCTTTTCTTGTTCTTCTTACTTTGTAGTAATTCCACATAACTCAACCTCAGATTTACACCTTTTCGGGAAAATAAAAAAAAATTAGTAAATACATTAGTTCACTTGAATAATTAATAAATTCCTCTTATATAAAGCACCAGTAATAAACAAATTTTGGGAGGGTAGAAAATTAACCTGCTTATGAACAAAGGAGGGAAAATGATTTCTTCGAGACAATTAAAGATGATCCCATGACCATATAAACCTGTAAATCATCCTACTGACAACAACCTTATAATAAAAGATAACAATTGGAATCTATATTTAAAAGATACAGTACAAAACAAAAAATATACCATCAACATTCAAATCAGTTTTGGAAATTGCAACCATCATCGTAGAAGTGTCAACAAATGAAAAAGTTAAGAAGTCCCCATGCTCGTTTAGTGTTTAAGATTGATTTGGATGACTTTAAACAATCACACATGTTTCATTGCTCTTAATGTGTCGCTTGCTGGCACTCTATACATTACATTTGTTATCAAGATTGTTAGTTTAAATTATACTGATGTTGAAAACCATGGGAAGCGATCAATTGATATTTCCACAGCCGTTATATGAAGAGCACATTAAATTTTACGGAGGAAAATGAAAAGTTTAAGAGGGAGCCAAAGAGCCAGCCATTTAGCAAGGAGACGAAAAGCCGTACAGAGATTTGGGACATAAATGTAGTAATGCATCAGCTTCTTAATAGTACGAAGTATTAAACAATACAAATTTAGTTGACGCGTACAACACGTGGGGCAATCAAAATCCAGGTGGCTTTTTTCAGTCCTACGTGGATTTGTCCGCGTGGCGTTTATTAACCATTTTAGAGGAGACTTTTAATTATATTTATAGATATGGATGGTGGAGATTGAAACCAAAAAACACCATTAACACTAATTTATCACTCTCTCTCCTACCCATTTTAATTAATCACTAACAACATAATTAAACACTAATGCACTACATATATTTTCCACTCACCCACTTCTCTCTCATCTCACACATTTCACTATTCTTCTCTCTCAAAACCCCAAAAAATACAAAACCCAAAAAAAATAAAATAAAAAAATCCAAGAAAAAAAACCCAAAAAACCAAAAAATACAAATAAATCATTTACTCATCTATTTCTCATTCACCACTCACCTACCACAACCCACCCCCCACCACCACCGTCGCCATCCCCACCACCGCTAAATGCCACCGCCGCCACCACGGCGTTTCTTTTCTTTCTTTTTTTTTGTTTTTTTTTTTAAAAAAAAAAAATTAATGTTTAGATGTTTTTTTTGTTGTTTTTTTCCGCAAATATCATCTTGCTATACAATCTTGTTTCAAATTTGTGAGTTTCTTTTATTTTGATCTTAGATCTACTAAAATAGATCAAATATTATTTTCATTGACCCGTTTTGTTTTTCATTTGCGGTTTTTTTTTTTCAATTTTGATGTTTTTGATCTTTTTTTGATATTTGTTATTTTTCAAATTTTCATATAAAAATGACTTAAAATGATTATAGTTACATCGTCATGGGCTAAAATTACAACCTCAATAAACTAAAGTTACACTTTTATGGACTGAAATTACACTTTTGTGTACTAAAATTACACTTTTATGGACTGAAATTACATATTTGAGGATTAAAGTTACGTATTTGTGGACTAAAATTACACTTTTATGGACTAAAATTACACTTCCGTGGACTAAAATTACACTTTTATGGACTAAAATTACACGTTTGTGGTCTAACATTATACTTTTATGAACTAAAATTACACTTCCGTGGACTAAAATTACACTTTTCTGGATTAAAATTACTCTTTTGTGGACTAAAATTACACTCATAAGTCATAAAATGATAAAAAAAATGCAGACTATCAATGTATTAAAGTTACACATTTGTGGACTAAAATTACACTTTTGTTGACTAAAATTACACTTTGGTGGAGTAAAATTACTCTTTTGTGGACTAAAATTACACTCATAAAATGATAAAAGATGCACACTATCAATGTACTAAAGTTACATATTTGTGGACTAGAATTACACTTTTTTTGACTAAAATTACACTCATAAAATGATAAAAGATACACACTATCAATTTACTAAAGTTACACTTTAGTGGACAATGATTGAAATTGCTCAATCTCAATGACTCAAAATAAATGAATTGTGTCAATTTAGTCCAAACTATGTATTTTTACTCCGAATTTAGTCGTAAATAGTATATATTTAGTCCAAATTTTGTCGTAAATAGTGTATTTTCAGTCCAAAATTGTATTTTTAAGTCTAAATTTAGTCGTAAATAGTGTATTTTTAGTCCAAATTTTGTCGTAGTAGTGTATTTTTAGTCCAAAATTTGTATTTTTAGTCCAAAATTGTTTAATTTTAGTCCAAATTGTGTAATTTTAATCCAAATTTGTATAACTTTAGTCCAAATTGTGTAAATTACTAATAAATCCATTAGGTAGTCCAAATTGTCCAAATTGTGGAACTTTAGTCTATTGAGAATGTAATTTTTAGTCCATTGAGAGTTAAACTTTAGTAATTGAGAGGGTAAACTTAGTAGAGATAAGTCTAATTTTAGCTAACAAAAGTGTAATCGTAACAGACAAAAGTGTAATTTTAAGCAACAAAAGTGTAATTTTAGCTAACAAAAGTGCAATTGTAACAGACAAAAGTGTAATTTTATGCAACAAAAGTGTAATTTTAGTTAACTAAAGTGTAATTTTAACAGAAAAAAGTGTAATTTTAAAAGAAAAAAGTGTAATTTTAACAGAAAAAATGTGTAATTTGAACAGAAAAAGTGTAATTTTAACAGGAAAAAGTGTAATTTTAATAGATCCTAACTCACACAATACCAAGACAAAATTTTAAATACGAAAATTGGCAAATATAAACAAGACGGATATTAACAAGGCGAGATTTGTAAAATATAAAACTAGAGAATATAATAATAAGACGATATTTTAAATACCAAATCCGAAAAAAAAATATAACACCCACAACATTAAAGATCTAAAACTTTAATATTTGAAGGTTGTACAATTTTTTAGAAAAAACAAGATCCAACAATACTAGACCTAAAATAATAAAACCAACATTAAAAATAAAAAAAAACCCAAAAAAAAAACCAACAATACTAGACCTAAAATAATAAAAAACCGAAATAAAACCAACATACCTAAAATAATACTAGATCTAAAATTTTAAATAAAAAACAAAAACACAAACACGAAATTTTAAATGAAAAACAAAAAAACAAACACGAAATTTTAACAAAAAAAGACAAAAAAAAACGAAACACCAACAGACCCAATAATATCCGGAAAAAAAAATCAGATCTGAAAAACGCGAATGAAGGTGGAGACGAAAATGGTAGGATGGTTGCGTTGGTGGAGGGAAATGGTGCGTGAAGGAGGGAGGCAGTAAAGTGACACGCATGAAGTTTTTTTTTACCATACGATTTGACCACAAAAGTGTAACAAAACAATTTTTTACAAGACGAGATTTGAATACAAAATCTAAAAAAAACTATAACAAGATGATCGTAGATCTGAAAAAATAAAATACCCTAAAAAAAATGAAACTTAAAAAAAAGAAATATCAAAAAACCGAATCAAAATATGAAACCGACACAACAAAAAACCGAAATTAAAAAATACACAAAACAAAAAACGAAAATTTGAAAAAAAAAACCATCTGAAAAATAATAAAAAAAGAGAGTAAAAACACCCCAAATCTAGGAAGAAGGAGAAAATAAAAAAAAGAAAAAAATAAATAAAACAAACACACACAATGACCAGACGGAAGAAAAAAAGAAAAAAAAAACAACAAACGAGGAACCAGATCTGGTAAGTGTAGGAAATATCGGTATACTTCTATTAACATTATAAGGATTATAACGAAATTATATATATGAAAACTAGTCATAAAAGAAACTGCATAAACAAAATAGTAAAGGATTAAGATTCAACCTTTGGTCCTAGCAAAATCGGCCTAAGAACAATATCGCAATGACATTCGCCTAATCGTTGCACCCAAGATGATATGAGATATGCCTTTGTTCTTGCTAGAATAGATCCCCAAAATTCACTAATTAATTTTTAGGGTTTTGTGTTTTTTTTTTATGAGAGAAAATGCTAGGTCAAAAGAGAATTAGGTTTTGAAATGAATCCCCTCTCCCCTTATAATAACCGAAAAATAAGAGAAGAAAAAAGGGATATTTCTTTCCCTTTTACTCGGTTTGACCGAGTGGTACCAACAACAAATAAGGAGAAAAATCTCCTTATTTTAAGTTGTCATCTAAAATGTATAATAATGTGTATTATTATAAATTGTCATTTATTTTATTCCGTATTAATAAGTCTACACACAACAGCTTGCAAATCGATATACTAATGCCGGTCTCGTAATAATTTATAATGACAATATCGTATAATATATACATTAACTATAAATATCGCATATTTATAATTTGCTTATTAAATATAACCGTTTATGTTTAATTACGAATTAACATCTTAATTCGTTTATGCTAACATTATATACAACAATTAAATATAACTTATTATATTCAATTTACGAATTGACAGTTAATTCGTCTCAGCTAATATTATTTAATTAGATTAAATAATCGTCTCATCAAAACATTGACTAACTGTTTAGTCAAATACATGGACTAACCTTTTAGTCATATAAGGCATCAATGTGATTACATTTCCATAATCACATCTCTCAAACACATCCTTTAGGTGTGACTTTTAGGGACCAGTTGATCACCGCCATCAGTATGATAATAACAATAAACTTTCTAGCAAGCCAACCGTTATTAGGTAATCGTTAATCAACTGATAAAATACAAAGTATACCCTTGTGAACCTGTAAGAGATTTACAAATGTTATCACACTAATTTGTGGAGGACACAAGCTCCAACAAACTCGCACTTGTCCTCACAAGTGTATGTGCGATAACCGATTCTCATATCCTAAAATTTCTCCCACTCAATGTAAAACAATTTGCAAAATCCGTATTCACAAAGGTCGTATTTTACAAGTGATCAATATCAAGAGTGGTTTCCCCGACTAGAGAGTAACTTAACTGATAAACGAATCATCATTCGAGCATGGCCATGCATTTCAGTTACAACTCCTCGAGTGGCCCTGAGAAATAACTAAACCTGATAAAGGTTGGATATTTTCTTCAACTCGAATCCTGCAGATGTAAGCACAGTATGAAATGACCCAGAAAAAATCTACTTAGTCTCCAGTTACGGCAGACCATGAGAAAGAAACCAAAGTTCCCAAAAACTGTCTTAATCTCAAGAGAAAGTCGATAGTCAAAAGAATCGACTCTAGGAACACAATGGACGTCCAATCCACGACCTGGCACCGAATGTTTTTAAACATTTAGGACTCCATTACGTTGTCACAAAAATTTGTCCTACGAGGTATCATTATAATCTCGCATCTGTGATCGATCAGTCAACCGTTTGACTTATGGCTCGTTGAACCCACCATTAATCGACTGCACAATATAATAGCTAGAGTTATCAGCTCATGTAGGCGATTACGGACCAAAACAAATATAATGTAATTCAGTTCACTTTGTGGCGTTCAATGTTGTCAGTACAATCCACATGAAAAACAAAATATTATAAAAACGATGAAGTTATAAATAGTATATGAAAAAGATAATGTATCAAATCCATAATCAACTACTACACTCAGGAACACGTTTAATTCCCATGGAAATAACTGCCCTTCATGCTTATCATAATTCAACGGTTTATTGAGAGGATCCGCAATGTTGTCATCCGAAGCTATCTTGTCAATCAATATCTCTTCTTGGTCCACGTAATCACGGATCAGATGAGCTTTCCGATGTACATGTCTAGATTTGTTGCTAGACTTAGGCTCCTTAGCCTGGAAGATGGCACCTCTATTGTCACAATAGATGGTGATCGGGTCATTCGAACTAGGAACTACCGTAAGTCCTTATAAGAATTGACGCATCCATATAGCTTCCTTTGCTGCTTCCGAAGCGGCATAGTACTCGGATTCAGTGGTAGAATCTGCTACAACATCCTGTTTGGAACTCTTCCAGCTGACCGCAGCACCATTAAGAGTGAAGACGAACCCGGACTGAGATTTTGAATCATCCCGATCCGTTTGGAAGCTAGCATCTGCGTAACCTATTGCGCATAGCTTAGTATCGCCTCCATAAGTCAATACCCTATCCTTAGTCCTCCGTAGGTAGTTAAGGATGTTTTTAACAGCTATCCAGTGTGTTTCACCTGGATTCTTTTGGTACCGACTCGTCATACTCAATGCATATGCCACGTCTGGACGTGTGCATATCATGGCATACATGATTGATCCTATTGCAGATGCATAAGGAACACGACTCATGCGCTCAATCCCTTCAGGCGTCGTGGGTGACTGAGACTTGCTCAACTGCATCCCAGACGTCATTGGAAGGTTCCTCTTCTTGGAGTTGGTCATGCTGAACCTTTCAAGAATCTTATCCAAATAAGACTCCTGACTCAGTGATAACGTCCGTCGTGATCTATCTCGGTAGATACGGATTCCTAATATGCGTTGTGCCTCACCCAGATCTTTTATCTGGAAATGGTTTTTCGACCATCCTTTAACCGAAGATAGGAGAGGAATGTCATTCCCAATCAAGAGTATGTCATCGACATACAATATCAAGAAAACAATCTTGCTCCCACTCGACTTGATATATAAGCATGGTTCCTCGGCCGATCGAGTGAAACCATACTCTTTTATCACCTGGTCGAAACGATGATTCCAACTCCGAGAAGCTTGCTTAAGTCCATAAATGGAACGCTTAAGCTTGCACACTTTCTTAGGATTCTCAGGATCTATGAAACCTTCGGGTTGCACCATGTAGAACTCCTCCTCCAAATAACCGTTTAAGAAGGCGGTTTTCACATCCATTTGCCAAATTTCATAGTCATGAAAAGCGGCAATCGCTAAGATAATCCGAATGTAACACAACATAACTACAGGTGCAAAAATCTCATCATAATGCAATCCGTGCACTTGAGTTAAACCTTTTGCCACTAGTCGTGCCTTATAGGTATCTGGTTGCCCGTCTACAGAACGCTTTATTTTGTAAAGCCATTTGCACTGTAGAGGTTTTACCTTATTAGGTAAATCAACAAGATCCCATACGTCATTCTCATACATGGAGTCCATCTCGGATTGCATGGCTTCGAGCCATAGTTTTGAGTCGGAACAGGTCATGGCACCTTTATAGGTAGCGGGTTCATTACTCTCTAGGAGCAAAACGTCACTCTCCTCGACCATACCTATGTATCTGTCCGGAGGATTAGAGACTCTACCCGACCTCCTAGGTTCCTCAGGAATATTAACCGTATCATCAGTTGGAGGAACAACTTCCTCCATCTGTTCCTCGGTTGTTGGTTCTTGAATCTCTGACAGCTCGAAGGTTCTATTACTTGTCTTGTTCTCGAGCAATTCATTCTCTAAGAACGTCGCACTAGCCGCAACAAAAACTCGATGTTCGGTAGGCGAATAGAAGTAATGACCAAACGTTCCTTTTGGATAACCAATAAAGTATGTCTTGACCGATCGCGGGCCGAGCTTATCCTCGTGTCTCCACTTGACATAAGCCTTGCAGCCCCAAACCCGAATAAAGGACAAGTTAGGGACCGTTCCCTTCCACATTTCATATGGAGTCTTGTCGACAGCTTTAGTCGGACTTCGGTTAAGTATAAGAGCAGCTGACAAAAGAGCAAAACCCCATAATGAATTTGGTACTACCGTGTGACTCATCATGGATCGAACCATATCAAGTAAAGTTCGATTTCTCCGTTCGGACACACCATTTAATTGAGGTGTTCCAGGTGGAGTTAACTGTAAAACGATTCCACAGTCTTTAAGGTGTTGATCAAACTCATTTGAAAGATATTCGCCACCCCGATCTAAACGGAGTGCTTTAACCTTTCTACCCAATTGGTTCTCAACCTTGTTCTGGTATTCCTTGAATTTCTCAAAGGACTCACTTTTATGCTTCATTAAGTAGACATATCCGTATCTACTCAAATCGTCCGTAAAAGTGATAAAATATCTATAGCCATCTCTAGCGGTAATTGACATAGGTCCACAAACATCAGTATGTATGAGTCCTAATAGGTCACTAGTGCGCATTCTAACACCTTTGAAGGAAATTCGAGTCATTTTGCCAATGAGACATGATTCACACGTGCCATATGTAGAAAAATCGAATGCGGGAATAGTCCCATTATCGACGAGTTTCTTTACACGTTTCTCATTTATGTGTCCCATTCGACAATGCCATAGATAGGTTTGATCTTTGTCACCAACCTTTAATTTCTTATTATTCACGTGTAATATTTCCGTGGTTTGATCTAAGATGTAAATTCCATTCATGGAAACTACTTCGCCATAAATCATTTCATTAACAGAGAAAATACAGCTATTATCCTTTATTAAAAATGCAAAACCATCTTTATCGAGTACGGAAACAGAAATAATGTTCTTAGACAAACTGGGTACATAGTAACAGTTATATAAAAATAACTCAAAACCACTAGGGAGTTGGATTACGTATGTTCCCTTCGAGACTGCAGCAACTCTAGCCTCATTCCCGACTCGCATGTCTACATCACCCTTTCCGAGAGGTGTGATGTTTTTTAGGCCCTGCAAATGATTACACAGATGAGAACCACAACCAGTATCAAGTACCCAAGTTCCGAAACTTGCATGGTTAATCTCAATCATATGAATATAAGATGACATACCAACAGGAACGACGCGGCCTGCTTTTATGTCCTCACGGTACATGGGACAGTTCCTCCTCCAATGTCCAGTCTTATGACAATGGTGGCACTCAATGTCACCGCCCTTGCTCTTTGCCTTGCCTTGTGAGCCACTAGTCTCACCAGGCCCACTCTTACTGTTTCCTGGCTTCTTAAAATTTGGCTTACCTACAGTTAGGTCGCCTGGAGCTTTGCCTATACCTTTATTCTTGTTGGAAATCATGAGAACATCCTGCTTCATGATCCCACTCAATTTCATATCCTTCTCGGTCTGTACGAGAAGTGAGTGTAGCTCATGAGGACTTTTCTTCAAGTCATTCATGTAGTAGTTCGCCCTAAAAAGGGCAAAACCATCATGAAGTGAATGAAGCATACGGTCAATGACTATGCTCTCACTGATTTTACAATCAAGTGCCTCCAATTTCTCGACATTCTCAATCATGTTAAGAATGTGTGGGCTAACTGGTTGGCCCTTTTGGAGTTTCGCATCAAAGAAGCGACAGGTATGCTCATAAGTAACGATTCTCGGTGCTTTTGAGAACTCGTTAGTGAGCGTGGTGAAAATCTTGTTTGCACCTTGGGCTATGAAGCGTCTCTGCAAATTGGTTTCCATTGCAAAGATGAGTACGTTCTTTATCGCACCCGCTTCCATGACGAAGTCACTATAAGCAAGTGACTCGTTAACTCCTGCATTGGGGCCTGGGTTTACCGGTATTGGCTCAGTTAAATACTTGAGCTTACCGTCAGCAATGGCAGCATTCCGTAGTGTCGCTGCCCCGATCCGCAAAGTTGGACCCATCATTTTTCAGTCGTGTGAACTGATTCATGTTGTCCATAAAAACTTTAAGCCAGGACTCGCCTCCAAGTGTGGCACTCGGCATTGGGATTTCGTTATTTCCAGCCATTTGTTGTAACAGTATTATCAAAATAATCGTATTCTACACTGCGAAAAGAAGAATAAAAATAATAAGCATGTGCATCGTTATGATTTTAAGTCTTAATGCAAAACTGTTATAAGCGAAGACTCAAGCATTTATACAATTGACCTCCCTCAAGAATTATATAAATGATCCCAAGACTCAATTATCTGTAAATTGGTAAGCCAACCTTTTGGCTAATTCTACTGTTAGAATTCTTGGTCGATAAATTTCTGTAAATTCTATCTTTAGTCCATCATAATCACGAGAAACTCTTCGGACTATAATGTTGAGATAAACTAAGTCAACACAAACTACTTACCCAACGTAGAAGGGGTCATATTATGCCTACCGACGAAGAAGGGATTCATAGTTGTTTGCCCTTATAAAAACTAGTCTCAATTTCCGTTTTAGAGGAAGATCCCATCAACTTTATTTTAATTCATTTTAAGTGAACTAATATCTAGCATGCGTGAATGAATAAACTAAGGTGATGGCTTAAACTGTATGACATCTGTATGTCTATGACAACTAACATACAATCTATATGAGTCAATTTTCATGCATTTTAGTAGGTGGTTTGGTTTAGGCGGAATATGATGCACTAACTATCATGTGAATGAAAAGCAATAAGAACGGTAAAACGTAAAACAAAATATGATGCACTAACTATCATGTAAATTTTAGGATATGAGAATCGGTTATCGCACATACACTTGTGAGGACAAGTGGGAGTTTGTTGGAGCTTTTGTCCTCCACAAATTAGTGTGATAACATTTGTAAATCTTTTACAGGTTCACAAGGGTATACTTTGTATTTTATCAGTTGATTAACGATTACCTAATAACGGTTGGCTTGCTAGAAAGTTTGACGTTATTATCATATTGATGACGGTGATCAACTGGTCCCTAAAAGTCACACCTAAAGGATGTGTTTGAGAGATGTGATTATGGAAATGGAATCACATTGATGCCTTATAGGACTAAAAGGTTAGTCCATGTATTTGACTAAACAGTTAGTCAATGTGTTGATGAGACGATTATTTAATCTAATTAAATAATATTAGCTGAGACGAATTAACTGTCAATTCGTAAATTGAATATAATAAGTTACATTTAATTATTGTATATAATGTTAGCTTAAACGAATTAAGATGTTAATTCGTAATTAAACATAAACGGTTATATTTAATAAGCAAATTATAAATATGCGATATTTATAGTTAATTTATATATTATACGATATTGTCATTATAAATTATTACTGACCGGCATTAGTATATCGACTGCAAGCTGTTGTGTGTAAACTTATTAATACGGAATAAAATAAATGACAATTTATAATAGGGTTATTTCATGGGAAAAATCCATCCTATGCCTCACCTTCTCATATTAATCTATCTTAATGTTTTACTGAGAATAATCCCGTCTATGACGTCATTTAACTTGTAGTAGACCAGCTCCATTTTTTACCTGTTATTCTCGGTTTCTAAACAAGTGACCATGTGGGTCCCACTATTAATTTGTTTTTTTTTTTTTTCTTCAATTTTCATCTCTTCTTCTTGTTCATTTCTTCAATTTTCATTTCTTCTTCTTCATTTC
Organism: Silene latifolia; assembly: GCF_048544455.1. Classification (NCBI taxonomy): domain Eukaryota; kingdom Viridiplantae; phylum Streptophyta; class Magnoliopsida; order Caryophyllales; family Caryophyllaceae; genus Silene; species Silene latifolia. Next base: position 216,538,139 of record NC_133537.1, on the reverse strand, counting down.
TTCAACTTTTCTGTTTATTCTCTCTTTTATTTCTTCTTCTTCTTCTTTCTTTTATTTTCTTCCTAAATCTATAACCTTCTTTCAGTTTTCTTCTTCCTCCATCATTCACCTTTACTGCCACCACCGTCTCCTCACAGACCACCACCATAACACTTATGGGATATGCCAGCGGTGTTCATTGGTCCGGGACCGGACCGGACTGGACCAAACTCTCTGGACTGAAGACCAAATAAGGATTAAGAGGTGGACCGAGGATCGGACCATATTAATATTGGTCCGGTCCGGTCTGGACCACAAAAACACGTGGACCGGACCGGACCAAATGGACTAAAGTGGACCAAATATTATTGTCATTGACATGTTTTACCATATAAAACTAGAACTCGAGAAGTTCGTAATGATCAAAATAAACAACATTATTTTCTTACGAAATTTAACTACATAATTACACATCTTATAATACGTGTAAACAAAGTAGAAAATAAAATCAATAATATTACAAATTTAAAAATTCTTTTATTACATAACTTCGGTCCATGGTCCGGTCCGCGGTCCATTCGGGTTGGTCCAGGACCGGACCGAAGACCAAAGTAGAGTAAATAGGTGGACCGTGGACCGGACCAAACAAAATTCGGCCCGATCTGGTCCGGACAAAATGGTCTGGTCCGGTCCGGTCTGGTCTTTGGTCCGGACCACTGAGTGAACAGCCCTAAGCAGAGTCACTGATCGCTGACGACCTATTACCCTACACCGATCCCAGCAAAGTCCAATAAAATAAACTCATAAAACCAAAACCCCAAAACCTAAAAATTGGGTTTGGTTTGAAAAATCAGAACCCAAAAACGTAAAAGGTGAACATTTGTGTGGGACAAAGGGAGTGAGTAGTGGAGTACTTTGTTATTGTCATGCCTTCATAAATAGTTATGGTTAATGCTATTTTGTTGTGAAAAGATGGTATCTTTCTGGTTGAATTTCTTGGGAGAGGAGGTTGTTTTGGAGATGTTGATTTTGCTGGAGGAGAAATCGTACAGAGTATTTATTGATTTTTGATGTGTTCGCTATGTTTTAAGGTAGTGATTTCAATGAGTTTATTTTTAATTTTTTTTAAATTTTTTTTTTTGACATGATCATTGGGTAGCCGGTTACCCGGTGTATTATGAGAACAATGTGCTCATAAATCAGATTATTCCGAGTTAAAACATACTCCCTCCTATTCATCATTTTCTTCCCTATTTCCTTAAACGGATTATTCACGTTTTCTTCCCTATTTCCTTTTTTGGGTGGATTTGTGTGGTCCAAATTTAATAGCATGTGGGATAGTGTGTTTTGTGTGGTCCAAATTCAATTTCTTATTTTTTGTGCAAAAAGAAAAGGGGAAGAAAATAGTGAATAGGAGGGAGTAATATGGATTAATATGAGAAGGAGAGGCATAAGTTGGATTATTACTATGAAATAATCCTTTATAATAATACACATTATTATACATTTTAGATGACAACTTAAAATAAGGAGATTTTTCTCCTTATTTGTTGTTGGTACCACTTGGTCAAACCGAGTAAAAGGGAAAGAAATATCCCCCTTTTTCTTCTCTTATTTTTCGGTTATTATAAGGGGAGAGGGGATTCATTTCAAAACCTAATTCTCTTTTGACCTAGCATTTTCTCTCATAAAAAAAATACAAAACCCTAAAAATTAATTAGTGAATTTTGGGGATCTATTCTAGCAAGAACAAAGACATATCTCATATCATCTTGGGTGCAACGATTAGGCGAATATCATTGCGATATTGTTCTTAGGCCGATTTTGCTAGGACCAAAGGTTGAATCTTAATCCTTTGCTATTTTGTTTATGCAATTTCTTTTATGACTATTTTTCATATATATAATTTCGTTATAATCCTTATAATGTTAATAGAAGTATACCAATATTTCCTACAAGAAAATAAAGTCCTAGTGTGGCCTATCTACCAAAATGAACATAAATACAACTTTGGAATCCATCCTTGGACCCGAGAAGCTTGTCTTGATGTTCCATCTTGATCCATGTAGCGGGAGTGAGCAATCCAATCTCCATCTTTAGTCTTCTCAAATATTACAATTTAAAATTACATAATAAACCTATTTACATTCTAATTTCAAAACCGTAATAAATAAAGAAAACCAAACGGAGATACGAGATCTCAAATTACATTAAAAATTCTGTTTCCATCATTACGAAAACATAATTTAACTAAGGCCACACTAGGTATTACAAATTACAACCGATTACAAAAATACGTAAATAAATTCATTCAACGATTCATTCAACAAAAGAAATGCATCAACTAGAAAAAATTAAACATGCAAGACATAATTCCTTAATTATGTAGATTAATTTCCCAAACCACCTATTTAAATGATCAAATTAAGTGACAATTCCTCAATTACTCACAATAATTTTAATCTTAATTCACATTAAGCTTGTAATATGAATTTAATCCACCATTATTTTAAACTTCTTTAAAATAATTAGGTATCTAAAATTGTGAACTTCTTCACAACAATTAATCATACATTATTAATTTAATGTATAATCAATATAGGCCAAAAACAAAACAAAAAAAATCTCTTTTTTTTTTTTCTTTTTGGTCTCGGCAGGAAGAAAAAACGAAAAAAACAGCCTTTTTTTTCTTCAGCTTACGGCAAAGGCAAAAATAAAAGCAGAAACCTTTTTTTTTCTCCTTTTCGGCATTTCTGTAAAAACCGGAACACAAAAAACAGAAACTTTTTTTTTTCTTATGCACTCGGCTGGAAAAAATTTTGAAAACAGCCCCCCCCCCCCTTTTTTTTCATTTCGACATTATGCCCTAAAACAACAAGAAAAAGTTTAGATGAACAAATTCGTTTATATTTGCTATTAGAACAAGATTGGCATAATCATAAACATATGAATTAATGAAATATGATTCTAATCAAGAAATTGAAACCATATATGCCAAAAACTATATATAGCAAAAACAAATTATCATCATAAAACAAAGACAATTCCCATTTACATTTCAATTTAATCCTAATTAAATCAAAACATCTACAAATTTATCATATTATCATCTTAACCTATTAAAACAATAATATGAACAAATCAAAATGGAAACAAATCATCAAAAACCAAAGAAAAAAACAGAAAACAAACGGCATAAAAAAATTTTTACACGGCAAAAAAATTTTTAAAGCCGATTTTTTTTTTCTTTTTCGAAATTCTTTGTTTAAATTCAATTATGAAATTCATATAAAATAATTTCGTGGCCTTGGCTCTGATACCACTTGTAGGAAATATCGGTATACTTCCATTAACGTTATAAGGATTATAACGAAATTATATATTTGAAAACTAGTCATAAAAGAAATTGCATAAACAAAATAGTAAAGGATTAAGATTCAACCTTTGGTCCTAGCAAAATCGGCCAAAGAACAATATCGCAATGATATTCGCCTAATCGTTGCACCCAAGATGATATGAGATATGCCTTTGTTCTTGCTAGAATAGATCCCCAAAATTCACTAATTAATTTTTAGGGTTTTGTGTTTTTTTTTATGAGAGAAAATGCTAGGTCAAAAGAGAATTAGGTTTTGAAATGAATCCCCTCTCCCCTTATAATAACCGAAAAATAAGAGAAGAAAAAGGGGGATATTTCTTTCCCTTTTACTCGGTTTGACCGAGTGGTACCAACAACAAATAAGGAGAAAAATCTCCTTATTTTAAGTTGTCATCTAAAATGTATAATAATGTGTATTATTATAAATTGTCATTTATTTTATTCCGTATTAATAAGTCTACACACAACAACTTTGAAATCGATATACTAATGTCGGTTCGTAATAATTTATAATGACAATATCGTATAATATATACATTAACTATAAATATCGCATATTTATAATTTGCTTATTAAATATAACCGTTTATGTTTAATTACGAATTAACATCTTAATTCGTTTAAGCTAACATTATATACAATAATTAAATATAACTTATTATATTCAATTTACGAATTGACAGTTAATTCGTCTCAGCTAATATTATTTAATTAGATTAAATAATCGTCCCATCAACACATTGACTAACTGTTTAGTTAAATACATGGACTAACCTTTTAGTCATATAAGGCATCAATGTGATTACATTTCCATAATCACATCTCTCAAACACATCCTTTAGGTGTGACTTTTAGGGACCAGTTGATCACCGCCATCAGTATGATAATAACGTCAAAGTTTCTAGCAAGCCAACCGTTATTAGGTAATCGTTAATCAACTGATAAAATACAAAGTATACCCTTGTGAACCTGTAAGAGATTTACAAATGTTATCACACTAATTTGTGGAGGACACAAGCTCCAAAAGTAAGGAAGAAAGAAAAAAAAAGGACGGAAGAGAGGAGTAGGACCGTCAGTGGTGGTCGTCTAGGTTGGTCGCGGTTGGCAGTGGTATTGGTGGCGGTTGGAGGTCATGGTGGGTTGTTGTGGTGGGAGAGGAGGTGCGGCTGTGGTGGTGGGTTGTGGTGATGGGCGGTTGTGGGGTGTTGTTGCCGTGGGTGGTGACCGGTGGGGGAGGGTTTTTGTGTGGGTGGTTCGGGAGGCCGGTTGTGGTGTGGGTGGAAGCACGATGAGGGAAGCGCGGCAGGGGGAAGAGGAGGCATGTGGGGGTGGGTGGTGGTGGCCGTGGGGGTAGGTGGCGGTGGTTGGTGGGGTTGGGTTGGTGATGAATTAATTTGGGTTTTGAATTAATTTGGGTTTTTGAGAGAGTAGAAAAATGAATTGTGTGAATGAGAGAGAATTGAGTGGAAAAATAAATTATGTATAGTAGATTAGTGTTTGATTAATGTGGGTTAGTAAAAGTTGAGAGGGAGAGTGTTTAATTAGGATTAATCTCCTTTTTTTTGCTTTCAATCCTTGCCCTTCATCTCCCTCATCCAATGATCCTCAAGAGGACTTATGGACTCACACTTAGGAGGAGGACTCATTTGATCCTATTACTATATATATATAGGAATGAGATCATGTAAGTATGGCTCATATATTTGAGGATTTAGGATTAATACTAGCCGTCAGATCTAAGAGATCTAATGGCCAATATTGTGCGCGCCTCATTAGGGCAAGATGGTCATTTCCACCCCGAGTATATATATTCCATTTCTCACTAAATTTGATTCATTCTCGCTGAAATCACTTCTCTCTCTACCTTCTCTCTTCTCGTCGTCTTTCTTCTATTCAATCCCCAAATTTCAATCGCTTTCTTCGTGATTTCTAGGTTTCCACCTCAATCTCAACTTTACCTTTGTCATTGTTCTATTTCCGATCAATTATCATATTCTTTCGTTCATAATCGTGATGTCAGGTACACTTATTTTCTTTTTAATTTGTAGTTTCTGCTTTATTTTCATGTTTTTTTTTTTTTTTCGTACAAATATTTCCAATTCGTACTCATCTTACTGTGTTTGTTTTAATTTTCTGTCTAGATTTTCACTTTCATCTAGTTTTTTTTTGTTATTTCAGCTTTTATTTGATCTATTCCGATTTGATTTGCGTAGTATAATTAATCTTCGGAGCCGAACTTATAAAGATCCGATCCTCGTCTGCCGCAGTTGCAATATCCTCTTCATAGTCCGACATGTCAAGTGCGTTTTCTTCTCTTCAATCTTTTTTCGCCTTTTCAATTTCGATTTTTAGGGTTTGTGTGTTAATAAGGTTTTGATTGCAAACGATTATGACGCCTGACATGATTCGATGTCAAATTAGTGGACAATTGTAGAATTTGTCCCTAATTAACTTTTAAGGCTTAATACACTCAATTAATTAAGATGTTGGCTTATAAAACTCTATCTCTGTATAAAGCCAAGAGATTAATTACTCCTCCTTTTACTAGTGGTTATTTGAATGACTCAATTTGAGATCTTGTGATTTACATCTGTTTTACATTTGTTACTCTTTAATGTTAGCTAGTAGTAGTATACATTTATCCGATTCAGGTTCTAAATTGTTTGACATCTTATAAATATCGCATATTTGCTGCTAAAATATCACATATTTACTGCTATTGTTGCTAAAGTATCACATATTTGATCCAACTTGGCTTTATTCGATAGTCTTCATCGTTTAGTAGTTTGTTTGCGCAATTTTATCTGAACCTTGGTTCTTTAGTTGTGTACAACACTTCCTTTTGGAATCAGGAATTTGATGATAACTGTTCTTGACTATGACGAAGATCATCCACCTTATCATATTTATATAAGGTTGCCTTACAGTTGGCCTTATTGTCTGGTATGCTGTCTTTGCTTTATTGTTTTCTCCTATTTGTGTTGAGAGTATTTATGTTACTTTCCTCTCTTTATAGTTGCCTGTTTTGAAGTCGAGCCATCTGATTTTGGCCCATTAACAGTCGGTAGTTTCCCTGAGTAGGAGATGCATTTACAGAAACTATCTTATCTCTTATCAGAGCTTATACTTGGTGCTGTTGAATTGTCGGTTTCAGTAAATACCGTAAGATGTTCTTTTTAGCCTGTACGTGAAAAGATAATGCAGCTACTCATCCTGATTTCCATGCTTTGTATCTCTTTTCCCTAAATTAGGTTCAATTTGTGAGGATCTCATATGATTTATTTGCCTGGGGACCGTATTTGCGCTGGAGCTCCAAGCCGAAGGTTCTAATCCTGGGTAATACTGCTTTACATGAACTAGATGTTTGCTGCTCTTTGAAATACATAATCCGTTCTAATTAGATGTTTTCGCCGTTAACACCATAAATACAAGGTTGAACAAGCCACCTACTGGCTTTAAAATAATACAATATCTTGTTTGATCCAATTAAGGTTTTTTAAACGAATCTACAAAATAGTTACTGAATTGGAGCAAAAATTCCTTATCAATTATCTATATGCAAACTTGTCTCTCATGGGTTCTCGGAAGTCTTGGTGCAAGGGGTTCTTGTCTCTCATGGGATTTTCTATTTCATTTTCTCACTTAGTATCAATGTTAATTTGTCATCTTTTAGCTCAAAAGGGAGAGCATGTGCTATTGCACAAGACGTGGGTTCGAACCCCACAAAGATGAGCTAATGTAATTATATAATTTAAATACTATTGTTAGCATTGTGATATTGTATTGCATATTTTGTGATATTGTATTATCAAGTTTTTAAAAAAGTATCACACTAATCCCCCTACTACTAAGAGAATAAAAATTCTCGTGTGATATTGCATTGGATATGTATTGATTTGATATTGTATTGGATATGTATTCTTTATCAATACAATATACAACATATCCATTACAATATCACATTTGATTTCGTATAAATTTAAATTTATTTATATTTATATATTGCCTCTTTTGTAAGAAATCATCAGTTATTTATTATGTATATTTTTGTCTTAGTTACTGGTTTTCGTTTTAAGGTCAATACGCGTTTTAATAAAATTATACAACTTACTTAATAATTGTAAAGTGTTATAAGTATCATGTAATGGTATAAAATTATTGTATTATTTTTAAATTAAAATTTATTATAGTAACACATTGTATTCTTTACAATATCACAATGTATTCAATATAATACCACAAAGCATTCAATACAATATCTCACTTTTTGGGAAATAATCATTGCTGTTTTAGTATTACAATATCAGACGTTTTGCAATACAATGTCACAAAATATATAATACAATATCACACTTTTTCAAATAGTCTTTGTCAGTCAAGGGAGAACAATGAATGTTATCTCAGTATTACAATATCAACTGTTTTACAATACAATATCACAAGATATACAATGCAATATCACACTTTTTCAAATAGTCTTTGTCAGTCAAGGTAGAACATTGATTATTCTCTTAGTGTTACAATATCAACTGTTTTCCATTACAATATCAGAAAATGTTCAATACAATATCAAACTTTTTTCCAAATAATCTCCGTTAGTCTGATTGCTTTTCTAGTATTACAATATCACATGTCTAACAACACAATATCACAACATATCCAATACAATATCACAATTATTTTTATAAATTTCGTCATTAGCCTTGCTCACCTACTGTTGGGTTTTAGTTACAATATCACAATTTATGTAATATAATATCATACTTGTTTACTATAATAGAAATAACACATGTAAGATGAAGAAATAGCGGAAGGAACCCTTTGAAATAGCACAAAAATGCAAATGAAATTGTACTTTGAAATAGCAGATTAACAGTAGCCTATGTGGGACTTGAAGCCACATTCTTTGCGCATTGCACGATGCACTACCGATTGAGCTAATAGGCTTTTATGACGACGCATAATTTTTAAAATTACATTCTCGGCATTGACAGGCTACTTCTTTGTTGCACTCGTCAACATCTGCATAAACAGCATATTCCAATATATCACATTGATGTCAGAAAGTTTCAAATAAACATAAAAACTAGATTTGATCTATCATTTAATAACAATGAGTAAACCAAGATAAGTCATACCTTCACAATGATTCCCATCACCCCTGAATCCAGGTGGGCATTTACAGCCTTTTGTGTGTTCATCCTAAAAAATACAGTACGATTTTCATTTGCATGATTAATGTATTGTACAGAAACAAATCTCAACACAAAACATTGTAGAATGTTTACTGTTGTATGCACAAATTATGCCACTTACCAAGCAAGCAGTATATGTCCTGCCACCACGGTTATCCTTACAACACCCTCCATTGTTAATCCTGTTGGAGTGTCCCCAACAATAATGCGATCACAATTGTCGATCATGATGATCACATGTTTAAATCTCATTTTAAGAATACGTAAGGGATGATTCAATTATATAGTCAACTGACCAACATTAATCGGTAATGATTGGCTAACTAGGGTTTGACATTACTGTCGTTTGACGGTGGTGGTCAGTTGATCTCTTGAGGTCACACCTAAAGGACGATTCCCTTAATTGAAAAGGTTAATTAATTGTATGTCGATACAGATTAATTAATTCCTTAAAATTGAACAAGTGAGAAAATGACATCTTATTTAAATATGATTAAATAAGATTTTATTTAGTAATTTAAGAAGTTATATTACTAAAATAAATAGGTTTTTGCGAAACACGCGAGATGAGAATGATAAGTTAGTTATAATTACAAGATGTTGTGAATTATATTAAAATGACCATTTTAAAAGTAATTTAGAATTACTAGTCAATTTGTTAAATGTGATTTAGCTATTATAAAAATGACATTTAATTAGTTAAATGTGCATTTAAATTACATATGACATATGAGATGTCACATGTCACATGTCACATGTTATACAATTGACAAAATGACAAAGTTAAAATGGACTCCATGTTATACATTTTGACCGAAATATTGAGGGTAGTGTGATAAGTCTTTGTATTATTTATTTGTCTAAAATGCTTGATAGTGACATGACTATGGACAAAGGCTTACACAATTTGTCTTGTGAAGACAAAAAGCAAAAAGGAAAATTGTCTTGTGAAGACAAAAAGCAAAAAAAAAATAATATTACACTCCCTCAATTCCCACCGGTTTTGGGAGGTAAAAAAAAAAAAATAGAGGAGATTTTCTCTATCATTCTCATTCCATAACTCACTTATTTCTTCAAGTAAGAATAAGTTCCATCTTCTCTCTAAAATATAAAGATGTTTATATATAAAATTTGTTCTTAAAATCTGATAAAAAATATATATTACTAGTGTAGTAATAATCTTACATATTAGATTATTTTAAGGTAACTTATATAATTATCTAGTTAATAATTATATGGGTATTATGGGATAGTCTTTGGTGCTACTTATTGGAGGTATTCTACTTTGAATACTTGGAGGATCATCCATTGTGTTATTACCTCAAGAACAAGTAGTGGAAGGAGACCACTTTTGTGCCCATATTTGGCCGAAATATTCATATGGTATGAAACCATTTTCCCTACTCTTATTCTAGTTTTGCATGCATAAGATCTTTAAGTTTTTATGACTAAAACTTTAAACTAAAATATGTGATATTTAAAATATGATTTCCAACAAGTGGTATCAGAGCTTTATGGTTGTTGCATGCAAGATCGGGTTAGTTTTTCCGAGTTAATTTAATTAACATATAAAACTTGTTATTTAGGATTTATGAAGATAAATCATGAAATAATATTGCATGTTAAACGTTTCTGGTCCTAAGTGATTTTTAGGACATTTTGGTTTATTTATGAATTTTTATTGTTCATTTTATATATTATTGGCATTAAAATGTGATTTTTATGATAAAAATGTCATTTTTGGACGAAAAATAGCTAAACTTCGAACTTTTTAGTGGTTTTTGGATATATTTTCACATATATTATCTACTAATGGCCTGTAACTTTTCATGATAAAATGAGTTGTTTTGCTCGAAATATGGATTTTTCAAGTTAAAATCGTATTTAAATGGGTAAATAGGTTAATATGAGTTATATTTCGAATCGGGTCATGTAAATTTAGTATGTTGTCACATGAAATTTTACAAGATGTGTGTAAAATATTTGGCTATAATGAAGTCTTTATGCATGATTTATGAATTTTTGATGAAAAATCACATAAATAGTGACTATAATTAGTAATAATGCTAAAACATACTTCATGACTAAGGAAAAACGTCACATGTTGAATTTTGTCATATATTTCAGATATAAAAGTGAAAATTTGATGAATATAATTTTTCTCATATTTTTATGGTCATAATTGTTAATATCGATAAACCGCAACATTGTTTTTCTCAATAAATTTTCGAAATTTTTAACCTAAGTTTTGAACATTATGAGTGTCATGGTATTTTTACAGAATGTTCATGAGTTTAAATTTCAAAATTTGAAATTATTTGAAATTTTTATGATTTGATTTGAGGTTTATAGCATAAATTTTGTATTTTTGGGTCCATTTATGAACAATATTAAGAAATCAAGTTTAATTATTGTCAAATGTTAGTGGAGACTAATTTTGAGTCCTAAGATGGTTAGGGTAATTAACTTGTACATAAATATGAATTCATGTAATTATTGTGATTTTAAAAGGTTAAATCACGCAAACCGTAAAAACCGATTAATATACGATATTGGCTCTTTAAAGGCGATTTAGCATAAAATTAAGTATGTTCATACATATTATAATGCTGCATTTTAATTATGATTGTCATATTTTAATTTTATGTAATTTTTGAATTATGTAATTTTACTTAGTATGGCCTTAGTTTTAATTGATATTACCCGAAATGTATGGGAATATCGATTCGGTTGTAATTATTGTGATCTCGTATCACCGTTTTGTAATTTAATAGATTTATTTTTATTTTAATTACAAATGTATAATAGGAAATTATGTAATTCATTTTGTAATTTATTTATTCCGGAGTACCTTGAAGACGGTGCCACTCGAGAAGGCGATCTATCAAAGAAAGTGTTGCCTTAAAATGCGTGCCAAGACCGAAGTTGAAGGGACCAAAGGAGTTGGTTTCCGAATTTGTAATAGTTTATTAGATTTACTATTTTAGGAAGGCCATACTAGGATTTTATTTTCATGCTTTGCATTTTATTTATATGTTGCATGCATCGCTAAATCGCCATAACTAAACATGCATTTTAAATAGACCTGGCAAACAGATCGGGTCGTGTCGAGTTCGTGTTCGTGTCACATGTAAACGGGTCACTAACCCTTCAACCCAAACCCGACCCGTTTAAATCTCGTGTCGTGTTCGTGTCGACTCACTTACATAAATGGCTCATCAAGCCTCAACCCTAACCCACTAATATCGTGTCGGGTTTGGGTCGTGTTTTCGTGTCATGTCAATATTTGGAAAGTTTAAGTATATTTATGTGATGAAAGATAAAAAAAATTAGGATTAATTTATTAAACAGGTCATTCGTGTCGGGTTCGTGTTTAGAGAGCTCAACCCAAACCCGACCCAATTAAATATCGTGTCGTGTTCGTGTCGACCCACTTATATAAATGGGTCATTGAACCTCAACCCAAACCCATTAATTTCGTGTCGGGTTCGTGTCGTGTCATTATTGGCCAGCTCTAATTTTAAATCGAGTTTATCGACCGTGTCAATTACAATTATCGTAGTTCACCGCTTTAGTTCACTTAAAACGTGATAGATAATAAATTGACATGACCTCTCGCTTAAATAAACAATTGAGACTTAGCCTTACCAAAAAGTAGAAACCATGAAAACCTATTTCGTGAGGGAGTGCACTCGGCCCTACCGGGGTACAAACCTTGTTACGTAGGGGAAGTGGGTGATAAATGTCTACCCACCGAATTTATAAAAATGAGGGTTGTATTCGGCTTTACCGATGCCCAAGTTGATGTAAATTTGGATCATGGACACATTTATTCGAAATTTGGGTTGAACTCAACGAAAGTATTCTCGACAGTTGCCGGATGTGTTTCGGGCTAAAGATAAATATTAATGTAATTTTATCGACCAAGAGTTCTAAAAGTAGAATCGATTAAAGATTTAATCGACCGAGTTATATTGATGAGGGTTGTATTCGGCTTTACCGATGCCTAAGTTAATATGAATTTGGATCTTGGAATTATTTATCATAGTTGGGTAGAGGTCACTATGTAAATGCTTTACTTGTTATTTACAAGTATTAATAAAACGATAAATGTTAAGTTTTCCATTATTCCGTTATCATATTGTTCTATTTCTTTACCATAATTCATATACGATATCATTTCGATTTTTGATTCAAATCTCCATTAAAACATCGTAACTAAAGACAAATATGAATTTGCTTCTAAAACCTCATATGAACCATTGCTTAGGATCTCTTGTGAAGAGTATAGATAAAAGTTATTCGTGATCAAAAGGGTTTTTGATTCTTGACTAACATATCTACTTACAATGAATTGTTTCTCATATGCTTAATTGAGTTAAGTACTTTGAAACGTTACATCATTTTGGTAACTAGATTTGTTTGAAATCAAAATTGACCAAAATACCGCAACCACTTCAATGAAAGTTTTAAGACTAAACAAACGAATGAAGAGTAGTCTTCATGAATTTCAATTTTGCTTCTCTTAGCAAAGACTCATTGAAATAAGTGGGAGCATTCTCTTAAACCGTTAAGAAAAGGATAAGGTTTTAAAAAGGTAAAATTAGAATGGAATTGATACAAGGTAATGTTAAAAGTAAAGTTATTGAGAATAACGATACTAAACCTATCAATCCCGACCGATAAAAGTTTCCATTGACTTAATTGTTGGACGCTAGAAAGGAAACTACCCCAAATTTTTGAAGAATCAACAAGTTAGTTGTGGGACATCTAATGTGACCTTCTTCTTTAAATGTTTATTTGATTGACATAAATTTTGCTAGTACTACTTCGTAAATATTAGAAACCGGTGGTGGTTTTCATCATTGTATTTGATACATAGGATGATTAGAATATGACGACTAGCAACAATGATGTTGAGAGATAAGAGTCATTGTGTACTCAATCTAGTTTTTGGGTTTAGAGTTGTACTTAATTGTGACTATTAAGTGCATAAACTCTAAATAAGAATATAAACTTGTTAAGACACAAAAGAGGTTTCACTTTTGTGACCCTATACACCATGATTTGATGTATGGCTACCCATTATCAAGATGATTATATTCTAAACCAAACTAGAATGATATATCATGTAGATGATGCAAGACTCAAATTGGTAACCCAAGATTGAACCTTAGATTCTGGAATGATGAATGCAAAGAGTTATCGAGTACTCTTGAAACCATTAGATCTTATGGTATATGCGTATCTTGTATTCAAAGCAAGATGTCTCGTGCCTTTTGGTTGAAAAGGAGATCGAGGTTGTAAATCATTGATCCAAAATAGGTTGATCATTTTATTTTACCAACGATTTAAGTTGACGCTAATGTGTTCACTTAATAAGGTAAATAGAGAAATCCTTGAAGAAGTTCAAAGAGTTCAAGAAATCACCATTTAGTCGTGATGGGATTATCAAAATGAAGACTTTGATGTAAGCCAAATGAAATGTGATATAGTATCACAAGTTAATCTTTCTTAACACATATTATGGGATATGTGTGGTTGGATGAGAAATCAAATGCTATTCGATATGGTTTGGACTTCAATCAAGTTACTTTGAGTTACTTGATCCTTTTGGGGATTTTATCATTTTCTCTAAATTATTTTTTCCACTAAATCTAAAACGAATCATATGAGATATGAAATGGTAGGGTACCATGTTTGTAAGTTTTCAAAAGAAACAAATGCTCATTTTTCCTTACTATGATCACGATTATAACGGGTTTGTGGCTCGTGAAGCTGTCTTTCTAGAATACAAGTTGATTTCTAGAAGACAGAGTGGGAGAAATTATTCAAGAGCCACAAAGAATGTTATGTCGCAAGAAACTGGTCTTTCTTGGCTACATGAGACGTTTTGTGTAAAACGTTGTTTCTTCAAAACCTAGGAGGTTAAAGTCATCACTTGTTGAAGATGATGAATTAGTGTTACTTTTAGAAAGTAAAGAGCTTGCAACTTACAATGAAATTGTTTGATTCAAGTTGATTACTTCTGAAAAGTAATGAACATATGACTTACATGAGAATGTTTAAGTCACAACTCAATACAAGGCTTAGAGCCATGAAAATCCGAAATAAATTCCAAGTGAATTATTAGATATCAAAGCTTGATTAGTTGCAAATGGTTTTGCACTAGTTGAAATGCTTAAGTCTATTTGGATCTTCTTAGGGATTGTGTTTCATTATGAGATATACATAGCGAGTGAATCTTAAACCCACTTCTTCAATTAGAAGGAATGTATTCAATACATGTCTTGGGTTTTGTAGATTCTTGCCATCCTAAGATAATGTGAAATTTAAGAGAGGGTCTTAAGTAGGACATCAATGAGTTGGAATCAATGTTTTGATCATGTTATAAAACTTTTCTCGATAGGTCGAGAAGTTGTGTTTATACATGGAGTTTAGTGGGAGTTACGGTAATTTTAATTAGTCTAATATATGGATGACATATTAATCATTGGGAATGATTTAAGACTTGGAGTAATATAATACATCTTTAATATCCAGATTTATGGAGATAAATCCACATGATATTAGCGTCGAATAAGAAGTCTTATGTTGATAAGATTCATGATTAGTTCAATCAAGTTGAACATATTTGATTGATTCCATTTGCTTCCGCTGCCGAATCAATTAAATAGGAATTGATGTATAACACTTCATATACTTTGAGTATGATGAATTGTTTCAAATCGAATTTAAGTAATATTTACCATGTAAGCCATAAAGATTACCCTTAAGTGCTTGCAGAAGCATTAAGGATGTAAAGCAAAGTGTTTTTGATGCAATTTTGTGTAAGGGTGTTATACAAATGACAATTGACAATTGAGATTGCGCATGATTTCCGACAAAACCATAATCAAAACACATCAGGATGGTTAAGATACCATTGTGGCTATGTTATTTAAGAAATAGATTTTCTAGAATCATTCTAGGCAATAAAGAACAATGAGAAATATTTACAACGGAAATTGAGTACACTTGCAATCATGGGATGTGCAAGAGGGATGAGTCCCCCACACTGTGAAAACAGTGGGAGCTATTTTAAGGCAAGAAAGCCTATGTCTATATTGGATCTAGACACGTACTCAGAAAGTTTTGTAATGCAAATGTGTACATTACGAAAGGAAAACAAGTATGTAGCAAGGTTGAGCAGGGAGTTGCTAAGACCTACTTACAATGCCTATTCATAGGCTTAGCATGATGAGTCATGTCATTTCAATTGGATTTAGATGAACATCTACATACAAGATCAAAATAGATTATAGAATATGAAATAAAAATCAGGCATTGACTATTCATATGTGATAATCGCATTTGTCGTTCGAGTTTTACTTTAAAACTTTTTTATTATACTTTGTTACATCCAAACGGGTTGTATGACGATATTGAACCCCGTTAAAGTGAACCCGGATTAACATAGTATTCGCCCATAGTCACTTGTATGAGGTGACGTCTCGAAGTGACTAGAGTGTGATGCGATTGATGGCAAGTTCAAGTGCCATAGAGTCATATGAGATGACTAGTCGATCACATAGGCGGTGACGTTAGGAACACTTTGTCGGGCAGTGACCGCTTATAGAGTTCTGGCAAATTTATAAAGCCTGGTCGTGGCGAGAGCTACTATAGTATTCTAATGAGTCGATTATTTTGACTAAAGACTGTTCGCCTAAGATGACACAGTTTTAGATTAGCTTTGATTTATGTTACTACGACCTTCGTAAATGGGGTAAAATGGGCATATTTTGGGTTATGAGGGCTGTGGCTAGTCGAAGGAAATAGTGCGATAAGAATTGTCCACCCCTTTGTCAGGGTTAAAACAATATCTCAGGTCCACTCGAGGAGTAATGAACTGGAAATGCGTGGCCACGCTCGGAAGGTATCTATGGTAGATAATTCCGGTCAATCAGTTATTCTCCAGATCGAGGAAACCACTCTCGATGTGATCACTTGCAAGTACGACCTGAAAGACACCTTGCATTGAGTAGGAGATAGTAATAGGACAAGAGAATTGGTGACGCACACTTGTCGAGGACAAGTGGGAGATTGTTGGAGTGTCCCCGACAATAATGCGATCACAATTGTCGATCATGATGATCACATGTTTAAATCTCATTTTAAGAATACGTAAGGGATGATTCAATTATATAGTCAACTGACCAACATTAATCGGTAATGATTGGCTAAATAGGGTTTGACGTTACTGTCGTTTGACGGTGGTGGTCAGTTGATCCCTTGAGGTCACACCTAAAGGACGATTCCCTTAATTGAAAAAGGTTAATTAATTGTATGTCGATACAGATTAATTAATTCCTTAAAATTGAACAAGTGAGAAAATGACATCTTATTTAAATATGATTAAATAAGATTTTATTTAGTAATTTAAGAAGTTATATTACTAAAATAAATCGGTGTTTGCGAAACACGCGAGATGAGAATGATAAGTTAGTTATAATTACAAGATGTTGTGAATTATATTAAAATGACCATTTTAATTTAGAATTACTAGTCAATTTGTTAAATGTGATTTAGCTATTATAAAAACGACATTTAATTAGTTAAATGTGCATTTAAATTACATATGACATATGAGATGTCACATGTCACATGTCACATGTTATACAATTGACAAAATTACAAAGTTAAAATGGACTCCATGTTATACATTTTGACCGAAATATTGAGGGTAGTGTGAGAAGTCTTTGTCTTATTCATTTGTCTAAAATGCTTGATAGTGATATGATTATGGACAAAGGCTACACAATTTGTCTTGTGAAGACAAAAACCAAAAAGCAAAATTGTCTTGTGAAGACAAAAAGCAAAAAAAAAAAAATAATATTACACTCCCTCAATTCCCACCAGTTTTGGGAGGTAAAAAAATAGAGGAGATTTTCTCTATCATTCTCATTCCATAACTCACTTATTTCTTCAAGTAAGTATAAGTTCTATCTTCTCTCTAAAATATAAAGATGTTTATATATAAAATTTGTTCTTAAAATCTAATAAAAAGTATATATTACTAGTGTAGTAATAATCTTACATATTAGATTATTTTAAGGTAACTTATATAATTATCTAGTTAATAATTATATGGATATTATGGGATAGTCTTGGGTGCTACTTATTGGAGGTATTCTACTTTGAATACTTGGAGGATCATCCATTGTGTTATTAGCTCAAGAACAAGTAGTGGAAGGAGACCACTTTTGTGCCCATATTTGGCCGAAATATTCATATGGTATGAAACCATTTTTCCTTACTCTTATTCTAGTTTTGCATGCATAAGATCTTTAAGTTTTTATGACTAAAACTAACCAAAATATGTGATATTTAAAATATGATTTCCAACAAATCCGACAGCGCAAGTGACCAGATGCTACCAAAAACATTCGATTAAAACAGGATTAAAAATGCTCGAGGCTTCAACAAATCAGGGCTACAAAGCTCTTGAACTGATAAAAATCAAAGACTCCTGTGAAAGTACTGATATATACAGTCTAGGAATCGTCTTACTAGAACTGTTGACTGGCAAAGAACTTGTCAAATACAATTCCTCGGATTCTTCCAATATCTCTGCCTGGTCGTTGGAGCCACCTTTTGACATTCTTTCATCCGAGTCCTCATTTAGATCTTTGTTTCCATTATGACCAACTTGCTCATCATCTTGCGTTTGTATCTCCTCTGTGTTCTCCTTTGAACTATAACTTTCTTTGGATCCATGCTCATCACTTGAGGTCGTCTCATCCTTCCTCGTATCTCTATATCCGATTTCTTTGTCCTTAGACAGTGAGGTATCCTCATTTCCCTGGTTGGACTTGATATTCTCATCTTCTTCCGAACTTTTGTCCACCACCTTTTGCTCTCGAATCAACTCAGTTGGATTCTCGAAAAGTTCATTTTCCCGTGAGTTATCATTAAACTCCCTAAAGCTCTCCTGGCTCAGTTTCCCAAGCTTAGGAACCTTTGTTATTCCTAGAGAAACCACAATATTACCATGAGGATCCACAAGTGATGGCATCATGATTCAGGCCCCAATTATACATGTTGTTACTATAACAACAATAATTATGCTGGAACAATAGTTTGATGACTTCCTCCCATCAACCCGGGTATTCCTTTCCATGGCCATAACAGAACTAATATGACAATCACTGTGTCGAACAATGTGATCCTATTTAGTAACAGATGACTCTAATAAGCTAATCAATCTTGTCAATCTGTTAAACAACATTATAAAATTCAATAAAAATCAAGAAAAGTGAGTGATTTACCTGTATCATAGCCAATATGTATATCTACATTACTCATTTTACAGAACACATCATACAAACATGAATTCCTCAGCTGTATTTTCAAACAAATAACAATATAACATCATACAAAGATCAATTCCTCAACTGTATTTTCAAACAAATTCAATTCTATAATATGAAACTGTAATTCTGCACAATTAAACAACGTTTAACCCTAATTTTCGCAATTAAAACAATATGAAACCCTAATTTTTCACAATTAAACAATGTTGAAGTTTAAATTTCACAATCGCACAAGGTTGGACCCTAATTTTCATATTCGAACAGTTATAAACCTAATTTACGGGATAAAACAATAAGAAACCGACCCCAATATTCACAATCGAACAATGTTGAATACTAAATTTCACAATCGAACAATTATACCCTAATTTACGAGATTGAAACAAAAAATACATTTATTTAACAACTACAATTGCAAGTGATGATAGTAATTACATAATCACTCGATTTTAACAATGATTTCACTAAAATATTCCTAAACTCAAAAAATCGACAACATTAAGGCAAAAATTGTACCTAAATTCTACTCAAGAAGCAATTGTATTCAATAATGATCGGTATTTTTTCATAATTTGGAGTGATTCGATAATCTAATCGATCGTTTTCTTTGTTTTTGATTCAATTTTTAGAGAGAGAATGTGTAAAGAAAAATTGAAATATCGCGCGTTATGTTTTCTGACCAAGTGTGAATTGTTTTTTGTTACGTTGTCAGCGTTTGATATTTTTTAGAACATCGCCTGATATTTCATTCCTTACTCAATCCTCAAATATTTAGTAGTTCTCACCAGATCCCGACTATATATATATATATATATATATATATATATATATATATATAGAGAGAGAGAGAGAGAGAGAGAGAGAGAGAGAGAGAGAGAGAGAGAGAGAGAGAGAGTCAAGATCTGGGGCAAACGATCACTTGGTGCAAATGGTGAGAATGAACTACACAGTAACATTGACACGACATTTTCAACCAAAAAAAATCAACACTGACACTGCCAACCCCATTATTAATGCGATACACTACTCCAACCCAAATCTCCCTTATATCCATCCACGACCACCACCAACAACCACCGGTAATCACCACCGTGGAGACATTCTGACCAGCTACCACCACTACCAGCCGCCGCCAAATAGTACCACCACCAGACGCCAGCTTCCCTCTCTCTTCAACCCCAAACCACGTACCCCTTATCTCTCCCCCATCACCACCCATTTGATGTCGTCGCCAGTGACGGAGATAAACAGCAATGTCGGCGAACACTATCGAGCATCCCCGATGAAAAAAGTGATGGGGTTTAATTTAATATATAAATCCTTTATTAAGATAATGCTAGTATACCACACCCCCCAACCTCTATTATGCATCACATTGCTCAACATGGCTGCCGCTGGAGCTCCGGTAAGCAACGTTTCACCGACAATCACTATCATCAACCAACCCTCAACAATCTCAGACCCTATCGCACGCACCGTGGAAAAATATTTCTTCTTCATCATCACATTAGATTTCTCCTTCCAACCATCATCAATTTGAGCTACACGAAATTAATGTACCTCGTATCTAAATTGATGTATCTCAAACCAATTTTAATGTACCTACTAATTAATTTTGTGTATCTATGTTAAGATACATTTAATTAGTGGTTAGATATATAAAAAACAAGTGTAGATACATTCAAATCGACAGGAAACCAACGAAGGGGAAGAAGTGAGGTAGTCGTCGCCGACGACTTGCCGTCTGCCATTTAACAATTCGACCAAAGATGCCTCGTCTGATTCCGCCAGCCTAACATCACTCAATCTCATCAACCACCATTAGCAGCGCGAGGAACCCCGTGACGCCATTGAAACCATCAGAAGTCGTGTCGACCGGTGGTTTGTCAATAACTCACCGACATCGAAACAAACAGTCGTGTCGTTGTCGACTGGTTGCTTAGTGGTGATATGGTGGACCGCCCTCATGAGATTCTCCGGCAAGTACAGATCTGCAGAGGGTGCTTGAGGGGTCCTTGACGTTGCCGTCATTGTTGGTTGGTCGGAAGCTAAGATCGTTGGTGGTCTTTAATCAGGGATGAGGGGGAGAAAATGTAAGGTTGGAGTTTGATTTTAGGGGCAGTACAGTTTACACGTGGGTTGTACATTAAGTTTTTCAATTACTTTGTTCTCACTGTCGATATACTTTTTTTTATGGGTAGTACGTTCTCACTTTTTGCACCGAATAATCGTTTGCACCAGATCCTATATATATATATAGAAGAATGATCAAGTGAGTCCACCTAAAATCCTTGAGTCCATAAATCCCCATCCAAGCCATTGAAAAAGGGAGATGGAGGGCTGAGATTAGAGTTACACTTCATGGTCATTAATGAGTATTTTAACACTCATTTTCATAATCATACAATTAATTACTAATTCAACCTAATTAACAACTAATATAATTTATATAGTTTCCACTCACCCATTCCTCTCTCATCCAATACAATTTCATTCCTCTATTCTCTCTAAACTCCCAAAAAAATCACCCAAAAAAAAAACACAAATAAATCACCCAAAAACCCTCCTCTCACCTTCCACCACCCGACCACCCTATACTTCACTGCCACCCGACACCACCACCACCCAACCACCATCCTTTATTTTCCTCCATTACTGCGCCGCCACCACCACCACGACCCACTCTCCACCATCCAACCTCGTCGCCCCTCCTTCTCCGTCCACCACCACCCCGACACTCTTCTTCTCCCTCACTCGCCTCTACCACTCACCACCACCATCCAAAAAAAAAACGAGATCTGGGGAAAAACCCAGATCTGGTGGTGACATGGTGTTGTGTCGGTGGCATGGCGTGGGTAGTGTGGTGTTGGCCTGCTTGTTGGGAGTTGTTGCTGCAGTCGTGGTGGCGGTGGTGTCGAGGTGGAGGTGGTGGTTTTCTGTGTGTGCGTGTGTATGTGTGTGTGTGTGTGTGTGTGTGTGTTTTTTTTTTTTTTATGTTGTAGATCTGACCTTATACGATTTCAGGCAAAATCTAATAAATTTTGGTACAAAAAAACAAGATTGTGATGGCAGTGAGAAATTAGAGGAGGGAGGTGGCTGTGGTGGCGGCGTGATGGGGCTGCCAGTTGAGGGTGGTTGTTTGATGTTGTTGTCTTTTTTTTTGGGTTTTGTTGGTGGTGGTCAAAGGTTGTGTTTTCAGTTTTTTATACTCCCTCCAATCCAATCCAAACTACCCACTTGCTTTTGGGTGGTCTTCGAGGCGACACTTTGACCGCGGTTTTCTTCCTTTGTATATAATTTTTTTTTTGCAAAAAATATAATTTATGAAAGATATTTTCATAATACAACTAAATATGTAAATTTTATCGTTCAAAGTTTTATATTTTTCTGTGGATTAGCGGTCAAACTTTTCAAAGTTTGACCTCCAAAAAGCAAGTGGGTAGTTTGGATTGGATTTGAGGGAGTATTATTTATTTTTTTAAGATCTGATTACACCTTATTTTTCTCTCTTTTTTTTTTTTGTTTTTTCAGAAATTTTTACCTTTTAATTTGGCTCTTTTTGAGTTTGAAATATTCAGATTTTTAATGTGATGTTGGGTGTTGGTTTTTGTGATGGTGGTGAATGAAAAAAGAAATTCCGTTTGAAATATTCAGATTTTTTTTTTTCAGATTTTGTATTTAAATTTCGTCTTGTTATTGTGGTGGTTTCAGATCTGATTTTTTTTTTTGTGTTCTTTTACAATTACACTCGTATTGTTTGAAAGTTACACTCGTATTATTTGAAATTTACACTTGTATTTTATTAAAGTTACACTTACACCGTATTAAAATTACACCCATTCTTCATTAAAGTTACACTTACACTCATTATAGTCTGAGTGGGCTGGTGGATAGGGATGAGAGGATCCAGGCAGCTATCTCCAACAGGATTGATGGAGATATGGATTGGGCAAGGATGGAGGACGAACAGAGAGGCTATAACCAAACTTTTGAGTTACCTGAGGAGGGTCTACCTCCATGGTATCATTATCCGGGTGGATCTCTGAGTAGACAGGTGGGGCAAAGCTCTAGGCAAGGTCAAGGACAGGACAATGAGGAGTATGAGGCGGATTTGGGACAGATGAAGGGGTTAGCTGTGATTGCAGAGGAAGAGGAAAATAATGGCACAGCTGGTATGGATGAATCTGATGCAGATGATGAAGATTCTTCTGGCCCTGATGCTGATGAGCTTACAAATGAGTGGTTCAATACTCAGGAAACTCTTATGTCTGATGACTCGTCTTCTGAGAGGGTACCTGAGGAGATTATTATCATTTCCTCTGATAGCTCTTCTGGTATCAATACTGAACTGCAGCTGACAATTCAAGGAGGCTCTAAAGCCGGACAACAGGGTTCAAATGAGGATGTGTTGATTGCTGGAAGACAAATCTCTTTAGCTTCAGCAGCTATCCATAGGAAGGGTAAGGAAATTGATGAGGGGTCGTCTAACTTAGTCCCTTTGGAAAAATTGGTTCAGGATGCTTATGAAAAGGAGCTGGAGATGGTAAAGGGTGTGAAACCAACTTGTAAACAAGGACTCAAATTCTTTGATGTACCAGAAGTGGGGGCAAAATCCAAGCAAATTGCAGCTTTACCTATTGGGAGCACGTCTGATGGATTCTTGGGGCTAGCTGATGTGTATCATGTCTCTGATTTGCGTGATGAACATAAGGATGCAATCTCCGCTGCAAGAAAAAGGAAGTGCTGTATAGAAGCTGGGGACTATATTATTCCTGAGGAAGCTAGGTTGTCCTTGGACAATGCTAAGAAGTATTTACTGAGATTGGCTAAGAGAGGACGCTGGGAACAAGACAATCAGAGAGAGGAGAAATAGCAGATGAACTGGGGCTTTAGGGTGAATGTTGATCATGTGATCATGATGGATTCTAGTGAGTCCTCTGAACCTTCTGTCAATGGTATGGCAGCTGATGGAGTTTGCTTTGCGGAGGTTGGGCCGTCACAACCTCCTCGAGCACCATGATGGGCCTTATATGGAATTGTAGGGGCCTTAATAATACGCTCTTCCCTACAATTCCTAAAATAAGGGCGTTATTAGGTAGTAAGTTTTATGATTTCTTATTTTTAATTGAGACGAAATGTAGTGCAAGCCAAGTTTTCCCGGTTTTTAGATCGGCAGGTTTTGTTAATCATTTTGAGGTGGATGCCGCGGGGGCATCGGGTGGGTTATGGGTCGGATGGAGAAAGGAGTCAAGGATGAAGTTGATTAAGGCTTGTAATAATTTTATCATTTTAGTAGTTGAAAAATATAACGGAAGGTTATGGTATCTTGTGCTTTTCTATGGTGCACCGACCCTTAGTATGCGTGCATCCATTTTTATGGACTTGGAACAATGGTTTGCTACATGTAAATATCCTTTTCTTATGGTAGGGGACTTTAATCAAGTGGATTTTAGTTGTGATAAATTAAGTTCAAGTCAAAGAAAAAATGATGGAGCAGAGGAATTCCGCTTATGGAAGATAAGAAATGAGTTAGTAGACATCCCTTTTAAGGGTCCCCGGTTTACTTGGTGTAACAACCGTCAGGGGTTAAAAGAGTTTATGAGCGGCTTGACAAAGCTTTGGGGTCTAAGGACTGGTTCTCTCTATTTCCGGATACGGGTATTAAGCACTACCCTATTCAGATTTCTGATCATGCCCCCATTGAAGTTGATCTGAATCTTATTAGAAGCGGGGCCAAACACCGTTTAAAATTGATGCTTGGGCTTTGGATTATGAGGATTGCTTGGAGACGGTCCGCAAGGTTTGGAGTACAAATGATCGAGGGTCGCCGACATTCCGCCTCGTCAGGAAGATGGCAAGAGTTAGAACAAGTGTTAAAAAATGGACTCTTGATAAAAAAGTTGAATGGCAGTCAAAATGGGAGGATTTTGATAGAAAATTAGAGCATGGTATGAATGTAGAATGTTCGGGGGGAGGTGATGAGGAGTATACTAGGGTAAATGAGGAGGTGCGGGAATTCGCCAAAGTCGCGGGTTTGTTTTGAAAACAGAGGGCAAAGGTTAAGTGGATGGTGATACATGCACTAAGTTCTTCTTCAATTGGGTTAAAGGTAGGGCAGGTCGTAATCATATTCATGGTCTGAAGGGAAAGGATGGGACATGGTTATATGAGGAAGAGCGGATATGTGGTGAATTCTTAACAACTTGCAAGGATCTCTATAGAGCAGCAGGGGATGGCTTGGAGGTAAGGGATAGATCTTTTTTCGATCATGTTCTTATGCACATTAATCGTTTCATATCGCAGGATGAAGTGGACCGGCTGGATAAACCTTTCACAGCCAAAGAGGTCCGGGGAGCTGTGTTTCAAATGGGTGCCTTTAAAGCTCCTGGCCCGGACGGTATTCCAGCTTGGTTTTACCAAAAGTGTTGGTCTATGATCAAAGAAGAGTTTACGAGTGCGGTGCTGTCTATTCTTAACTTTGGTAGGGTCTTAAAGGAGGTAAATAGAACTTTTATTACGCTCATCCCTAAGATTGATTCACCGGAAGGGGTTTCGGACTATCGACCCATAAGCCTCTGTAATGTGATAATGAGGGTTGTGACCAAGTGCATTGCCAATCGGATGTCAAAGGTTATGGGGGCCCTAGTTAGTGAAAATCAAAATGCTTTTTTACCGGGTAGGAATATTAGTGACAATATCTTGATGGCGCATGAGGCTATACATAATATCTCGAAGTTTCGAAAGGGGAAACATGGGAGATGTGCTTTTAAAGCTGATATGAGTAAAGCTTATGATAGGATTAGGTGGGATTTCTTGGAATCGGTTTTAATTAGATTTGGATTTCCCCTTAAACTGGTAAAGCTCATTATGAATTGTGTTACAACAGTGAGCTATGAAATTCTTTTTAATGGAAAACCGCTACCTCAATTTCAGCCAATGTGTGGGTTACGACAAGGGGACCCACTGTCTCCATATCTGTTTATCCTATGCATGGAGGTTCTTTCGGTTAACATAGATCATGCTCATGAAATGAGAAGGATACATGGGTTTCGGCTTTGTCGGGGAGTCCAGCCTTTAACTCATCTGTTCTTTGCTGATGACTCGGTTTTCTTCTTTAAAGATAAAGGGGGAACGACAATCTATCTTATGAACCTTATAAAGGAGTATTGTGAAGCTTCGGGACAAAGGATTAACCCTGCCAAATCGGGGGTCATCTTCAGTCCAAACACTACTTTAGCGAATGTTCAGAACCTGTTGAAGACTCTTATGATTAGGACCAATCAAGGCATTGGAAAGTATCTTGGAATACCGGCAGAATTTCAGGAATCGAAAAAAGACATATTCAACTCCTTAGTGGAACACATTACTAAACGGATTTCTTCATGGAATGAGATTTTTCTATCACCAGCGGGACGGCTTACTCTAATTTCATCAGTCCTATCAAATCTCTCAAATTACTTTCTATCGGTTTTCAAAATTCCGGTAAGTGTGGCAACAAAGATTAATTCTCTATTGTCGCAATTTTGGTGGACGGGATGTAAATTGGTGAAAAATATTCACTGGTGTAGTAAAAATTTTCTAAGTATTCCTAAAAGTGGAGGAGGCTTAGGGATCCATAATGTGGAGTGTTTAAATCAAGCACTTTTGGCCAAGCATGGATGGCGGTTAGTTTCCGGCGATTCTTCCTTGTTTTGCAAGATCTTTCGTGTCAAGGTGTTTGGGACAAATACCTTTTCTTTCAGCAGTCGTCTAACAAAGGATTCCGGTATGTCGTGGGGGGTACGTAGTATTATACATGGACTTCACATGATTCAGGATAATGTTGGGTGGAAACCTGGTAGGAATTCTTCACTCAATGTTTGGTTGGCTAGATGGGTTGGGGGCGCTAGGCCGGAACCAAAAGATTGTTGGCTGGGCCCTAATGAGGCACACCTCGCAAATCTGCAGGTGCGGCAACTCCTTATGCCAAATGGTGCGTGGAATGAGCAGTATGTCCGGGCACTTTTTAAGAAAGAATATTCAGGACGGATTTTGGCAATGCAGTTAAGGGAACCATGGCAATCTGATAAGGTTTATTGGCCGCTCACTAAGGACGGGATTTATACAGTTAAGAGTGGGTATGGGCTGCTTTTTGATGAATATATCCAGAAGAGGGGCTCACCTAAAGATAATTCGAGGCTTGGCGACCGGGGAAAGGACTTCTGTCGGAAGCGTTATGGCATCAGCCTATCCTAAATACATGGAAGATCCTCATGTAGAGGATCATGACCAGTACCCTGTCGGTTGGAATGGAATTTTCTAGAATAAATTTGGATATGGATATTTCCTGTGGAATGTGTGGGGCTTCTAATCAAAACTTGGAAACAGTTGAACACCTGTTTCGGGATTGTGAATGTGCAAGAAGGATTTGGGCAGGATCTGAATTAGGGATCAGGGTGGACAATGTTGGATCCTTAAGCGTCACGGACTGGATCATTGATTGGATTAAGCTACTCTCTGGCAAGGGGGGGGGGGGGGTGAAAGGAGGGTGATTATGTTTGTCGCTGTTTTGTGGGGATTATGGAATCTTCGGAATAGAATCAAATTTGACGGTCTGGAGCTGAATTGGCGAAGCATTATGGATCTTTTCTATGAGCATATTGGGGAGAAGATTCGGGTCCTTAATGAGAAGGTTGATAGAGGATAGCTTAGGGCCAATAGGAGGGGATCCCCTGAGGAGAGAATGGATACGGTGAGATGGAGAATAAAGGAAGGGTATCCTTTTCACCTAGTTGGTAGGCATGAACACTGCACGGTGATAAGAGTTAAAGTGGATGCGAGATGGGATCAAACCTATAGGGCGGCATTTGGGTGGGTGGCAGTTGACTCGAGGGGACAAGAACTTATGCGACGAAGTGTGAAAATTAGATCGGAAGCTGCTCTCCAAGCGGAGGCATTGGGAATGCGAGATGTACTATTATGGCCAGCCTTTGAGGGTATTCTTCATCTGGATATTTCGTCGGATTGTCTTCAACTTATCAATGAATTGGCAGATATCTTGGCAGATATGAGGGGCAACTTCGGCTTATTTCATTTTTTATGTATTAATTTTATTCCAAGACATTTTAATACTATAGCACATTGGCTGGCCCGTCAGGCCATGAGACAGTACCAACTTTTCTTTACGGCTGTAAAAAAAAAAGTTACACTTACACTCTTATTGTGTTTTTACAGATTTATACTTTTACTCTATTAGATCTGATTTTTTTTTGGTTTTTTTACAGTTACACTCGTATTATTTGAAAGTTACACTCGTATTATTTGAAATTTACACTCGTATATTTGTTAAAGTTACACTTACACTCTATTAAAGTTACACTCATTCTTCATTAAAGTTACATTTACACTCTTATTGTGTTTTTACAGATTTACACTTGTACTCTATTTAAGTTACACTCATATTTTATTAAAGTTACACTCATTTTTCATATTTACATTTGTTCTCTATTAAAATTACACTCGTTTTTTTATTAAAGTTACACTCATTTTTCAGATTTACACTTGTACACTATAAACTTACACTCGTTTTTTTCTTTTATTTCTTTTGAGATCTACTTTTTTTTGGGTGTGGGTTTGTGATGGAGGACGTGGTGGTGTTTGTCGGTGGTCGGACTAAAGTTATACTCATAAAGGACCAAGTTTACACATAAAGGACCAAAATTACACTCATAAAAGAGTACAATTACACTTGTAAAGCATTACACTCGTAGACCTTCAAATTTACCCTTAAAATACTACATTTACACTCGTAAAACATCAAATTTACACTCGTAGCCTGTTAAGATTATATAAATTTAAATTTTTATATAGAAACTTGCCTAAAAAAATCAAATTTACACTCTTAAAATATTACATTTATACTCGTAAAACATCAAAGTTAAACTCGTAAAATGTTAAAATTATATAAATTCAAATTTTCCGTCATACAAAAATCAAAATTACACTCATAAAACATGAAAGTTACCCTCGTAAAGTGTTAAAATTATATAAATTCAAAATTTTCGTCACAACAAAATCAAAATTACACTCGAAAAACTTCAAAGTTACAGTCGTAAAATGTTAGAGTTACACTTGTAAAATGTTAAAATTGTATAAATTCAAATTTTTTGCATTCAAAACCGCCTCAAAAATTCAAAGTTACACTCTTAAAACTCGTACAACATACGATTTACACTCCTCAAATCTGAAACCCTTAAAAGACCAAAGTTACATTCGTAAAATGTTAAATTTGTATAAATTCAAATTTTTTATATACAAAAACCGCCTTAAAAGATCACATTTACACTCCTACAACTTACAGTTACACTTATAAAACTCCTACAATTTCAGAGTTACACAAAAACTGTCTTAAAAGATCACATTTGCACTCCTACAACTTACAGTTACACTCATAAAACTCCCACAATATCAGATTTACACTCATTAATCACCCAAACTCAAAAGTGATTAAATTAGTGATTAGAGAGTGAAAAAGCAATTAATTATATGATAGAAATTGATTAGTGAGAGATTTGTTTTTCAATCTCAACCATCCATTTCAATTTTCAATCCAACCATGCACATCTTTTTTTTGGTAGTCTTTAATCCATCCCTTCTCCATCCATTTAGTCATCTAATGACCCTTAGAAAGACTTAGGGACTCAGTAGATATAAATGACTCTCATAAGAACTCCCCCCCTCTCTCTCTCTCTCTCTATATATATATATATATATTATATAGTCTGGATCCGGTGAGAACTCCTAAATATTTGAGGATTGAGGATTTGTGAATACAATATTACAGGTTCTTCAATACAATATCACGAAAAATCTGACATTTGTATAATTTTTTTTTTTTTTTTTTTTTTTTTTTTTTTTTTTGCACAGGTGTTTTTTTGTGTGATATTTTATAGAATAACCTGTGATATTGTATTGAAGAACCTCTCATATCATAACGAAATCCTTAATCCTAAAAAAGATAGTATATCCTCACATGATCCCATATATATATATATATATATATATATATATAAATATATATATATATATAAATATATATATATATAGACACACACACACACACACACACACACACACACACACACACACACACACACACACACACACACACACACACACACACACACACACACACATATATTGTGGACACGGGCGAAAAGCGAGCAAGCTTTTCTCGTGCATTTGTGGAGTCGCCACCAATTTATTGTGGAAAATTGGAAACCGTTCGAATACCTCGTGTCATGTCAAGACACAAAGTAGTGACATAGACACCAAGAACTCGTTACCCTTAGCATTCTATGTCTAGAATGACTCTCGTGGATGCCAATTAACACGGATGTTCACAGAGATCTGGAGTAAGGTGTGAGGGTACGTATTAGGAAGCTCTTTTGATCGAACACCTAATCCCGCCCGCCTCGATAGCGGCTTCTACTAATGATTAGGGAAGTTATCTATACTTGATATGTTGTCGATTTATATACATGCAATGCAACATCCATTAGATTAATCATAGCATGTGAGAATTAATACTAACTCGGTTATCACGTAACTTAACATGCAATTGAGTCAAAGTAGGAATTTAAGATCGATTACATGTGAGAGCATACAAGCAATACGATAAAAGAAATACAATAAAAATACAATAAAGAAAATTACAATAATTACATTGGATTTAATTGATTTATGTCGAAAATACATTTAAAACGGATGGTTTGGGAAAAGAAAAAATAAATAAATAGACGAATAGGTTATTAAGTGATAATACGAATAATAGTCAATTAAATACGTAAACTAATAACTAGGTCAAGGCAACAACGGAAGTTCAGAGATAGAACTCAACCAGGAACAGGCGCAACAGAGTTGCGTCCCTTGGAAGAGGCGCAGCAGACGCTGCGTCTGTTCCTGAGCTCAGTTCTGGTTGTGAAGCCGGAATTGCAAATCGTTAATATTCATTGGTGATTCTAATGCTTGATAATAAATAATTAACTCGGATGGAAGTGGTTTAACAGGTTATTTACATGTGAATTGGTCTTAAAAGCGATAAAACATGGATAAAATTAATTACGTTGAATTATATACAAGATTAATGAGGTTAATTATTATGAGAATTAATAACACAAATTAAACAAACTAATCGAATTAATTACTAAATAGGTTATTAATGACGAACTAATGATGGTGACGATAAACAGATGAAAATATATCAAAGATGAATTCCAGAGACTCAAGATCGATAAATCGAACCTCTAAAAACCCGAATTGATTTGAATGACGAAACCCGCAAATATGGATTATAAGGGATATAAGTCGGGATGTTAATAATGAATTAAATATTAATGATTTACATATTAGAATTATCATACTCAAATTATTATGTTAATGAACAATTGAAGACGAAACAAAACAAATAGACAAACAGAAGACGAAGGAAGAAGAAAGGAAGCAGGAACTGCGGCAGCCTCAGGAAGAGGCGCAGCAGTTGCTGCTACCTTTCTCGACGTTTGTCTCCTGTAAATCCGTAAAAAAAAAGGGGTTTGAAACAAGGTTTTATAAATCGGTTTTGAATGTGTTTTCGACGTAAACCTTACATTAATGATTACAAAAATAAATAACAATAATAAAATAAGGATTATACACCCTCAGACTTACATGTTTGACGAAACGAGATGAACTAAGTTAACGTTTAGTGATGCTCGACTCGAATGTACGACGAAAATGCCCTCTAAGAGGAAATTAAACAAAGTTGATTAAATTGATTGATTCTCGCGTGAGAAATATGTGAGACCGAAGGTCTCTATTTATACTAATCACACGACGAAAATTAGGGTTTTCGGAGAAACTTTGGAAGTGAATCTCGAAAAGATACGAAAAATACGCAAAAAAAGGATTGAGGAAGAGGCGCAGCACCTGCTGCGTCTTTTCCTCAGTGGTTTCCTCATGCGGAAGAAAGATTTCCGCGTTTCTATTATGGAATAGCGGATTAATCTTATTTCCTTAATATTTTATATGATAATTTCGGGATATATTTTACCAAAGATTAAAAGATTGGAAAAAATATGGAATAGAAATATCCGGAACGTTCCAGAATATTCTGACTCGGCATTTTAAACGGTTATTAGAAAATGAAGACGGTTTTTGACCCGGACTCCAAATGTACTCTAATTACTGCCAAAACGACCGTATCGGCGCGTAGATGACGACTATGAGGTAGACACAAGTGTTTGAGCGATCACTTGGCGATAAACTTACGAACTGTCACAAATCGTTATGTGTACCAAACATGCGGCCCAATCATCACCTAGTGGTTTGCGGGAGGTGCAGAAATGAGGTATCTACAGAGCCCTCACTTTGACTGAGGCTTGGACAAGGTGAAAGTCAAAGTATAGCCATCAGGTCAATCGAAAATTACAACCTGACGACTATGGTGACGCGAGGCGGTTCAAGGGGTCTGAACCAAGGACCTGTCGTCGGGAACATTTTAGAGTCTGTCGACTATCGGGGAGGGTCGTTTAAAGTCCATTAGACTACGTAAGGAGGCTTGCCATCCATAAGAAGAGACCATACCTGAAGTTCCTTGAAACTCCAAAGGGAAGTAAAACGCAATATTGGAAAAGGCAGCAGGACGTGGGTAGGAACTGCTAGGAGAAATCTGCTTGGGTCGGTTTCAAACAAACTTCGGAAGAGCTTGGGGTCGACGTTGATCTCCACGTGTTGAGAGGGGAAAATGTCTGTCCGTATACTCTCGTCGGGGAACATAATCGGGAACTGATCTACATGTCTCGAGAGGGACAATTGGCTGTCCGTGTACTCTCGCTGGGGGAACAAAATAAAGGTGTGTCGAAACACCTGTCAGAAAATATCCACTCGTTGCGGCAAGCAAAGTCTTGGTAAAAGATATATACTACGATAGTTTGCAGCTGGCCCCACGAATAACGAACTTATAACGAATCTTCAAAAATTCATTTGGAGGGAAACTGAGGAAGAGGTGCAGTAAGAGCCACGTCTCTTGGAAGAAGCGCAGCACCTGCTGCGTCTTTTCCTGAGTGCAGCTTTCCTGAGTAAAAACACGATGAAATACGGGATTCATTTTATAATTTCGAAACATAAAACCTCAAATATTCTCTCAAATTCCAACCATTTCTCGCCAAAATTTGATCGAAAGCTTGCATTTGCCATGACTAATCGAGGTATGTATATTAATTTTGCATTAATCTTCCGTATTTGATCAAATTGGATCGACAAATCAGGGTTTTTCAACCCTAAAAAGTCGAAAATTTGGGGCTTTTCCCCCAAATGATTTTGCCTTGTAAAATTGACCTTGATAATTGGTAGTATAAAGATCGTAACCATGTATTTATTTCGAATTTTCGTTGAGTTTTGAGCATTTGAGTGAAATTGAGACGGTCTCACAGCTAAACCGTATATTGCTTCGAAAATAGCCTTAGGATTGCCCATTTGCGATGAAATTTGATATTTGGAATCCTTGTATGATGGGTAAACTTCCTACCATTTCGGAATTTTGATTTGTGACAGCTTTTTCAGGACACTTTTCTAAGGCATAATCGTCGTTATAACGAAATGCTGTCGAAATTTCGACTCGAACCCATGACTAAGCTTCAACTTAGGCTTGACTTGACCCAAATTACCACATGAGTGGATGGGTCTGTAGGAAAACTGGCCAAAGATGGCGATAAAAGAGCGATTTTGGAGCTTCGAAAACTCGAAAATCCCCTAATTAAGGCTTGTCGTCACTTGACGCGGCCTAAATTCACTTTAATTTTGCAGGTGATGAGGCTTCTACGTTAGGGAGAGCTCCCATGAACGTGGACACAACTCTTGACCCTTCTCGTACGCTTGAGGAGGCGTTAGAGCAGGCTTTCACTGCTGTAGTGGCAGCTGCTGAGGACGAGGTCGTCGAGGAGGAGGTTGTTGAGGAGGAGGCCCTGAGGCGGGCCAACGTCGGACGAGGTGGTCACCATCTGAGGGGAGCGCCTGAGTGGGCTGAGAGCTGGGACATCAGACACCCTATCTGGGCTGCGGAGGGTCACCTGTCCTACAGGACGGTGAAGAGCTTGGTAACTTGAACTCATCAGTCTTTCATTCACCTTCTTTCATTTCTATTTGCTATTCCTTTTCCCTTTCATTCGAACTAAAGATAGCTCTTTCTTCGAATCAAAATAGGAAGCTGGGAACATCAGGTCGTTCTCGGGTTACACGATTATGATGGGGCCTACGAGAGACTGTCAGTAGAGGAGCGGGCCATCATCGAGCGAGGAGCGTTCAGTGCCTTAGTACAGGCTTGGAGAGACATCATGAAGAGGAAGATTCGGGCTAACCTTCGCCTGGTTCGAGCCTTCCTGGATCGGTTTTGGGACACGACCTCTACCTTTCACATACCTTTCGGTGAGGTTGGGGTCACATTGGAGGACTACGGCATGATTTATGGCTTGCCGTGCGAGACTGAGGCGGTGGTGTGGCCGGAGACGGCCATGAGGGTAGACTCGGCTGAGGCTAGGAGGTTGATCGGCTGGAACTTGATGTCGAAGGCTGCCGCGGTGCCCGGGTTGGTGCCTAGTTCCTATGTTCGGGATTACTTTATTGGGAAGAGACCGGCGATGATGGTGATCGATGGGAGGGAGATGGCTCCTCCTCCTTGCACTGCCGAGCAGAGAGCTCATTTGTGGCTTTGGTGGTTCTTGTCTTCGATTTACCTCGGAGACAAGGGAGAGAGGCTGTCGACGAAGCTTCTTCCCTTCCTTTCGACTGGTGGCCTAGGGCCGGGACCGGGTCACCGCCGGCTTTGCGGTCCTCATTCGCTATATGAGGGCCATGGTTCGTTCGGAGTTGATAGAGAAGGGGACTTCTCCCCGCCACCGTTGGCCCTGATCGTATTCTTTGGAGGTATGAACCTCCATTTCTTTTCATGAAAGATCATTTCTTTATCGAATCACGAAAGATCGTTATTGACTATCTTGTTTTACAAGTGTAGGTGTACTCCTACTTTCCGGGCCTCGCGCCCAAGAGGACGGAGCTAGGGGAGAGAGATTTTCCCGTCGTGAGGGATTGGGTGATGTGTCGCACGAAGAGTCAGCGTTCCTTCCACGACGCCTGTCGACGGGACGTGAACGCTCTGCAGCTGGACGGCGTGAGTATCTTCGGGCCACTTTTCCTTGTTTACTTTTTCATTGCTTTCTTTCGGAATCGATCATATGAATGACCTCTTGTTTGCTTTTCATAGTGGATGCCCAGGCCTTGGGAGGACTACACTAGCGCTCCTCCTTTTGTGGCTGAGGTCCTTCGAACTAGGAGCTCGAGCCGGTTGCTTTTGAGGACGTCGATGGGTCCTGTGTGGTACTTGGGCAAGCGCTTGGCTCGTCAGTGCTCCCGAGATGTCTTGACGGTTCCCATCGATCCTCCTCGGACGATGTTCAGGGAGCCTTGCGATGCTGAGAGGGAGGCTGACTTAGCTGGCGTCGGTGACGATGCCCTCCTTCTTCCCGGTGAGGACTACTCGGCGTTCCTCTACGGGAGGTTGGCGTACTGGCCAGTCGTGGTAAGTGTTTTATTCCCTTTCGATTGACATGAAAACATGATGAATTATCATCAATTAATGAAAACCATTTGAATTTTGCAGGAGGTTGAGGTGGCGGGCATCGAGCCCCCAGCGTACCCCAAGACCCTCGAGTACACTGATGCGACGGGGATGACGACGATCTCCGAGCTTCGCGACTTTGACGCGGCGGTGAGAGATGCTGATCTAGACGAGTGGCAGCATCTGATTCGGAGGGTATGCTCCCTAATCGGCTTTTGTATAAGAACACACTTGTTTAAACTTATCAAATTATTGAGAATCCTTGAAATATAGGTTGCGCCATCCCGGTTCGTGGCTTTGTGGAGGGTAGCCAACCGGCTACGAGCTACTGCTATCGAGGCACTTGCTGGCAGTCGAGGACGTCAGGTATGAACCTTCCGTTTACATTATTTTTGAATTTTCTAACTTTCCTTATGTTTGAAACGATTGACATGAGCCAATTCTTGCATTTGCAGAGGGAGCGTGACTTGAAGCCAGAGCTTGCCCAGTCCCGGGAGGAGACAACTCGCCTGCTGAGGGAGCTAGAGGTCCGCGACGCCGAGATCGCTGCTCTCGAGGTGAGAGTTACTGAGCTAGGCGGCGACCAGCTGTAGTTTGTTGCTCTTTGTCATTTTTGTTGTTGGCTGTACTTCACACACTTTTGTACATTTTAGAACCTTCATTTTGCATTTTATACACTTTGTTTCGGGCTCGAGCCCCCAGTTTGGTGTACGTATACCCTTTTGGTTGTATATATGATGGCCTAAGTGCCTTTGCTGTTGGGTTGCTTTATTTGTACCTGCAGGTTAGTTTTGAACAGGTTTGGTAGATGACGGTTTAC
The DNA here is from genome assembly GCF_048544455.1 of Silene latifolia. Taxonomy (NCBI): domain Eukaryota; kingdom Viridiplantae; phylum Streptophyta; class Magnoliopsida; order Caryophyllales; family Caryophyllaceae; genus Silene; species Silene latifolia. The sequence continues at coordinate 216,501,787 of NC_133537.1, read as the reverse complement.
GCCGTCATGCTGCCGAAATGTACACAGAGATTGCACATAAAACGCATATTTGTACACATGGCCTAAATTAGGGCAAGACAAAAAATATTTACTGAAAATGACAGGACGTTGGGGAGGGTTACCCCCTAAAAAAAGAAAAAAATAGAAACATATAAGTCTGAAATGTGAAATGGAATGGGAGTGAAATTAATTCCCCGAAAAAAAGAAACTTAAAAGAAAATGTGTAAGTTTGAAAATGAATATCTAAATTGGTGAAATGATTCCCCGAAAAATAAAATTAAAAAGAAATGTATAAGTGTGCTGAAATGATGAAAAAAATGCCGATATTGCCTCGAAATGCGTGCCCGTGGAATTTAAGAAACGCGCAACATGGTAATTTAATGGATTTACCAAAATAATAACCCGTATGAATAGGAAATTATTCTTGGAGGAATTAGGAAAGATCCAACGCGGAAAATCACAGAAAGAAGGTGTAGGAAGAGGCGCAGCAAGAGCTGCGTCCCTTTGAAGAGGTGCAGCAGGTGCTGCACCTGTTCCCCAGTGTGTCTGTCCTGACAGATTTTAGGAAAAAGCTTTTAGTATAAATATAGATGTCGAGGGAGGTTTTATTCACATAATTCTTCCGTCTTTCTCTCGTCTTATTACATAGAAGCTCTCTAATTAAGCATACATCATGAATACTCTTGAAATCCGTCTGAAAGAGTGGACAAATGAGTTCTCTAATGTGGAGAAACAGGATATGGGCGCCTATAATTTTGGATCGATCTTGAGTTTGAAGTTGGTCAAGGTAGTCAAACCGTTCCTAGATGCTTGTCTTGATTATTGGGACCCGAATTATCACGTATTTGCCTTTCCTGGAGGCGATATTTGCCCATTTCCCAAATAAATTGCTGCGATCGGTGGTTGGGACCTGGAACATTTGTCTGCTATACCCTCTACTTCTCAAGGTTATAAGAATAAGTTCAGAGATTTGCTTGGGTTGACAAGAGCTGAGGTTGACCGTCTTGTGACCTTAAAATGAGTGCGAATGTTGGACTTCATCGATCGATTCGTAAACAGGGCAGATCCTACCATTTCCTATGTTGCAAGACGAAGGGCATTCAGATTTTGCCTACTGCATGTATATGTCCTTCAAGGGCATGTTGATGAGGATTTTAGAGGTGACCCTCGTTACTTGAGCTTAATCGAGCAAATGGAGCTGCGCAGGAGCCCAGCTTGCCTGTGTTTAGGAGAGATCCTGTTGGGGTTAGTTAACAGGAAAGCCAACCGCGACCTTCCTTATTTGGGAAGTCCCATCATATTGCAGGTAACAGAACGAAGCTTTTTTATTTCCTTTTTTTTTTTTTTTTTTTTTTTTTTTTTTTTTTTTTTTTTCTTTTTCTTTTTTTTTATATATACCTGCGTTTTGGTAGGTATGGCTTATGGAGCGTCTTCGATTGATCGAGCCCCCAGTTAATGTTCCTGCTTATCATGCTCGCTCAATTGCAATGAGGACTAGACTTTATATGGTGTTCACTCGAGTCTGCAACTATTGGGAGAACAAACTGAAGAGTGATGATGGTCCACTAATTAGATGGATCGTACCATGGTGGCATCTCAAATATGTCACTGGAGTATCGTCCTTGGATCCTACCCGATCGGTGCGCATTCCTGACTTGGCATTTATGATATGCATCTTCCTGGAGAGGTTGATGAGGCAGGTTGGATTGAAGCAGACGATTCCGAAGCTTGATACTGTCCCGCAGACCGCTATGCCCTTACCACTGAGAGCCGAAGAGAATGGGCCATCAAATGGGCTCAAAGAAACATGTGGTTCTTGAATTCTTCTGTTAGTGCTCTATGGGTATCTGATTCCTACTTGCAGTGGAGGAAAGCTACTACTCCAGAGGAGCGCGAGAGATTGAGGAAGCGCGAGCCTGTTGACTACAAGGTTCACGATGTAGAGAAGGAGAAAGAGAAGCATCTGACTGAGGGAGGGGAAGAAGCCGGGTTTTGAGTTGTTCATCCTTCGAAGATACCGAAGACTTCTCCTGTCGTGGAAAAGGTGGTTGACAAGAATGACAAGGCAAGACCACGAGAGATACCGTTGGTGATTAGGTCTGAAGTGGCGCAAGAGCGTCCGACTCGAGGTCGAGACAAGAAATATGATAAAAATGACAAAGGTAAAGGGAAAATGGAAGAATAGCCTGAGTCTTTATTATTATTATTATTATTATTATTATTATTATTATTATTATTATTATTATTATTATTATTATTATTATTATTATTATTATTATTATTATTATTATTATTATTATTATTATTATTATTATTATTATTATTATTATTATTATTATTATTATTATTATTATTATTATTATTATTATTATTATTATTATTATTATTATTATTATTATTATTATTATTATTATTATTATTATTATTATTATTATTATTATTATTATTATTATTATTATTATTATTATTATTATTATTATTATTATTATTATTATTATTATTATTATTATTATTATTATTATTATTATTATTATTATTATTATTATTATTATTATTATTATTATTATTATTATTATTATTATTATTATTATTATTATTATTATTATTATTATTATTATTATTATTATTATTATTATTATTATAATTATTATAATTACTATTATTACTATTATTACTATTATTATTATTGATGGGGCATATTTCGCATTGACCGAGTCAACATATTGAGCAAGGTCAAAGATATCCACAAGCAAGTCAACGACTTAGACAATCTAACTCGACGCACTGTTGTTTACTGTCTCTTGGGTCCCGCCGGGGCAACTAGCTAGCCGGGGCACACATCCGCGAACTCATATCCAAGACCCCTCGGCGGCGAGTCAACAGGGCCCGCCGGCCTGCCATGGGTCCCTCGGCCGAGGGTAGATCAGTCTTTCCACCTGCTAGCCACTTGGCCACTTGGCCACTACGTGACAAAAGGTGAAAGTCTATAAATACTCCTCAACTCTCATTGAGGAAAGGATCCACAATTAACCTAAGAATCACTATTCATCTGGTAATATCTTCCTTATCTCTCTACAAAATATACTTCGCCAAGTAACAACAACTTATCTCTTTAAGTCCACTGACTTGAGCGTCGGAGTGAGTACGCTCGGCCAAAGCCGAGCCCTCAGTTTGTTCATTGTTTCAGGAGACCAAAAGGAGGATTCAATCAAGGACGTCATTCTACAAGCACGGGTGGTAACAAGTAATCGCTCTCCGGAATTACACCCGGAACAATTGGCGCCGTCTGTGGGGAAAGACACTAGAAGCTAGTCACATTCATTCCCAAACAAAAAAAAACACAAAACAAAAACCCACCCAAAAAGCTAAGAAGATGTCGAAACAACAAGAAGTATTCGTGACCGACGAAACCGAATTCTGCCAAGATGATACCGTCCACAATTCTGGGGTTGCGCAGCCCTCCACCGGCCGAGTAATTCAATTGGAGTACGGGATGCCAATAATACAGATACGCCACGCTCGCCGACCAGGTCACCATCATGGGACATGTGGTTGATGCAAAGAAATCGAAGTCGCTCCCGGACCTGGTGGTAGTACGCCGACTCACACCGTCACACCGACAAGAGCGGCGGAACCCGTCCAGGAGACCAGGGCCCAAAATGTGACTCCGAGAAACTTGAACGGAGCACTAGGGGAAGCCGACCCGTCAAGACGCCGGGGAGCCAGAGTGCTAGTGGTAGACCGAGTCCTTCCCGCACTCGCGGGAGGACGGCGTCGCCGCGCAAAGACCGACGAGGCACGCCCGAGGAGTGAAGAAGTCCGACTCACCGAGTCGGAGAAGAAGCCCGACTCACCGAGTCGGAGAAGAAGCCCTTCCCGCCACGGGGAGAGGAGCCGGACTAGGGATGCGAGGAGCCGATCGCCGCGTGTCGTTCGACACGTGGTCGACATCCCCTCGCGCCACGCCCTAGAGACCCCGGTGCCGACTAAGTGAAGTTGCCACCCGTAGCATACAAAGGAGAAGGCGACCCAACCGACCACGCCGAGGCTTTCGAGTCTTACATGTCGGTATGGGAGCAACCCGATGAGGTTTGGTGCCGAGTCTTCCCAACGACACTGCATGGGATGGCACAAAGTTGGTACAAGGGGCTACCCGATGGGTCGGTATCTTTGTTGTTATGCCGACCTAAGGGACATATTTTTAGCCCAATATTCTTGCAATAAGAGGAGGGCCGTCGAGACATCGGACCTCCTGACTATCAGGCAGGAGGGAGGCGAGTCTCTCCGAAGTTATGTGAAGAGGTTCGACGCCAAGGTTCAGCAGATTCGTGAGCCGAAGCAATGCGAAGCGGCGGCCTTCGATCGATGAAAGGCCTCCCAAGGGGGACCTAAAGAACGAGCTCATCAAATGCGGAGGCTCGAACTCGGAGTCCGCCGGGGAAGATGGCCGACCAAGCCATAAAAGTGGAGGACTATCACAAAACCTTGGTAGGCCCCAGTGAGGTCGGGCACTCAGAGAGCAAGAGCCGCCGGGAGGACATCCCGGATGAAAGACGCCGTGACAATAATAGGTCACGGTCGACAGTCCGCCAGAAATGAACTCGGTGGGGCGCGGGGAGTTCGGGAACGTACTACCGAAGCGGTACAATGATCACACCCCCCGGTCGTGTCCGCCGCCGAGGTCTTCGCCCGAGCAAGAACGAGGGTCGAAGTGGGAAAGGCCTCCCGGCCGAAGGGGGACGGTGACACGAGCCGATCGTGAGTACCAGGCCACACCGGTCACCTTATCGACAACTTCCCAGATCTCGAAGAATGCCATTGAAGAGGTGATCCGGAAGGGGAGCCTCGGCAAGTATGTTGCCAAAGGCCAAAAGACTGATGCCGGCGGTTCAAATAAGAAATCCGTCTTTGAACGGATAGGAGTGATCCATGTTGTCATCGGGGGCAACGAGAACGGTGGGTCCGCTCATGGGCACAAACGGTACCTGAACGAGCTGTATCAGGCCATCAACTTTGTGCCCAAAACATCGATCCCCGCTTCCAACATCCTCGATATGACTATTGGAAGGAAGGACTACGAGGGAGTCATCACCCCTCACAGCGACCCACTCGTAGTCCACTTGGACATATCCAACCACCTGGTCAAGAGGTGCCTGATTGACACAGGCGCCTACACGAACATCATGTTCAGGGAGTGCTTTCTCAACCTCGGTCTGAAAGTCGGGGACTTGAGCCCCTGCACCGTCCTTTGTACATGCCTTTTCCGGGCCGGCCTGGTACCCCGGGGTCAATCGGGATCGCCGGTGATGTTCGGCGAGGGGAATGCGGCTAAGAATGTCCTAGCTGAGTTCGTGGTCATTGACGGCTCGTCCGCCTACAACGTTCTCATAGGCCGAGTCACTCTGAGCGAGGCCGACGCAGTGATGTCCATCCGGGCCCTGACACTGATGTATGTCTCGGACCGGGGGGAAGCGCATAAGCTCGTCTCCAAGGACGAGAAGGACGAGGTGGTCAACGTCCAGATATCTGCCAGAGGATGCAACATGCAATCCCTCAAAGTGGCAAAGAAGTCAGAGAAGGGGAAAAGCCCATCCTTACAACAGGAGGGCGACCTCATGGATGCAACTGACGGCTAACTGGGAAGGTCCCTACAAAGTGGTTGAAGAAATAAGGCTGGGTACACACCGGCTGACAGACATGGAGGGTGTGCCTTTAATGAGCCATTGGAACGCTGACAATCTCAGGAAATACTTTGTATAGCGGCGGAGGTGCCCAAGACAACTGTGGGCACCCCGACACATATTTATATCTAATGAAGAATCGTCCAAGTTTTCCATCAAAGTGTTCATTTCCCCCCCATAGTCACTATCAAGAAGTAGAAGCCACGGTAGTCACCCCAAGAGGTAGACGCCACGGCAGTCACTATCAAGAAATAGACGCCACGGCAGTCACCCCAAGAGGTAGACGCCACGACAGTCACTATCAAGAAGTAGACGCCACGGCGATCACCCCAAGAGGTAGACGCCACAGCGATTACTATCAAGAAGTGGACGCCACGGCAGTCACCCCAAGAGGTAGACGCCACGGCAGTCACTATCAAGAAGTAGACGCCACGGCAGTCACCCCAAAGAGGTAGACGCCACGGTAGTCACTATCAAGAAATAGACGCCACGGCAGTCACCCCAAGAGGTAGACGCCACGGCAGTCACTATCAAGAAGTAGACGCCACAAAGCGATCACCCCAAGAGGTAGACGCTACGGCATCACTATCAAAAAGCGACGCCACTAGCGATCACTACCAAATAGATTGATACACGCAAAAGCGATCAACATGCCTTAGGAACGTTAAACACAGTTGAGATACGCATTCTAACCGCGCTCGGCCGGCCGAAGGTAAAAACGAAAAGCGCTCAATATAACGTAAGAAGACAAGTGAAGAATGGTGATCAAAGCCCCGGCCAAGCCGAGGGCCAATAAACAAGCTTTATTAAAAATGATTGCAAGGAGAATACAGACGACGGCCGTCCCCATAGGGATAAGCCAAAACACAACCTACCAAAGTTGTACAAAATACAAGGAAAAGAAAAGCAAAAGGTTACAGACATATCATTTGAAGCGCCAAAAGATGGGGGGGGAGGAAAGGCTTAATAATTGGCCCCGAACACTGAAGCTATCCGAGACGCCGGTGAGCTCGGTGACGACCGTCCCTCTCCCTATTCCCTGTTGCTTGCCATCGCAGCGTTAGCGCATCGTCTTTGATGGGCGACCCAGAAGGCTGTCTTGGCGTCTCGGCTTTCTCGGCGGCCTCGGCCTCGGCTTTCTCGGATTCTCGGCCTCGGCGGCCTCACCGCCTTCATCCTCTCGGCTTCCTCCTTGGCCGCATTAGTCTTCTCTCAAAGAAGGGTCGCCTTCTCCGCGGCCACCTCTTCCTCCTTCTTCACCCTTACCTCCTCCTTGGCCTTCTCCTCCGTGGCTTTCTTCTTATCTTCGAGCTTGTCATCAAGCGATTCGTCAAATTTGTCCCACGGAAAGGAGCCATCAAGAGGGAAGAGCTCCCCAATCACTTCCCGGCGGCTTCTTCGGCCAGGTCCCGTATTGGGCGCACATGTTAGGGAGGATAACGGTTTGGAGCGTCTCAATATCCTCCTCCCTTTGGGCGATGATAGCATCCTTGTTCCGAACCACCTTCCCCGGGCCTCGAAACATGCCCCTCCATTCGTCCCTCTCGCTTAGCATAAAGGTCGGCGTGCTTCGAACGAGGTCACGCCCCTCCGCAGCCTTAGCAGCTTTAGCCGCCACGGCCTCGGCCTTGGCTCTCTCAAGAAGGACCTCCTTTTCAGCGTCCTCCCGAGAGTTTTCTCAAAGACGGACGCCTCCTCGGCCTCGGCCTTGGCCCTCTCGGCTTCCTTGTTCGCAGGCGTCGAGTTCGAGCTCGAGCCGCTCGAGCGTGGGGGGCTTCAAGAATGGCCTTCTCTTGCTCCACAATAAGAGCACCGGCCGTATCAGCCCACTTCGACAACAACCTGGCCAAACTCGGGCCGTCCGACTTAATCTGTAAGGGGGTAGGTTGAGGGTAGGAGGTGACAACGGTGGCATCTTGACCACTTGCCAGCCACGAGTTTTCTTCTCGGCACACGCCGTTCAATAGTGTGACCGGTAGACGGCGGCGGTTGATCTACAAAAATTCAATTAAAGCATCCGTGACAACATACATGGACATATCGTAGAGCTGTCATCGGGAACGCCTAATAAACCGGCTAAGTCCGAGCCACAAGATAAATCCGTACCATGCTTGGCCTTCTTGGGCGGAGGACGCATTTCCTTGCCGGCAGTAGAGAAGAAGAGAGCGAGAGGGCGCAGAGAGCAGCAGAGAGTGCAGAAGCATTAGTGGCGGGGCGAGGCTCTTTCCTCTTACGGACAAGGGGAGATCCCTCCGCATCGGAGTCCCCCCATTGGTAATGTCAACGATCACCACCGTCTCCTCTCGGATGAAGGGATAGGAGGTGGAACCGATGTCGACGCCGCCGAAGACTTTGTTTTCCGCGTTCGGCGCGACATGTTACTAGCAACCTTCGCCTGGGCCGCCTCCACATTCAAGCCTTTCACCGCCGATCCATGAGATCATTCGGCGACGTTCTGCGATCACGGGCTAGAGCCTTAGGATGCAAATCAACAACGGTCTTGTCCTTGGCAAGCCCCGTTTCTCCGGAGGATATCCTCGACAGTCCGGTCCAAAGTGGTCCGCAAAGGAAACAAAGCAAGAGTTAAGTAGAAGAAATAAATCGAAGTTCAAGAAACAGAAACATTGAGAGCGGAGATGGGCCTCACACCGACCCCACTCACCCTGTGCTAGGGCCGGTATGAGGCCGACATATGAGCGACTCATCCCGAAGAATGATCCGTGTCGGGGAATCCATCTCTTCGGCACCCCATTCTTCTCCGCCTAAAAAGCCTCATCGCGCATGACTTCTCATCCGCATTAAGAGGGACCTTGTTGGCGTCCATCTTAAGCTTATTCCGGGTGACCCATTTGTCATGCTCCGCCTTAGTCTCGCACCGCAAATTAACTTAGTCTTTGGAAGGACCGGGGCGGCGGATAGTCATCCAAGCACCTCAACGTACACCCACCGATCTTTCCAGTCTTTGCAGGAAGAAAGCTTATCAACGGAGACGTAACCCGGCTCCATTTGCACGCTGTACCATCCGACGCGACCAGGAAACGACGGCCGAAGGTGGTGAAGCCGACGGAATAAATTAACCGTTGGGACCTCCCCTTAAAGAGACAGAGCGACAAAGCCGACTATGGTCCTAATAGCCAACGGGTGCAGTTGGGCCACGGCGACGTTCATGGCTCTAATGATGGCCATAACATATTCATTCAGCGGAAACCGGAGCCCGTACTCCAGGTGCCGGATGTATACGCCGGTGCAACCCGGTGGAGGGCAACAGACGGCCTGACCCTCCTCAGGGATAACAATTTTGTATCCCCTGCCGAAGTAGAAATGGCCCTCGAAAAGTGTTTCGCCGGAACAACTGGCGAACTTATGGGTCCAGGCACGGTCAGGGCAGACCTTACAGGCGTCGCCGTGATCCATGATGTATTGCCTCCCCTCATTAGGACGAGTCCTTCCAACATCATCACCGTAATCATCAACATCATCATCATCCTCCCAATCCTCCAAAGCTTTTGGATCAACTTCGGGAGAAGGAGACCTAGGGCCCCCAGACCTTATCGGGATGGCGTCTAGTATCCCCTCCTCATCAAGACGCGACGGGAACCCCGGCGCACGGTTACTAGGTCCGGCATCAACGAGAAGACATGGTAGCAACAATTACTTAACAAAATAAGAGATTGAGAAAAATTTGTTTGTTTACCTTGAAAAAAGCACTAGCCGAAGTAACGACTCTGAAGATTAGAAGAGAAAGAAGCCCTTGAAAGTTTAGAGAGAAGAAAATTTTAGAGAAAATGAAATTGGTGGCCAATTTCAGGGACTAACTGCCCTATTTATAGGGGAAAGCCCACGAAGAAGGACCAATCAGGGCACAGCCCATGAAACGTCAGCCAATCAGCGAACAGACACGTGTCAGACATGCAACCACGGAATGTCAATCGTTGCAACAGTTGAACGTCAATCAAAGGCAACAGATGACCAAGCGTCTTCAACACGCCCCTTCATATCTCTCTGCCTATTCATCTTCCTCAACAAATTCCAAAAGTATCTGTTCTCCGCCGGCCACATGATCAACCAAACTAGGTAGCACCGGCCGGGGGCAATCAAAAACAACCGGCACTCTCAACCCAGGTCTCGGCCAGCGTCACTTTCTTTTCCACATCGGATGCCCTTTACACATCCATGTGGAGGGGGGATATGGTACGGCCTAAGCAAAACCAAGCCGAGGTAGAAGAAGCCGGGGCAGAAAATTTGGTCTTACGCAGAATATACGCTCAACACACATCGGAGCCCATACCACGGCATAGACTACGCTGGGGCAAATTGATGGGGCATATTTCGCACCCGCCGACCGAGTCAACATATTGAGCAAGGTCAAAGATATCCACAAGCAAGTCAACGACTTAGAGATGACCTAACCGACGCAGCACCGTCGGCCTGTCTCTTGGGTCCCGGCCTGGGGCAACTAGCTGGGCCGGGGCACACATCCGCGAACTCATATCCAAGACCCCTCGGCGGCGAGTCAACAGGGCCCGCCGGCCTGCCATGGGTCCCTCGGCCGAGGGTAGATCAGTCTTTCCACCTGCTAGCCACTTGGCCACTTGGCCACTACGTGACAAAAGGTGAAAGTCTATAAATACTCCTCAACTCTCATTGAGGAAAGGATCCACAATTTAACCTAAGAATCACTATTTATCTGGTAATATCTTCCTTATCTCTCTACAAAATATACTTCGCCAATTAACAACAACTTATCTCTTTAAGTCCACTGACTTGAGCGTCGGAGTGAGTACGCTTGGCCAAAGCCGAGCCCTCAGTTTGTTCATTGTTTCAGGAGACCAAAAGGAGGATTCAATCAAGGACGTCATTCTACAAGCACGGGTGGTAACAAGTAACTGCTCTGGAATTACACCCGGAACAATTATTATTATTATTATTATTATTATTATTATTATTATTATTATTATTATTATTATTATTATTATTATTATTATTATTATTATTATTATTATTATTATTATTATTATTATTATTATTATTATTATTATTATTATTATTATTATTATTATTATTATTATTATTATTATTATTATTATTATTATTATTATTATTATTATTATTATTATTATTATTATTATTATTATTATTATTATTATTATTATTATTATTATTATTATTATTATTATTATTATTATTATTATTATTATTATTATTATTATTATTATTATTATTATTATTATTATTATTATTATTATTATTATTATTATTATTATTTGTAATAAGAAGGTGGGGTTTTTAGAATCCTATCCTATTGTTTTTTTTAGCTTTATTTCTATTATGTAGCGTATTATTATTAAAATAAATGAAATAAAAAAGGTTGATTGGTTATGAAACCGCTGGGATTTTCTATTATTATTCTTGTCGAATTCCAAATGCATATGCAAATGTCCTTCTATTTACATTTAAAATAATGGGTTGTATCCTGTGAAGGATTGCCTACGTATTCATTTTAAAAATGAAATCAAACCCTTCCGCGTAGTCTAGTAAATGTAAAAGAATAATTGTCCTAAGCAAGAGCTTGTAGCGAACTAGAAAATAAGCATGAGCTTTTTACTTACTCCTAAAGTGCAATTCAATTTATTTGATGATATGAGGATGACAAATTGTCAAAATGTAAGAGCAAGGTGACGTTAGCTTTATTTAGCTTGGCCAGGGGCCGTTTATATTCCGTGCCACAAGAGCGACACGTGGGGTTACGCGAGGCGCGTTTTGTTCCTATTCTAGGCATAGTAACGTTTCAATTGGTCGAGGTTTGTCGGGTTGGCAAATTCATTCCCATCTAAGTCTGTGATCCTAACCGCACCCCCTGGAAGTATGGACTTGACTAAAAATGGTCCGGCCCAGTTGGGTTTTAATTTCCCTCGTGGATCGACAGGTAAAAGAGCTCTAATTGATTTGAGGACCAAGTCTCATTCTTTTATATTCCTTGGCTTAACCCTTTTGTTGAAGGCTCATTTGATATGTGCCTGATATGTTTGCACATTATGTAATGCGCGCAATCTTCGTTCATCCAGGAGGATGAGTTCTTCATATCTATCCTTCTTCCAATCGGCTTCCGGGATTTGACTTTCGACTAAAATACGCAAGGATGGTATTTCGAGCTCGACCGGTTGCACGGCTTCCATGCCGTATGTTAAATAGAAAGGGGTGGCCCCAGTGGGCGTCCTAACAGATGTGCGATATCCCCATAAGGCGAATGATATCTTGCTCGGACAATCTCGGTAGTTGTCAATCATTTTCTTGAGGATTGTGACAACGTTCTTGTTTGTCGCCTCTACTGCGCCATTAGTTTGTGGTCTGTATGGCGAGGAGTGGTGATGCTTGATTTTGTATTTGGCTAGAAATTGCACAGTCTCAACCTGGAAATGTGACCCATTGTCACTAATGATCTCATGTGGGCAACCGTATCGACAGATGATGTTGGTTTGTATGAATTTTGCCACGTTCTTGGCTGTGAGACTAGTGTAGGAAGCCGCTTCTACCCATTTGGTGAAATAATCGATTGCCACTAGAATGAAATAGTGACCTTCTATTCCGGCTGGCGTGATCTTTCATATGATGTCAATTCCCTAAGCAGAAAATGGCCAAGGAGATGTCAGGGTGTAGAGTAATGAAGGAGGGACGTGTTGCACATTCCCGAAAATTTGGCAGTTATGACAATGTCTGACATACTTGATGCAATCGGATTCCATTGTGGTCCAATAGTACCCTAGACATGTGATTTTCTTTGCCATCATTGGTCCACTCATGTGAGGGCCACATTCTCCATCATGGACTTCTCCCATCACTTTCCGTGCCTGTGAATGATCAAGGCAACATAGGATTACATTAAGAGGCATTCTTTTATATAATTCTCCTTGCATGAGGACGTATTGGGAAGTTAGTAAGCATATAGCACGTTGTCCCCTCTTGTCCATATCCGGTGGATAGGTTCCATTGAGTTTGAAGTTCAGGATTACTTGGAACCAAGGTTCCTCTGTAATTTCTTCTTCCTCTGTAATTTGGTGCACGTAAGCCGGTTCTGACCGTCGTTCGATGCATAAAGGCATTTCTACCATATTATCCGGCATGTTAATCAAAGATGCAAGTTTTGCAAGAGCATCTGCAAATTGACTGTCTTCTCGAGGTTGATGTAGGTATGTTACTTGATCGAAAATTGGGCAACTTGGTCTATTCTGGCTTAATAAGGTGCTAGGCTTTCACTTCGAATTTTTCAAGATTCCGTAATTTGGTTGATTATCAAAGATGAATCTCCATGTACGCAAAGATTTTTGATGCCTAAACCTACTGCTGCTTGTAATTCGATGAGACAGGCTTCATATTCTGCCGCGTTATTTGTCACCTCGAAGTCGAGTTTGACAGATATTGGTGTATGCTCGCCTTCAGGAGAATGAGCAACACTCCTATTCCAAATCCTCTCAAGTTAGATGCCCCATCAAAATAAATGTCCCAGGAGTCTACATCGGTTTGGAGTATATCTTCATCCGGAAATGACCAGGTGTTTATTGTTTGTGCATCATTGATGGGATTTTCTGCGAAGAACTCGGAAACGGCGTGCCCTTTTATAACTTTCAGGGGTACATACTTGAGATCGTATTCTGAGAGCATCAAGGTCCATCTTACTAGGCGTCCATTGAGAACAGGTTTCTCGAAGAGGTATTTGACAGGATCCATTGGAGTATACTTTGACGGAGTAGCTAAGCATGTAATGGCGTAGCTTCTTCGTTGCCCACACAAGAGCGAGGCATGTCTTCTCGAGTGGTGTGTATTTGCACTCGCACTCCAAGAACTTCTTACTAAGGTAGTAGATAGCTCTTTCTTCTTTTCCTACGGTTTGGGCTAGCATGGCGCCCATGGCTGTTTCGGTTACCGTGAGATATAAACCAAGAGGTTAATCTCGTTGAGGTGGCATGAGCACTGGTGGCTTGGCTAGTATCTCCTTGATTCGGACGAATGCCTTCTGAAAGTCATCATCCCACATGGTGCGATCTGTTTTCTTTAGCTTTTTGAAGATAGGTTCACAAATCATGGTGAGTTTCGATATGAATCGACTTATGTATTGCACCTTACCTAAGAATCCTCTAACTTCTTTCTCTGTTTGAGGTTGCGGCATTTCTATTAGAGCTTTGATCTTGGAAGGGTCTATTTCTATTCCTCGTTGGCTAACAACGTATCCCAGAAGTTTGCCAGATGTTACCCCGAATGCACATTTCTGAGGGTTGAGTCTCATGTTGTACTTTCGTAGCCTTGAGAAGAATTTGCGAAGGTTCGCAATGTGCCCCTCTCTATCCTTGGACTTGACAATCATATCATCTACGTATACCTCAACTTCTTTATGCATCATGTCATGTAAGAGCGTAGTTGCGGTGCGTTAATATGTAGCTCCGACATTGATTACCCAAATGGCATAACCGTGTAGCAATAGGTGACCCATTGAGTGACGAAGGCGGTCTTATGCATATCTTCTATGGCCATATTGATCTGGTTATATCCTGCGTATCCATCCATGAAGGACAATAACGCGTGATCTGCTGTGTTATCCACCAATATGTCGTTATGTGGTAGAGGAAAGTCATCCTTGGGACTTGCTTTGTTTAGGTCTCTGAAATCCACACAAATCCGGATTCTCCCATCCTTTTTGGGTACGGGTACTATGTTAGATACCCAGTACGAGTACTCGGAAACTTTGATGAACCCGGCTTTGAATTGTTTGTTGACTTCTTCTTTGATCTTAAGAGCCCATTCTGTCCTCATTCGTCGAAGCTTCTGTTTTACGGGTTTGAAACCTGGTTTAATCGGGATTCTATGTTCTGCAATGTCCCTGTCGATCCCTGTCATGTCTTTGTAGGACCAAGCAAAAACGTCTTTGAACTCGTGTAGGAGGTCTATGAAACTGGCCCTCTCGGCGGGGCTCAAGGTCGTCCCTATCCTAAGTTCTTGGGGTTCTAGTTCGGTTCCTACGTTGATGGGTTCAGTATCTTCTATTACTGGCCCCCTTCCCCCTCTTGTAGTATTTCTTTGGCTATGTAGGGAGGTATTTCGATTGAGTCTGGGTCTGAGTCATCCTAGTTATCATCGTAAACAGAGTTGCATTTAGAATAACACAAAGAGTAAGCAGAACCTGATTTATTCATATTAAAATTTGAGAAAAGTTGAAACAAAGAAGCCATCTGTTCTGTAGTCAGTGGCGGTAAAGGGACAGCTGTTGGGACATTTCCCGAACTACTGTTACTATTTGATGCTAAGCTAGGAGAAACAAGGGGAGTGGGAGTGACGACAGAAGGAGACTCTCTAGAGACTTCTCTAGACTCCGACTCTGAATCCTACTCTGACTCTGACTCGAACTCATCGTCTTCTGGTTCTCCTTTGAACATCTCTCCTTCTCCAGTGGTGAGCTTGAAGAGTCTTCCTTGATTGTTCGTCCATTTGATCGACTTTCTCCATCCTTTTTGCTGATTTGAGTTGGTTTCTGTGATCAGTGCGGTAGGGTTGAAATGATCGTCTTGAAGTATCATGGTAATGATCTCATCCTGCGCGACTCTAATAAATCGATCTTCCCCAAATAGTAGGCTAACATCTTGTTCATCTAAGCAAGGTGCTTGACGAGTTTTGACGGTAGGAACCGTTTGGAGGAATGAAGTAGCAGTCGTGAAAGATCTCGATTCCAGCTAACTTCCTTTCGAGATAGTGCCAAGGTTCTGGAAATCCATGAAAGAGTTCTTGACTTCCTTCCCTAACGAAGTATCTATTTAGGGTAGGGAGATAGGGTTGCATTTGGATTCCCATGTTCTTACGGTTTTGAACTTGGGCGAGCATCTCGAGAGCTTCCTCTTTAGTGGGTTTGTACCCTAATTCAAGTGGTATCTTTTGTGAGTTGACTTCTTCGTAGGGTGCAAAGGTGTTCCTTTGGGTAGGATTCAAAGGCATTCCTGGGAAGTATCCCTGTGATTTGAGTATGTGGTTGACCACTAAATTGGAGTAGGGATTAAAGTATAAAGGTGCCAACTCGCTTTCTATGACGTATATGCTATGGAAGCCCCCAAGTTCATGTACTGGATCTGGGAGTACTTGGTTACTTGATCTCTTTTCTATTACTGCTTTGATGGGTGATGAAGTGATTGTCACCACTTTACCATCTAGTGGGATCTTGATCTTCTGGTGGAGGGTAGATGTCACCGCTTTGGAAGCGTGAATCCAAGGTCTTCCCAGAAGTATGTTGAAGGATGCTTCAATGTCTACTATTTGGAAGTTGACTTTTAGTTCGATCGGCCCTGTGGCTATGGTCAGGTTAACAAGTCCTACCACTTTTCGTCGTGTACCTTCATATGCGCGAACACCTTGGTTGGTAAGGGTCCAATCCGACTCTTTCATGCCCAGTTTGTATGCCGTTTTCAAAGGTATAACGTTGACTGCCGAGCCATCATCTACCAAAGTCATTGGTACATTCTTCTTCAAGCAAATGACAGTGATGTAAAGAGCCAAGTTGTGATTAGCACTAAAGGGTGGCAAGTCTTCATCCGAGAAAGTAACAGGGTTACTTAGCTTAGGTGATTCTTGGAAGATCAAGTTGACCATGTCATCGGGTGTGGAATTATGTGCCACATTTAGTTTGGCCAAGGCTTGCAGTAAAGCTTGGCGATGTGGGAATGAGCTTGCAACTAGTTGCCAGACTGAAAGATCAGCCTTTGTCTTCTGTAGTTGTTTTAGCAAATGGTCAGTAGAGGTATCTTTGTTATCATTTGGTGTGACAACGTTGGTTGGACCATTCGCTATGGGACCATTTTGAGAAGTGTTTTGGTAGGGACGTCCCGAACGAGTAAGGTGGTCTACATCTTGATCCTCACTATTTTGGACCATTTCCTCACTGACTTTGACTAGGTAGTGCTCAGTGAGATACTCATCTTCATTATCGTCTGCCCACACTCCATTGATAATAGCAAGTTCTCTCATCCTCATGATCTCGGCCTCCAATTGGATAATTTGGTCGACTAGTTCATCAACCATGGCTACTACTTCTTGCATTGTAGCATTTTGAGAGAAACTTAGTGGCGCACGTTCTTTGGGTGTTGAACGTGAATCACGTAGGGTTGCTACTAGACTTCCTAATTTTGAGACTTGCCTATTCACTCTCTTTGCCCATGCTATAAAGTCGGTGATCGTAGGGGAAATGGTAGAGTAGTTCCCTTCTTCTTCTATTGCATAGATCCCATCTTCGACTGGAGGAATGAGGTGTGAACAATCTAAGGTAGACTCTTCACTTCTAATCATCAGAACTCCAAGATGATTCTGAGTGTTGTTGGGCTTACCTCCAGGCGGTATTGATAGGCGACCGTCCTCAATCATGTCTTGAAGTACATTCTTTAGCTTGTAGCATTTTTCTGTATCATGTCCCTTGCCTCTATGATATTCGCAATACGAATTCTCGTCCCAGAACTTGGATTTCTTTTCTGGTTCGGTTTTAGGGCCTATGGGTTAAAGCTTACCCTGTTTCATCAGTCTCTTTAGAGCATTAGAGTATGTGTCCCAAATATTAGTGAATTTTCTTGGTGGGGTACTCTTCTTAGATGGCTCGAGAAGGTTAACTTCATCAGTCTTGCTAGTAGAGCCGTAAGAACGACTTGTTGAGCCTTGATATCCACGACCTACCGTTTTGGACAAGAGCCCTTTACGGATGTCATCCTCGATCCTTGTTCCTAGTACAGTTAAGTCTTTGAAGGTCTTAATGTTTTGGTACCTCAAATGACTCGCATAGATGGGTTTTAAATTGTCCACGAATTTCTCCATGAGGGTAGCTTCATCTAGACGTTCAACAAGTTGAGTACTAGTCTTCCTCCACCTACTTAGGAAGTCGGTGAAACCTTCTTTGTCATTTTGGGTAAGAACCTCTAAAGTGCGCATGTTGACTTGGATTTCGGCATTATCCGCATATTGCTTAGCGAACTCAATTGTGGCATCGTTCCGGGTAGCAATCTTCTTGTGCTCTAGAGCATAGAACCATTGTCTCGGGATAGTGTCAAGAGATGAAGGAAAGATCCTTATGAACATCTCGGGTTTAATGCCTTTGATAGACATGTAATCCTTGAAAGCACGAATATGGTTCAAAAGGTTTTCATGCCCCTTGAATTTAGGGATATCTGTCATGCTGAAGTTGGTTGGCAATTTGGAGCTCACGGCCTCATATTTGCGATTATTTTCCCTATAGATATCATCCCCTTTGAGATACATCAATCGTTCCTCCAAGTATTGGAGTCGTTTCTCAGTTGCAGTCATACCTACAGGAGGGTTAACCTCATGTGCTCCCATATGAGGATTTTCATTCCCGAAGTCATTCACAAATTCATCAGACACTTCACTTTCTCGAGGAGGCAACCTTGTTTCCACAGTATATATTCGGCCTTCGATTATGTCGAGGCGATCATACACTTGGTCTTGAATGACTTGGAGACGAGCTAGCACGGCTAGGATTTGATCATTACCATTCAGGGGTTGATTGTTGCTCACGTCGCTTGTGTCAGGCATCTTGGAAACTGAACAATAGATCGACGACGAATCAAAAAACGATCGACCATTCTAGCACACTTACTTGAAAAAAAAAATGTTTTGACTTGTAGAGTGGGAGTGTGCCACTCGCGTCAAGTGAGTTTTTGAAGAAAAGACAAAGTTTGAAAATGTTGGTCCTAGTAAACTGTAGTGTAGTTGTAGAAGTGGACTTGAAGTGAGGTTTTGAAATGGTCTTTGAGGCCTGAATTTTGACTTGACAATTGAACAGAGTTTTGACTGGTTTTGCGCTAATATTGGGCTTATGTTCGAAATTTTTACATTTTGAAAGAAATTTCGACTTTTACAAAAATCGTCATGGTTTTGTTTTGAAATGGTGATCACATATGATATAAGAATTTATACAAGCATTATAACGGGATGCTGAGTGCATTTAAAAAGGGTTTCGGCTTAAAGGGTGGGTTGCCATACCGAACAATCAAACCCGGGGTCTGTGGAGAGGCTCGTACCAAATAGGAGTAAGGCCGATTCCTAGTCCATTTCCTCGACTAGTGAAAGTCCTTGATACAAACAAGAGTGAGTACCATGGTATGGATGACGTCAATCGCTATCCATCCTTAGGCCCAAATAAGAATTTGGACTGTCTAGACAGGACGATTGGTCGAATGGGTTGGGTTGGGCCTAGGAAGGCCGAATAAAGTGGTCTAGGAAGACCGAGTTATGAAAATCGACAACTGTCTTGTACAAACTATTCCCTAACCTTGTTCAAGTTTCACCCTTGGCTACACGTAAGTGTATTAATCCCCAGCAGAGTCGCCAAACTGTAGACGCGGGCCCACGGGGGCAAAAAGCGAGCAAGCTTTTCTTGTGTATTTGTGGAGTCGCCACCAATTTATTGTGGAAAATTGGAAACCGTTCGAATACCTCGTGTCATGTCAAGACACAAAGTAGTGACATAGACACCAAGAACTTGTTACCCTTAGCATTCTATGTCTAGAATGACTCTCGTGGATGCCAATGAACACGGATGTTCACAGAGATCTGGAGTAAGGGGTGAGGGTACGTATTAGGAAGCTCTTTTGATCGAACACCTAATCCCGCCCGCCTCGATAGCGGCCTCTACTAATGATTGGGGAAGTTATCTATACTTGATATGTTGTCGATTTATATGCATGCAATGCAACATCCATTAGATTAATCCTAGCATGTGAGAATTAATACTAAGTCAGTTATCATGTAACTTAACATGCAATTGAGTCAAAGTAGGAATTTAAGATCGATTACATGTGAGAGCATACAAGCAATACGATAAAAGAAATACAATAAAACTACAATAAAGAAAATTACAATAATTACATTGGATAAAATTTATTTATGTCGAAAATACATTTAAAACGGATGGTTTGGGAAAAGAAAGAATAAATAAATAGACGAATAGGTTATTAAGTGATAATACGAATAATAGTCAATTAAATACGTAAACTAATAACTAGGTTAAGGCAACAACGGAAGTTCAGAGACAGAACTCAACCAGGAACAGGCGCAGCAGAGCTGCGTCTCATGGAAGAGGCGCAGCAGACGCTGCGTCTGTTTCTGAGCTCAGTTCTGGCTGTGAAACCGGAATTTCAAATCGTTAATATTCATTGGTGATTCTAATGCTTGATAATAAATAATTGACTCGGATGGAAGTGGTTTAATAGGTTATTTACATGTGAATTGGTCATAAAAGCGATAAAACATGGATAAAATTAATTACGATGAATTATATACAAGATTAAGGAGGTTAATTATTATGAGAATTAATAACACAAATTAAACAAACTAATCGAATTAAATATTAAACAGGTTATTAATGACGAACTAATGATGGTGACGATAAACAGATGAAAATATATCAAAGATGAATTCCAGAGACTCAATATGGATGAATCGAACCTCTAAAAACCCGAATTGATTTGAATGACGAAAACCCGCAAATATGGATTATAAGGGATTTAAGTCGGGATGTTAATGATGAATTAAATATTAATGATTTACATATTAGAATTATCATAGTCAAATTATTATGTTAATGAACAATGGAAGACGAAACAAAACAAATAGACAAACAGAAGACGAATGAAGAAGAAAGGAAGCAGGAACTGCGGCAACCTCAGGAAGAGGCGCAGCAGGTGCTGCGTCCCTTTGAAGAGGCGCAGCAGTTGCTGCGTCCTTTCTTGACGTTTGTCTCCTTTAAATCCGTAAAAAAAAGGGGTT
Source organism: Silene latifolia (assembly GCF_048544455.1). Lineage (NCBI taxonomy): Eukaryota > Viridiplantae > Streptophyta > Magnoliopsida > Caryophyllales > Caryophyllaceae > Silene > Silene latifolia. Next base: position 216,481,301 of record NC_133537.1, on the reverse strand, counting down.
TGAAACAAGGTTTTATAAATCGGTTTTGAATGTGTTTTCGACGTAAAACTTACATTAATGATTACAAAAATAAATAACAATAATAAAATAAGGATTATACACCCTCAGACTTACATGTTTGACGAAACGAGATGAACTAAGTTAACGTTTACTGATGCTCGACTCGAATGTACGACGAAAGTGCCCTCTAAGAGGAAATTAAATAAAGTTGATTAAGTTGATTTATTGTGGAGTTGGTCAAATAGGTCGGTCATGCAAAACGAGGCTGGTACCCAGAAGGATCCGAGCTTACGTGGTCGAAAGTTCAAGCACGTAGACGCCAAAAAGTAAGAACGTGGTCTAGAATGCAAAGGGAGAAGAGAAGGGCGGACACTCGCATGAGAAATATGTGAGACCGAAGGTCTCTATTTATACTAATCACACGATGGAAATAATAAAATCTTGCTTTGAGATAGAAACCCTAGAGATAGAAAGAGAAAGAGATGAACCCTACGCAGTCATTAAACTCTTCGACTAGGGCATTAATTTCTGCTTGAATTTCAACATTATGGCACGTAATTCTTCAAATAAAACGAAATCAAAGCATGCAAGGAGGATGCCTGCGTTGAAATCTGCTGGAAAACATGTGAAACAACAATAGAATGTAAAACAACATGGACCTGCTGATGATGAGGTTGTGAAAACGAAGAGCATGCAGGAAGTGAATGGTGTCCCTGGACTTAATTTTGATGATGATTTAGAGGTGACAGATGTTACTGATACACCTGAAGTGGTTGAAGTTGCCGCCACTCAAGAAGATTTGGAAAAGGAGAACTCCCTGTGGATTACTCAACGTGGAAAGAAAAAAGTTAGACATGATGATGGAGAGGATACTGATGAAGGTCTCCTTCAATTCTCCAAAGAGGACACACAGGATGAGGTAGAGTATTGGAATAATGCTATTTATTGTTTTGTGTTAGGAGCAAACCCTCCATGGGAGATCTTGAATGGTTTCCTTAGACGTATTTGGTCTAAACATAATATTGATAAAGTGTCTTTCATGCCAAATAGGATAGTTTTGGTTCGTTTTAAGGAAGCTACAGATAAGGAGGCAGTCTTGAATGCAGGGCACTTCATGTTTGATAACAAACCTCTTATTGTAAGAGCTTGGACTGCTGAGGTTGAATTAACTATGGGGAACATTAAGGATGTACCTGCATGGATTCGTATCCATGAGTTGCCATTAAGGTTTTGGGGTAAATGCTTGCCTGCCATAGTAGGATTGGTGGGTATATATCAGAAGTCTGATCAGGCTACAATGGATAAAACTCGTCTGGGGTATGCCAGAGTGATGGTTGAATTGACAGTGGGCAACAAGTTTCCATCCAAGGTCAGATTTAAAGATGAGACTGGTAACATTGTGTCCCTCTGTGTGGAGTATGAGTGGAAGCCTTTAGTTTGTACTAAATGCAAGGGGATAGGACATGAGGTTTCTAACTGTCGAAAAGACACGAAACCACAGAGAAAGCCAGTGCAGACAGTGCAAGTTTGGAGACCTGTGAAAGTTGCAGGAAGTGTAAGCACTTCAGATAAGAGCACTAAGATCAATTCTCTGGTTAGGATTCAGCAACCAGTTAATGGTGAGAGTGCTAGTACTTCTCTAGTTACCCCTGAGAAATCATATAGAGAAGCTGCAGAGGATCCAGTCACACCAAAGGTGGGTATTGGACAAACAGGTGACCTTGATTCTCCCAAAATAAATGCATAATATCGGTTTCTGGAATGTGCGAGGTCTCAATAGTGTAAATAAACAGAATAATGTTAAATGGTTTTTGCATAATAAAGAAATTGGCCTGTTTGGCCTTCTAGAAACTAAAATTAGTTCTAATAAAACTCAAAGTGTGTCTGCTGCTATGCTTGACGGATGGAGTGTGACTACTAATGCATCTTATCACAAAGGAGGTAGAGTATGGCTTCTGTGGAAGGCTGAGTTATATGATGTATTTGTTCTACAGTATGATGCTCAATTTGTGCATGCTCTTGTCACTGAGAGATGCTCTCAAGAACAATTTTGTATTACAATGGTCTATGCCTTTAATGATGGTATGGAGAGGAGAGACTTATGGATGAAACTGATTCTAATTCATGGAGCTGTTACTGGACCTTGGGTGGTTGCAGGTGATTTTAACACTGCCATTACCCCTCTAGAGAGGCTTGGGGGTAACACAAAACAGAGTGATATGGATGATTTTATAGATTGCCTTACAACTTGTGAACTGACTGATATTCACACTACTGGTGCGCTCTATACATGGACAAATAAACAGGAAGCACAGACGAGGGTATACAGTAGACTTGACAGGTTCTTGACTAACCAGGACTGGATACAACTTTTTCCTAATATGACTGCTCATTTCCATCCTTTTGGTTACTTTGATCATTGCCCTTGTGTAGTGAGTGATAACAAGTTGACTGTCACTAGGAAAACTAACTTCAAATATTTTAACATGTGGAGTAAGGCCTCTTCCTTCCTAACTACAGTCCAAGAGGAGTGGCAAAAGATGTATGAAGGGTATCCCATGTACTGTATCACTAGGAAGCTGAAAGCTTTGAAGGGGAGACTTAAGGAATTGAATAAGGACTGTTTTTCAGATGTAGAGAATCTTTTGCCATTCTTGCTTTGAAAAGTCGTGTTGAAAATTCAGGGTGATTTGATAGATGATCCCTAAATGCTGAACTTATCCAGGAGGAGATCACAGCTCTGAAATCTTTTAAAGTTCTCAATGATGCAAGGCAAAGCTACCTTAGACAGAAGGCTAAAACACAATGGTTGGAGGATGGTGATGCTAATTCTGCCTACTTCCATGGGGCCATTAAGAAGAGATGTTCTATTAATAAAGTGACTCAGATAGAAGATCATCAAGGAAAAATCTGTACCTCCAGTCAGAGTATTCAGGATGCATTCCTAAGTTACTATCAGGAACTGCTAGGTACTTCAAAGCCTACTGATAAGGTGAGACAGCAAGTGATTAATACTGGCAAATGCTGCACTGAGGTACATAAGGAGATCCTGAATAAGCCAGTCACTACAGAGGAGATTAAAGAAGCTTTCTTCCAGGTGCCTATTGACAAATCTCCAGGTCCTGATGGCTACACCAGTGGCTTCTTCAAGGATAGCTGGGAAATTGTGGGGAATGATGTTTGCTTTGCTATTCAAGACTTCTTTTCTAATGGTAAGCTTCTTAAGCAAATTAATGCCACCACTATCACACTCATTCCTAAATGTGAGAGACCAACAACTGTTAAACAGTTTAGACCCATAGCATGTTGTAACCTGCTATACAAAGTCATTTCCAAATTGCTATAAAATAGGCTGTCTATGGTGCTACCAGACCTTGTTAGTGAGAATCAAGGAGCCTTCATCAAAGGCATATCCATTATTGAGAATATCCTGATATGCCAGGATTTAGTCAAGATGTATAATAGACAAGCAGTGTCACCAAGATGCTTATTCAAAATCGACCTCCAGAAAGCCTATGATACTGTTGAGTGGAATTTTGTAGCTCAGTTACTTGAAGGTATGGGATTCCCGGATAATTTTTCCCAAAAAGTCATGACCTGCATTCAATCCACATTCTATTCTCTGAACTTAAATGGAAGTTGCTTTGGTTTTTTTAAAGGAAAGCGAGGCCTTAGACAGGGTGATCCCATTTCCCCCTTTATATTTGCCTTGTGTATGGAGTACTTAACCAGAATGCTACAATATGCTACTGATAGATGGCCATTCCAGTACCATCCTCTCTGCAAGAATATCAAGTTGAATCACCTTATGTTTGCAGATGACTTGTTGATGTTTTGTAAGGGTAATGTCCAGTCCATAATGTTGTTGATGAGAGCTTTTTTTTCTTTCTCAAAAGCCTCTGGATTATCCATGAATAGTTCCAAATCTGAGGTATACTACAGTGGAGTCTCTCAAACTGTTAAGGATGACATAAGGAAAATCACATGATTTACTGAAGGTGCTATGCCATTTAGATATCTGGGAGTGCCTGTTCAAGCTACCAGATTGACCAAGATTGAGTGCAATGTCCTGGTGGAGAAGATGGTTAACAGAATTCGTAGCTTGGGTTCTAAGAAATTGTCATATGCAGGCAGGCTTGTCTTGGTAAACTCAGTGTTGAACACACTGCATAACTACTGGTCAGGTATCTTCCTTATCCCAAAATGTGTTGTAAAACGCATTGAGGCAGTTTGCAGGAACTATCTTTGGGATGGGACAGCTGATTTCCATAGAGTACCATCTAGAGGTTGGGATAGGGTAACTCTACCCAAAGAAGAAGGTGGATTGGGAATTAAAAGAACGGGTACCTGGAACATTGCTTCTGTTGCAAAATTAGTAGACTGGTTATACTGTAAAGCTGATAGGCTTTGGATTAGGTGGGTTAATCAGGTCCATATCAAGGGAAAGAATTGGCATGAATATGTCCCTCCTGCTGATGTGGCTTGGTCTTGGAAAAATGTCTGCAAAGTAAAAGATTTGGTCAAGAATGCTTATGTAGAGGATCAATGGATGCCTGATGCTCAAGGATTCACTATCAGAAACTGCTATGAATTGTTAAGGCATAGAGCTGCTCCTCAGAATTGGGCACCTGCTGTATGGAACACCTGGAATTTCCCAAAACACTCTTTCATCACTTGGGTGTCCATGAACAATGGTCTTAATACTCGTGCTAAGCTTGCATCATTTGGGTACTGTCAAGAGCACCTCTGTTGCATTTGTGAGATCTCAGATGAAACTCAAGCTCATCTGTTCTTCCAATGTGCATACAGTCAAAGAGTCCTGCAGGAAGTTGAGAAATGGTGTGGTTTCAGTGTTGATGTGACTATGGCAGTACTGGCGTCACCTGGTAATAGAATGAAAGGCTTGAAACAGCTGGTTCATTGTCAGCTCTGGGTATCCTATCTCTATCACGTCTGGTTGGAAAGGAATAGTGTAAGGTTGAATGCAGTGGTCACTCCCCCCATCAAACTGGCTGAAAGGATAATTGCAGAAGCTAAGACGAGAATTATGAGTAAGGTAGGCAAGTCCAAATGTGTTCAAGATAGTATTTGGTTGAGGAAATGGGGTTGTTTGGTAACATGAATGTAACTTAGCTTTCTCTTATTTGTTCCCTGGAACAGAACCTTTGTATATCTTTTTTAATTATTAATATATTCTTACATTTCACCAAAAAAAAATCACACGATGGAAATTAGGGTTTTCGGAGAAACTTTGGAAGTGAATCTCGAAAAGATACGAAAAATACACAAAAAAAAGACCGAGGAAGAAGCGCAGCAAGCACTGCATCTCTTGGAAGAGGCGCAGCACCTGCTGCGTCTCTTCCTCAGTGGTTTCCTCCTGCGGAAGAAAGATTTCCGCGTTTCTATTATGGAATAGCGGATTAATCTTATTTCCTTAATATTTTATATGATAATTTCAGGATATATTTTACCAAAGATTAAAAGATTGGAAAAAATATGGAATAGAAATATCCGGAACGTTCCAGAATATTCTGACTCGGCATTTTAAACGGTTATTAGAAAATGAAGACGGTTTTTGACCCAGACTCCAAATGTACTCTAATTACTGCCAAAACGATCGTATTGGCGCGTAGATGACGACTATGAGGTAGACACAAGTGTTTGAGCGATCACTTGACGATAAACTTACGAACTGTCATAAATCGTTCCGTGTACCAAACATGCGGCCCAATCATCACCGGGTGGTTTGCGGGAGGTGCAGAAATGAGGTATCTATATATATATATATAGATTTAGGATCCGGTACATACGACCATTCGGTGCAAAAAGTGAGAACGTTCTTTAATTACTCCGGGAAACACAATACTCAGCAACTATTTATGCATTTTATCAAATACTCACCTATCATTCCCAATTACCACTCACCCTGAGTCCCTGACCACCCAACCACCACTCATCGCCGGCGACCACCAAATCACGCCCACACCCGAGCTCCGGCACATGTCACCATTATCAAGGCGACGGAGAACCGACGACCACAGTTTTTTGCCTTTACTTCGCATCCCATCTCCCACAAAATCAATTCAACAAGTCGCACGATCCCTGCCCAACAATCGGCGTCGACGACCTCGGTGGCCAACCTGTACACCATTTAGCACCAGACACCCAAATCTTGATAGGATCTCGACTGTTATGATAACTCGCACCACTAAACAGTCAACTCGATATCACGACTCCAGTCACTCGTGACATCTCAACTCAATCAGCCATGGCTACTGCTACTGCTACTACAATACTACTACTACTACTCTATGTCTACTTTGTAACAATTTTTTGTTCGTTTAATTTTGTAATTTGTGAATTTTCGGTTCAATTGTCGGAGTAGATAACACAACTCATTGATTTTTTGCATTAGATCTTTTGTAGAGGTAAGTTATTGAATTATGAAATTGATGTACCTGGTTAGTATATTGATGTATCTGGAACCAATTTTTATGTACCTAGTGATTAATTTTGTGTATCAATGTTAAGATACATTAAATTAGTGGTTAGATACATCAATAATTGGTTTAGATACATTGAATTAACAGGAAACCAACGAAGGTGAGGAAATTGTCGGTGGTCCACGCCTTTACCAGAAATGAATCGACGGTGGTGGTCCACGCCTTTACCGGCCCTTTTATGGTGACATTAGTTGTCGCCGGCGTCTGGTGTTGGTGGTGGCGGGTTTGCGAGGTGAATAAATGGGTTGTGAGTGTTCTTAGGGGAGGGTTATTCGATCGGTGTTCTGATGATGGCTAATCTCGTCACCGGCGATTGGGCATTCGTTGTCGCCGGTGGTCAGAGATCCGTCGACCACCTTTGGTGAGGCAATAGGGTTGTTGATGGCGGTCTGTGACGGAGCTCGGGTGATTGTTTGCCCCGATGAAAGATTGTGATGAATGGGCTTTGGGTAGTGTTTTGTTAATAATGGGTGGGCTGATAGGGTTGTTGTAATTAATAATGGGCTGGATATGTAGTTTATATAAGTGAGTTTTTGTACAGCTAGTTCGTTCTCACCGTTTGCACCGAGTGATTGTTTGCACCAGATCTTGACTATATATATATATATATATATATATATATATATATATATATATATATATATATATATATATACTAATAACTAGCCTTATATAATCTACCCTACTCCTTATCCACCCACCTTATCCACATGAAATCTCAAACACAGTCCTCACCCAAGACTTTTTGGAGAGAAAAAGAGAGGAAAAAGGAGAGATTGGAAGAATGGAGATTTTGTCCCTCCGCCTCGAGATCGTAAGGTAAGCCCGTCTTATACTAGTCCGTGCTTTAATTAATTTATACCGTTGACTCGCCCGCGACTTGGACCCACCGTGACCGACCTTGACCACCGTTGACCGTCGTGGAGGTGGTTTGACCGAGTAGAAAATAGTTGTTTATTGTTGTTGTTGTAACTCGGTTTGGGCTGCGTTTTACCCCGCCATTAGTGGTTGACCTAGGCTGGTTTTGGGGTGGTGAAATGGGCGGTGTTTTGGGTGTTTAAAATGGGTGTTAAAGAGGGCATACGGGATTGGTTGTTTGGTTGTTAGGCGTTAGTGTTATTATTGTGTTTTAGGGTTACGGTGGCCGTGGGTGGTGACTGGGTCCACCATGGTCAGGGGATGCCACAATGGTGGTGGTGGTCACGGTGGTGGCGGTCTTTAGTGGTGTTTGTGTTGTGTGTGTTGTCGTCGCACCTTGTCGTTGCAGCTTCGGTTTAAGGATGGCCGTGGACCACCATGGCCGGTGTTGGTGGTCCACGGTGGCAGCTAGGGCTGGCACCGGTCCAAAACCGGACCGGACCGGACATGACCGGAACCGGAATCGACAAAATTCATGGACCGGGACCGGACCGGATTACAAAAATTTCGGTCCAAGACCGGACCGGACCGGTTGGACCGGAATTACCCACTTTTTCAAATTCTGGTCCATTGTACCGGATCGGACCGATTGGGCCGGAATAAAAATATAATTTTAAGAGAAAAATGCAAATAACAATAATTCCGGGCATTCCGGTCCGAACCGGAAAATACCGGTCCCGGACCGGACAGGACCGAAAACCGAAATCTTGGAAAATGGTGGACCGCAGGCCGGACCGGAATTTTTAATTCCGGTTCCGCTACACTAGATTCCGGTCTGGAGCGGTCCATTTTCCGGTCCGGACCGGATTATGCCCACCCCTAGTGGCAGCGAAGGTGGTGGTTCTAGGAGGGAGTTCGGGTGTGGGTAATTGAGTCGGGTTTTAAATAGCTTAAGAGAGTTTTATTTAATTAATTAATTCGTATTTAATTTAATTAGATTAGTTAATAATTAAATATATTTAATTGTTTATTTAGTTTACGGTTTTTGTGGAAGATTATTATTATTCGGGTTTCTTACGGAGTATGCAAAAAGGTAGGTTTATCCAACTATGTTTCAATATTATGTTTATTTACTAAATGACTCATTTGTTATCAACTGCATTGAATGAGTCGGTATTTGGCATGTTATATGGTATATTGCATTTATTGTGTTGTCTTGTATGTCGGAGGACATGGAGGTTTGATTGGTTACTTGTTGTACGGAGACGGAAGGCGGTTGGGAGACCGTCTTCCGCTTGAGTCTCCTCTTGGAGCTTCCTACTCCAAGAGGTATGTGCACATTAATGACTTGAGTTATGGAGGGATTCATGTGGTTGAGACACGACGTCTGGCAGGGGATCCGGTTGGCTTCCGGACCCGGTACATCTGGGCGTGTCCCGGTACCTGTTTGTGGTAGTTGGTATGTCTGGGCGTGTCCCGATACCAGTTGGTTATTAGTATGTTTGGGCGTGTCCCGTACCGTGGTGGTGGTTGTTTGATAGGATGTCATTCATATCATAGTCATGTTGTATATTCACACACTTGTGTCGTATTACACTTTATTTATTGAAACTGATGTTTGTATGTCTGCGTAATTGTCACTTATTTTCGGGGTGGCATGTGTCGATCCATATGATATTTTCGATGATATGGGGAGCAGGTTGAGTACAAGTTATCTTGATAGCACGTGGGAGACGGGACGAGCCTTGATGACATCCGAGTCGAGTATAGTTGCCTAGAAGAGTTTAGTTGTCATGAGTTGTACTTTCTTTTATTTATTCATTCATAGTTATGTAATTAACTAAACATGTTATTTTAATAAATGTTTCTTGATTGTATCTCCGATTTACCGCCTCGGGAAACCGAGATGGTAACATCTCCCAATTACCTTGGCCGGGTAAGAATGGGGTGTTACAGGTCACTATGTGGGTGGTTATGAGTCGGGAAATTTGAAGTGAAATGTTGCATGATTATACTTGTGTAATAGTTTTGTTGAACATCTTGCATGATATAGAGGTTGTGTGGTAAATGATAACACATGATAGTTGAAATGGTGGAATTGAAATGTCTACTTGAGTGAGATATATGTGATATGAGTGGATGATTGTTTCATGTGAAATGCAATTATTTGTATGAGTGTTGCGTGTTTGAATATGATGAGTTTTGAAGCCGTAATTTGCATAGTTGATAGGATTCTTAGCATGATGTAGTTATTAATTTGGTATATGTTAATGTGTGAAAATTGGATGAAAAAGAGTAATGTGTGTAGCATGTTTTGGAAGTGGTTATTATGTGTTGGTGTGTGAGGGGCACTAGCTCCGTCCTTTAGCATTTCAATACCACATATATGTTTGGCTTTCACTAGTGCAATAGTAGAGTATGATTAGTAGTAATTGTTAGTAAAATAACCACAAGTATAAGAAAAGTATTCCTTAGTAAGAAATTGAAAATCATAGAGAGGCACCTAACCGAGTGCGAGCTAGTACTCGACCGAGTACCGGCCACTGACCGAGTGAACCCTACCACTCGACCGAGTGGACCAATTTCTAGAAACTTGAAAATTTATGAAAGTGAGTCACTCGATCGAGTGGAGAGGGAACTCAACTGAGTGGACGGGCACTCGACTGAGTGGACTCAGCACTGGACCGAGTGCCAATTTATGGGCTGCGAATTTCGCTAAAATTGTATTATTTCCTTATTTTACTTTAACTCTTCATTTCTTCGTCATTTAAAACTATTTCTAAATTCCCTTGTTGATGTTTATTGTTCGGATTCAAGTTTTCTACTTCATTTATTCCCTTAACTTGGCTAATTTCATTATATAAATGATCCTTTCTTTCCTCTTATTTCTTTTCCAATTTGATTTTGTTTAAATCCACGCTAATTCCTCCAAATTTTTGTCAGTTAATTGCATGTTTTGTTTGATTCATGACATTAATCACCTTTTTATATCATTCATGATGTCAAGTGTAAAATTTTCATGTTGAGTTTTGACCAATTTTTTTTATATGAACTCGAAAATATGTGTTTTCTTGAGTCAACAATTTGAATTTTTTGTTTATTGCTTGGGTTAATCGTTCAACAAGGACCTAACCTTGGTTTCTAATGCTAAATCTTGTCTCACAATTGAAGTTTTACCTTAGAATGTCACCCCAAAACATCGAAATTTTAGTATTCATACCAAAAATTTAATTGTTTCAATTAGAACATGGTTTAGTTGCTTTATCGATCATATTTCAAACCGTGCTGGTAATGTCATGTATGGTCTTAAAGCTCGGAATGTGTTTTAAATTTTTCCCAATAGTTTCAAAATGGGTAGGATACATATCCAAGCCTTGATTCTCATGTTTACTTTTTCGCCTAATTGTTTCATAAAGATTTAAATGTTGTTTAATGATGTTAGGCATGGTCTCAAAATTTGAAAATTTTGTTTTAAAGTTCTCTTGAATTAATTGAGTAATAATACTTCAATGCCCATTAGTAATGCTATGTATTGTCTTAAGTCGAGAATTCCGCCTTAAAATCTTGACCAAATTTTGATTCCTTCTTTTATCTTAAACTTGGCTTAACGGTGTTTTAAGGCAATAATCCTTATGAGTATCACTGTAATAACATGGTTTAAATCGAAATTTCCGTTTTAAAAGTGGGCCAAATCCTTTTTGAGATTTCATGGGTACATCACTAAATTTTGATTTTTATGTTTGAAACATGGCTTAATTGTCTCCTAGTGCCCAACCTTTGCTAATGGTAATATGTGTGGAAAATTATAGTGTTGATGCTCAAATTTTGATTTTGTGTGCTTAATACTTGGTTTTATTGTGCCGTAAGCTTACAATTTTGTTAATAATGTGATGTATTATCCTAAATTGGTGAATTTTATCTTAAATTTTCTTTAAAGATCTTTTTCTATATACCCAACATTCATGCCAACGTTTCGATTTCATGGTTCGTCATTGGTTTAACCATGTCAGTTGCCTTGGTGTTCACTAATTTGTTGTGTATTGCCTCAAATTAGGATCATCATGTTGTGGGATTTTGCTTCAGACCATCTTTCCATTTGTGTCTTGAAAGTCATGTACACGAGACATGTATTTTAGTAGGGTTAATATGAGCTTAGTCTTTTGATGTGGATTTGAACCGTGTAAGTAGGTAGGTTTATGAATCATATTTGGAAATTAGGAATAGAAGAAACTGACTTTAGCTTGCTTAAAGTGTCTTGAATTGGGTACGATGAGTGTATGATGTAATTTGTGGATAATGAGTGATGTGTAATCTAGGTTGAATATTTGTGAAGTTCTTGAACTTATGGATAGTGAACGAGCTTTAAGTTGCATGTTGAGGGATATTGTTATTGAGCATGACTTGAAAACTTTGGTTGATGAGTAATTGAGATATATGATGGTAGATTTAGTATTACCAAGTTTGGTTTTCGCGGTTAAGAGAGTAAGAGTGTGGCATGTAATGCTTGAGGATTCAATCATATTGTTGGGGTATGTGATCATTCGTGTTATAGAGTGTAACCGTTTAATTTGAGTAGGTATGTATAAGTGTGAAAGTGGTTGTGTGGGAATCCGACCTTAAGAGCGGTGGTATAGATGTTGTTGCAAAGTTGCCTCCCAATCGTCAGGTAAAGCGTCTGTGGTGTACATCGTGACCATGTTGTAGTGCTTAATTGAGTAGTGATTTATTATTCCTTGATAATAATGAGTGGTTAGGTCGTGTACATGAAATACTAATGGTGTAATAATGATGGCTATATGGCCAAACGTTTGTGTTTAAATTAAATAGGAAAGTTGGAACCGAGTTGAGAACGTAAACATTCTTCCCAGGTGACACTCCACCAAGTGCACCATGCACTCGACCGAGTGGTCGCCTACTCGGCCGAACGGCCTCCTACACTCAACCGAGTGGCCTGCCTTGACCTTTGTTTTGTTGATATTTGACCGAATATTGAGCGTGTACCCTTATTGCGCGGTTTATACTAGTTGACTTGTGTTTGGATGAGCATGTTGACCTTACATAGGTGATATTTTGTGAATTTTTTACGTTTGATTATATGGCGTGGCATGTTGCAAGTAAATGGAAATTGTTGACTCGACATGAGTGGATTGATGACAGGAATGATATGATAACCTTGTTTGATGTGTGTTAATCTACGTGAGTTTTTTTCGTTGTGTAAAAGTAAGATGAAAAATGCAAATTATGTGTTGCATTATGATCATTTGCATGATTGTGTATTGTGGCCTTCCGTATGAGTGGGAGTGTTGATGATGGATGGGAACAGATATAGAAATACATGTGTGATTATGTGGTGGATTTGAAGCGGTATATGCGTGACATGATGTCCGGAAATGGGAATGTTGATCATGGTTGAGTCATATAATGATAAATTTTGCATCATTTGATTGTTTCATGGAGTCTGTATATTCGTGATTGATGTGCATACATATGAATGTATGAGATTTGATGTGAAATAGATACGTAATAATGATCGAGTTATACCCCATGATAGATAAGTATACATGTAACCAACATGAATTGGGAGTTATTTATGGGATTATAGATTGGAACCGAGGGTTTGGCCTAGCACTTGACCTTTGGGAGGCTTGTAGATAAGGGATTATATGAATGAATTTATAACTATATAGGATTTTATTACGGATTTGCAATGAGTAAGAGAGAGCACTGTTGAACCTGAAACATAGTCATTTGTGGAATTTAGCAATGAACGTATAGAGCACATTACGAGGTTTACTAGTTGAAATTCGGGACGAAGTTCTCTTTTAGGGGGACTGAATATAACAATTCGGAATTTAAAACAGGAAAACGAGCGTAATATGCACATGAGTAGCGTATGAGTAAAGAGAAGATATACGATAAAGGAAAAGGTGTGAGCTTGTGTGAGCCTAGTTAGAGAGGTGAGAATCATTTTGGCACAATGAGAGTGATGATGACAACCTCGAGAGAGTACTTGAGAATTGATGATGAGACTTGAGGAGACTTGAGGAAAGGAGAGAGCGGGGCGAACTTCGGAGACGAAGTTCATTTTAAGGGGGGGGGGGGGGAAGACTGTAATACCCCGTATTTTATAATTATAATATTATATTGTTTATAAGAATTATGCATGAGACAGAATAATAATAATAATAATAATAATAATAATAATAATAATAATAATAATAATAATAATAATAATAATAATAATAATAATAATAATAATAATAATAATAAGATGGTAATGATAATAATAATAATAATAATAATAATAATAATAATAATAATAATAATAATAATAATAATAATAATAATAATAATAATAATAATAATAATAATAATAATAATAATAATAATAATAATAATAATAATAATAATAATAATAATAATAATAATAATAATAATAATAATAATAATAATAATAATAATAATAATAATAATAATAATAATAATAATAATAATAATAATAATAATAATAATAATAATAATAATAATAATAATAAGTTGTAATGATAATAATAATACGTAATACGATACATGTACATATGTACGTATACTACCTTATATAATCTATGTTGGAGTGAGTGTCCTCCATAATAGTGAGTCTACATACTAAATCTCGTACAAGGAATATGAGGGATTTATTTTTTATATTTGTCAGTTGATCAACGTTTATCGGTAACGCTCGGCTGACTAGAGTTTCACGCTACTGTCGTGTGATGGTTGTGATCAACTGATCCCTTTAGTTCACACCTATAGGATGATGCCTAAATGGAAAAACTAATTATTTGTATGACATACAATTTAATTAAATCCTTGTATTAATTGACTTTTGCTATGTCAAGTAAATGTATTATTTGATGACGAGTTACGAACTCGGGTCAAGGGGATTTATTATGTAATTATTTGATAATTAATTAATAAATATTAACTAGAATTTATTATTTAATAGTTAATTAATAAATTTATACGGTATGTGTGTATGTTGTGAGGCAGAGGTAATTAGCTATTTAAATTTACAAAAGGTTGTAAAATTAGTTAATAAGGGTTCATAAGACGCATTATATATTGATAAAATGGTCTAATAATTACTTAATAGTTAAGTTGTCATTAGTTATTAATTTGTATTATTTAAGTGTTATATAATCAAATTAATATTTAATTATATAAGATAATTAAATATAAGACTTATAAGCATTTGTGGGACAAATGTCAAAAACCAAAATGGACCAAATTAGGTCCATGTGAACCGGTTTTAATAGGTCTAACATTGACCTCCACTTGTTATTTTATTTGTAAAGAACACATGGGATGTTCCCATCATTTCTTTACATTTTCGCCATCTATAAATACCCCACAACACACATTTGCATGGGTTGATTTTTGAGTTAGAAAAAAATTCACCCAAAAACACTTGCTTGGTTGGTCAAAAGAGAAGAAAAAAAAAACACCATCTTCCCCATCTTTTCTCATCAAAAGTTGATCAAATTGTTGATCATTTCACCAAAATAATTCAAAAATAATAATATACTTCAAATATTATTAGAGTAATAATATTTATAATAATATACAAGGTTAATTACTAATATTACCTAGTTAGTAATTTTAGTAGTTTTTGGGTTTAATCTTGGGTGCCACCTTAAGGAGGTCTTCTACTTTGGGGGCTAAGGAAGGAGGATCATCCATCACATTAGCTCAATAACTACAATAGGAAGGAGTCCTATTGGGGTGCCCTTATTTCCATTTTCACTAATGTGAGGAAATTTTCTTCTTTTCTCTTAATTATTGTAATTAGATTGCATGCATGTAGATTTAGACCACTTCATATAAAGTAACTAGTAATTTTGTTGTCATTAGAAGAGTCTGATAAGGGTCTAAATACTACCAAGTGGTATCAGAGTGATTGTTACATACATGCATGTAGTTATAAGACGATTTTATGAGTTTATAAGATAAATTGATAAAATTTGATATTTTGATGTTAAAATTAGTTTTATCATAAAATATGGTCTTTCATGTATATAATATGGTCTTAAGTTAATATGGGTCTAAATTTTAATTTTGTAAAATTTAATGGCATTTTATGACATTAAGACATAAAAAAGGCATAAAATTGAATTAAAATGCATTAATTTTAAATAAGTGTTAATTAAATTATGTTGCATGATTAATTTTATACATATTTATTTAGAAATAACCACATATATATTCTATTTATGAGAAATAGAAATTTTAAATTAATGTGATTAATTTAGGTAGTTTATTGATTTTTATTTGATAAAAATTGGTAAATAATGGTTCTTTTACAAATAAATAATTATTTAATTTCTAGGCTCAAAATTTTAGAATTTTTAGCTTCTGGAAATTGTTCTAAAATGTTCAAAATTATATTTTGAAGTCATTTTATTTTTAATGATTAAATTTGGAATTAAATCGTAAAATTGTCGCTTTATCGATATAAATTGCGAAAATGGTTCTAAACCAATTTTATGGCCAAAGTTTTCACATGCATGTCATTTTGGTGTATGGCCAGAATGCAAAAAAATTTAAAATTTGATTTTTTCTATAATATTTTTGATTAAATTGAGTCTTTTATAAAAGTTATGAATTTTTAAGCAATTTTTGCTATAAAAATATTTTTTTTAATCACAAAATAATTAGTGGGAATAATTATTTTGTGGTTAGACCAGATTAGTATTATAAGTACATCTTAAAATTATTTTAAGAATTGATTAAGTATTTTTTAATGGTAAAAATTCTGTCAAAGCAAGCTCAAATGATCGTTGTTGGTAAGTTGGACGATTTGGCATGACATTTTTATTGCAAATTTATTTTTCATATAGATGAATGGATTTATTTTATATTTATTAATTTAATTTTGCCTAATATGGCCATAGTTAGAAATTGGTATTTCCCGTAATGTAAGAGGATATCGATTTAATTTGTAATTTATTGCGATTTCTGTTAGGATTCAATAATCTAATATGTTAACATATTCATAGTATGATGATTTAATTTAGTCATAAAATTAAAATGGATCTTATGCATGCAAAACTATTACAAAGTATAAGAAGAAAAATCAATTCTTACATTGATGATATCAGATAAATGGGCACTAGTAAGTTCACCTTCTTACTAGATCTTGAGCTTTCCAAAATGGAAGAATAAGATTCAAGTTTAGAATCTCTCCTAAGGAATTATACCCAAGGAATACCCTTAATTATTTTAATTAATGTAGGACTAGTATTAATTAAAACAAGCTTAAATTTTGACACAAAACAGTGTTTTGTTCTCTTGTATTTCGGTCAAGAGAGGAGAGCAAATTATGAGTTTTCTTTCTCTAAAAATATTTCACAAATGTAGAGAGTTAATATTTTCTAACATTAGAAAATAATACATAGAGGTAGTGAATAATTATAAGAAAAACTTTGGCCATTTTTCATGCTCAAAACCGGTTGGGGGGGGGGGGGGGGAGTAATTGAGGCCAATGCATGCACAAATTGCTCTTCTCAAAAGCAATAGGGTTGCATGGCTACATGTAGAGTATAATCATTGTGTTTCCCTTATTAAAATAATCAACACAATTTAACCTCTAATACTCCCTCCATTTTCGGCACACACACATAAAATGGAAAGTCCATTTTATTTTGTCATTTGTCAATTTTGTCATGTGTCACATGTTACATGACATGTTACACTATAGTGTATTTTTAACATATTAAAAATTAACATATTAAAAATTAACATATTAATAAAATATGTCAGATACAAAATTTAATTAGTAATTCATGATTACTTGTACCAAAATGGTTTATCGAATTATAAATTCCAACGACCTGTATTTATAATAACTTATTCAACCTGTTTCAATTGTTTCGTAAACAACTATTTAATCTAAGTAATAAAACAATTCGATTACTTAGACCTAATCTAATTTAATCGAATTACAATGAGACACGTTAATTTTACTCACTAATTATCCGTCAATTTTAAGCAATTTAATTAACTCGTATCGGCATACGATTAATTAAATAATCAATTAAGAGTATTACCCTATAGGTATGACCTCAGGGTATCAACTGATCACCACCGTTGCACGACAGTAATGTCAAACTCTAGTCAGCCAATCATTACCGATATGTGTGGACCAGTCGACTGTAGAATATTACTTTCCCTCGTGTATTCTTAAATATGAGACTTAAACATGTGATCATCATGATCGACAATTGTGATCACATTATTGTCGGGGACACTTACTCCAACAATCTTCCACTTGTCCTTGACAAGTGTGCGTCACCAATTCTCTTGTCCTATTACTATCTCCCACTCAATGCGAGGTGTCTTTCGGGTCGTACTTGCAAGTGATCACATCGAGAGTGGTTTCCTCGATCTGGAGAATAACTGATTGACCGGAATTATCTACCATAGATACCTTCCCAGCGTGGCCACGCATTTCCAGTTCATTTTTCCTCGAGTGGCCCTGAGATATTGTTTTAACCCTGACAAAGGGGTGGACAATTCCTATCGCACTGTTCCCTTCGACTAGCCACAGCTCATCATAACCCAAAATAAGCCCTTTAACCCCATTTACGAAGGTCGTAGGATCATAAATCAAAGTTACTCTGAAATTGTGCCACCTTGGGCGAACAGTCTTTAGTTAAAAGAATCGACTCATTAGAATACTATAGTAGCTCTTGCCACGACCAGACTATATAAATTTGCCAGAACTCTATAAGCGGTCATTAGGCCTGACAAAGTGTTCCCAACAGCCTGCCTATGTGATCGACTAGTAATCTCATATGACTCTACGACACTTGAACTTGCCATCAATCGCATCACACTCTAGTCACTTCGAGACGTCACCTCATACAAGTGACTATGGGTGAATACCATGTTAATCCGGGTTTACTTTAACGGGGTTCAATATTGTCTCTACAACCCGTTTGGATGTAACAAATGACAAGATGAGTTAATGATAACTCAAACGATAAATGTAGACATTTCTTTTGAGTAGTCAATACCATATTATTACTATATGTCTTACAAGTGTGTTAACACTTGTTGATGCAATGAAAGTTTAACACACCATGTGTCCACGTGCTCAAACTTTCGAATTGCGATTTCCTTTATTTTCATGTTGTCTCACACAGCATGAATCTTACATAACCAATGATTTGCATTATGGTGGATGATACAACTTGCACTAGTCAAGTGGTTCCACCAACTCACAATGCACTAGGTATATGTTTTGTAGGATCCTGCAACAATTGTCAAGATGATTAGTCTAGGATTTCTCACAAATCCTTGCATTTTAGAAAATACTAGTTTTGTGTAACTTCTTACCACAACTAAGTATCCTTCCAAATACTTATTTCTCTCTTATCGTAATTGAATTAGGATCTTCATAAATCCTTATGTGTTTGGAAACTCTAGCATGTGTAACTTCTTATCACACAACTGAGTGTTCTTCCAAACTCTAGAATGGCTCATTAGTTCTCCTCGAGAATTTATGACGATTCTTATATGGCTTACCAATGACTCATCATGCTCTAAGCATATGATTTATTTAGGACATGTGTATGATTATTCTAATGGCGGAAACATTATTCATTTAAATCATGTAGTCAACAGTTCTTAGGTTCAATGAATGACCATGACCTTCTCATGGTAATTCCATCTTCATCGATATGAATAACCTACGTATCTTGTTGATTTGATGTGCACATCTTAATGCCAATCCAACATCCCATGTTTTAGTTGGATTCATCTTAGTCCATATTCATTTAGAATTGAAAACTTAAGTGCTTTCTTTATCAAAGATAGTATATGCTCGTCATTCTCAATGAGTAATAAGTTGTAAAATTCATGGAGGATGATTACTCCCACTATAATCTCATGTCTGCACATGAAATTTTCAAACTCCCACTCAATTCCACATGTTTCGCATTTGACCACTCAATCGAAACATTTCATGAATTGAAATAATTTTGCTTTGCTAGGTTGTTATGATAAAACCACATATATTATCAACATATCCTTTCAAAATACCCATTTGGAAAGAGGTTTCGATCTATAACAATGGAAGGAGATTATAATCTCTAACTTATTCATTCTTAAAAATGAAGCGAAGCAATGTCATTACTAAAAGTAAAATTCAACATGGAGTTCATACGTCCATCTCAAAATACTCATTTCGGAAAGAGGTACAACTTGTCCATTTTCATGAAGTTTAGCAATGACTCTAGCATGGTTAACTATTAACTTCGTTATTATAGACATCGATATGTCTTTCTATACAACTCTTAATCATAAATCTCATTTATATTCAAGGATGCATTTTATTTCATTAGGCTCTTAAGTAAGCATTAACGTTGAATCTTTATGTTAAGTCTTTTCATTAGTCATGTTCCTTTAAGTACTTTCTTTTGGTCTCCTCACGTAGTTTCCTTAAGAACATCTTCTTTTGGTCTCCTCACGTAGTAGAACAACTTCTTTTGATTTCCTTACGTAGTTACCTTAAGAACGTCTTCTTTTGGTGTCCTCACGTAGTTACCTTAAGAACATCTTCTTTTGGTGTCCTCACGTAGTTACTATGACTAGAAATGTATACAAATTAATGTCTCTTATATAGATCTCATCTACTCAAGGTATACAAATCATAGATATACAAAGCTCAAAGCATTCTTTGTTTCTTAATATTTCTCCCACTCTATCTTTAGAATAAATACCCTAATTATTCAAAAGATAGCTTTCGTGACACAAATGATGTTTTGGTGAAGAAAGAGAGAAATCATATATGCTTATTAATAAAGATTTAATGGGTGTATGTAGGTAATTAAGTTTCCCTTAAGTGAGTTCATTAACTCAATATCACTTCATAATTGATCATACACAAACTTCGAGTTTATGGACATATAATGAATCTATCATTATAATTGTAATACCCCGTATTTTTATATAATAAATTAAATGGATATTATTAAATATTATTTATTATACATTCTATATTACTAACTATGTCGAGATAATAATTGAGTCGATAATTACATTAAGCTATCGTAAGTTATTTGAGACGGGTTTATAAGGAATTCGAAAGGTGAGCTAAACAATTAAACATCGACCCATTTGAGCTGGCCCAATAACATGTCCAGCCCAATAACTTTAACCCTAACCCTAACCCTAAACCTAAACCTAATAGTAACCCCCTCAACCCGCCTCCCTCTTCCCTCAGCCGCCTCCCTTCTTCATCAGCTTAGATCTCAGCCTTTCTCGCAAAACGAGAGAGAGAGAGAGGGAGCGTGAGTGTTGACGGCACAGCAGGGAGGAGCTAGGGACTATTGTCGACGGTCGTGGGTGGCCGTGGTGGCTGTTGTGGTGGCGGCAAGGTAAGCATTCAACACCCTTCTCTGTTTTCATTGTTTATGTCGGGGTTTTTGGTGGTTGTTTCGTGTCTGATAGGGGCGTTTATGGTGGTTGTTGACGGGGTAGGGGAAATGGGTAGCATGTGACGAGTGTAGTGGTGGTGGTTAGGGTGGTTTTAGGAGGTGGTAGCGGCTGTGAAAGGCGGCATCGACAGGGGTAGACAAAACAGGTTTGGTTACGGTTTCAGGCGGGTTTTAGACGACTAAGTTAGGGGTGGTGCCACCGTGGACTCGGGGGAGGTCGAACCGGTGGTACCACGGTGTCTGGGTGCGTGGTCTGACGGTGAGCATGGTGGTGGTCGTTTGGCAGGGGATAAGGGAGAGTTGCGGTGGTTGTAGGGTGAGAGTTAGAGGTGTTTGGTGATGCGTGGTGGTGAACCAGGCCAAATGGCGGCCTGGGTTTGACTCGCCGGCGGCAGTCGACCCCAGTGGGGGTGGCCGTTGGTGGCTGGGGCAGAGTGGGTGTTTGAGCTGGCGGTTGACACGGCCTCGTGGTGGCCTGTGGTGGCGGGTGAGCACGTGTGAAGGTGCGGTGGTCGATGACAAGTTGTTTTTAGTTTTGAAACGGGTTTTTCATAGTTTAATCGATATAATTGTTAATTGGTCGTACTCTTAATTAATTAATTTAATTCCCGAGTTATTTAAATAATTAAAGACGGGTTTGAGTCGGGTGGTTGAGTTGTTCAATGTTTGATTCGGGTTGTTCTTAATCGCATAATTCGTTAACCCTTTAATTATCATTTGACTTTAGTTCCGAGTTATTAAAATAAAAATAATAATTAATCATAATTAATTATTCTGAGTCGGGTTTGTTAAAAGAGAAAAGTTACTATATCGGGAAAGTTTCCATTTTAAGAAATTCTACTTTAGTAACTTCCTATATTGGGAACTTGAGTCAAATATTAATCGGGTTATTTTAGTTACCAGTTGGGCATAAGTTTGGTGTCGGGATTGTATTTCAGGAAAGCTTCTTTTTCGGGAGATGTCTATATTTAGTAGTTAGTAATTATAAATATTATAATTGTTTTAGGTGGTGGATTCGTGAAGGATCGATAATCAAATTCATTGCTTTATTTCTGGACTGCTTAACTGCTTAATTGGATTTGCTGGCACTTGAGGTAGGGAAATACACTTGTCATATTATCGTTGTTGAATTGTGTTGACTTGATTCGTGGTTGTTGATTTACGTTATGTTTCATATACGGGAAGGTGATTGACTGAATTGATTATATTGAGTATGATATCACAACATCGGGTAATCGGCATGATTTTATGATTTATCAGTTCATCGATTTATATATATATATATATTGTGTTGCATCAATTTCTTTTGAGCATTCATATGCATTGGAGTTGGAGGATGGTGTGGTAGTGACGATGTTGAGATACGATGTGAGTTGTGATAAGGCCAGGCGGGTTCTACAGACTTGCCCTGGTGTCCTCACCATGAAAGTGGCGGATCGGCTACGGTCGATATATATAGTCTACCGGGGATCGGTATGGCTGGGTTGTCCGGGGTATGAGATATGAGATATGAGTTGAGATGGAGATGGAGGTGACGGAGGAGCATGCATATCATATTTATTGTTTCATTGTTTCCCCTACTCAACCTCGTGGTTGACCCTGTGTATTCGTGAACACCTGTGATGAACCTTTTAATGGGGAGCAGACTTGACAGGTTTAAGAGATATGACGGGAGCTTGATGGGCGTGAGACACTGGATCAGACGACTTAGTAGCTAGATCATCATCTAGAAGACTTTCACTTTTATTTATGTCAGTTCTTGTAATTTGAGTTGAAAAGAGGATTTGTAATAATTAAGTTAAAATATTATATAAATTGCCTTGGAGTTTAATTTGTTATTCACTACCTCGGGAAACCGAGATGGTAACAGTCCGTTTTATTTGGGAATGTCTTGACGAAGACTTCTTTTATAAACCGGGGTGTTACAAAGTGGTATCAGAGCGAACGATCCTCAGGCCTAAACCAATGAGCCCAATGAACATAGGATGTGTCTAATTAAAATGAACCCTGGGATAGAACTGTTAGGAGCACACTAAGGTAAGGTATGAGTTAGGGGCCCCCTCACACCGAACCTGTGACCCTCTCAGTTGAACCGGAAACCATGAGTGTATACGAGAGAAAGGGTAGAATAGTTGCTTGAGGATGAACAGGAAATTCATATATCGTTGCCTAAGTGTTAATTGATTGATACATTGATTATTGCATAAAAGAGTTGATGTATACTTCGAGACCGATATATTCTAACCATTCTGCAGGACAACGCTACGGTAAGTATTTTGTATGAATGATGTGTTCATAGTACTACTATATCTAGTAATATGCGGTTATGTGATCCCGAAGCCATGCTAGTATAGTCTTGTGATAATAAATAGAAACACTATTGAATTGCATGTTTATAGTCATAGCAATCGTGATTTAGATGTACGGAGTAGATCGAGATGCGAAGGGATTCTACGGGATAGATGTTTACGTAAGTACAGTGCGAGATTTAAGTTAGGATGAGTTAGTATCGATAGTATGGTGGTAAGAATTTGAAACATAGAAAATGAATGACTTAGTGAGGAAACTCGTTTGTTTGAGGTTACACTTTAATTGACCTTACCGCCATTTCTTTTCTGTTTATTGCCTACGGATGAAATTTTATGAGAGATAGCCTCGTGAGTTAGTGTCCTTTTGGCGTTGGTTTCATGCCTATGTGATAAACGGATTAGGAGTAATAACTACTTTAGTGAGCTGTAGTTAGGGAGTTCCTGTGCAGTGATGTTCGACCAACGATTTTGTGAAAATCCTCATTTAAATTGTATTAATAATTTTTACATCATTCCAACTCCATCGATCAAAAGAGTCGCATATGTTTTCAAATTAATAAGCCACGAAAATTCTTGATGTCTTTATATTAAACGGTAAATTTTGCAAACTGGCCCAAGTTTTGGACCAATTGTTGTCACATGTTTGTTTGGACCAACTGAGTTATAAAATTCTTTAAAAATGGAATACGTGTGCTTAAAACCTAATTCTTTTCCCCTGTGTTTTTAACTCTCCATGTTTTATAAAAGTAATATGAATCGAGTTTTAATCAAACGGTTATTTATTCGTGATCTTTGAAAGTTACAACGTGAATCATGACTTGTAAAATGTGTATTCTAGGTTGAGTTTTCATACAATTGTTTGGTTAATTCATGAGCTTTAATAATGTGAATTTATAATGCTTTATATGACGATAGTAGCACGCATGTTCAGTAATTATGTATCTTAACAAGTGATAAAATAAAACTTAGTCGATAACATTGTTGGCATGACAGTATGAGTAAAATTGAATAGCTTAAATTGATTCTTAATCAAGAGTGAAATATTTTATACGAGTCCAGTTGTTTGCATACGTTATATACCTTTGGCATGTTGTAATATCTCGGATATGTTCATCATATTTGCATAGTGGTCGGATATATATAAAATATAAAACTATATTGTCATATCTTGGTAAAGTTGATGGCGTTAAAAGTTAATTTGATTGTTCTAATATACCCGCATGAATAATTATAATAATTATGTTTAAAGGTTTACACATGGATGGTAGTAATGATTGTGTGTAAATGTTCACACGTGTAGGATGTCATCTGAGTTCTAATGCCTTTTTATGTGAGTCGGTGTGCCTATAGTATATTTATTACTTACATTGCATTAATCTATTTCAGTGGACCTAAACCTAGGACATGATATTAAACAGTGTTGTTAATTCTTAGTGGATATGTTCATCATTATATCGTCATAAAATACTAAAGGGATTCTTGCAATTGTAGGAGCATGATATAAAGGAAATTGTTTGATATAATACGACATTTGGCATATCTATATTCTCGAGTCATTACTATCAATTATATTTTAATAAAGATTGTTTATGATAATTATATTAGCAATTATAATGGGATAACCCTTGATGATTCACATGATATGCGTTGGTTTAAATGATAGTCGTTATAGTTACGTTTAGTTGAGTAGTGAATATAATCGAGTAAAGAAGTGCAATTAAAATCCGATGATTGAGGTAATAGTCGTGCATTAATAAAGATATGACTGAAATGAATAAGATGAACCTGTAAATTACGATATATGAGTCGACACCTAAGCTGGTTTTGTTTAAAGGAATTGAATTAAGTTTATCTGATTTTGAGTTTCGTAGTGTCGTAAATGGATTCTATGAACGGCTCTGTTATAAGATCATGTTAAGAAAATTATTCACCGTTCAGTATGAAAGTAAAAGTCTTGAAAATGAAGTTAAATTTTGTCGTGTGAGTATAAATTCGGAATGAGATTTCCAGCCAGTGTCTGGTTGTATGGGTCCTGATAATTGCTAAGTCTGGAGGAATGAAACTAGAACGGAGTCATAAGTAGTGAGTTAATTTAGTCATGTTGTTCGTTCATATAGCAAATTGGTGGGTTGTGATTAATCACGAATGTCAAGACGGGAAATGTAATGTGGTGATTTAAGTGAGTTGTGTGTCAACATGGTATGTTAATATTAGCATGACAGGTAACAAATATTTGTAAAATTGGCGTAGTTAAATACATTAATCTTTTATGTCATTGTGTTGGGTGCAGTTTAAATATATATTTAATACCAAGAACAAAATTTTATGTATGATAGTCTTGTATGTTAACTTCCCAATATCGCTGTTTACTCGCTTGTTTGACTCGACCAATAAGTTTGTAAAATTTGCCAATCAAGGTGCATTCGTTATTCGTGAATAAATCTCAAACCCTTTGTTGTGAGGATTAAAATAATTCTAGGATGATAAGTACTGCGAAACTGGTTGTCTTCATTTTTATTGATGATTCTGTGTCTTGATCTAAATCGGTACAATTAAGTAAAGGAAAGTCAGACTGGACCTATTAGGTTATAAATTTTCAAAAATCAATTTATCAAGTGTTGATCCTAATTCTCTTCTTATGTTGATTGATCCCCTATGTTTCTAAAGGTATGAGATTACAATGATTGGTGAAATGAATAATTACTAATGATTTTTACTGGTAACAGTAGCTTCCTTGGTAACGGTAGCTTCCTTGAGAGGGTTTGTATATTGATTGTCTTTGGCAAGGATTAGTTAACCTGAGTGTGAGTTGTGAATATTTTATCCTCTTTCAGTTGTTAGCGTAGTTTGAGAACGTTAGTTATAATAATGAAGGTTACGAGGACGTAACCATGTTTTTAGTTGGGTAGGATTGTAAAATCTTAATGTTGAATTTGCTCTTGTTTGTAGATTATAGTTGACCAAGTTGATGTTTAGTTGTGGGGTACCTATACAAATGAGTTCTATATGTTTTGTTCCTACTTCTGTTAGTTGGTTGATGTGTAAAAGGAGAGTGTGATTAAACCACTGGTATTGAGTTATGAGTTGTGGGGCCTTTGTGCTGAGTTACGTTTACGGTCCAGTGAGACCATGGTTATTGAGTTACTTGAGTTTGAGATCGGAATTGAGATGGAAGATGACGGTGTTCTCAGATGAATATTTAGTTATTATACATTGGTGTTCCCAGGTAATTATTAGTCGTAGTTAGTTGGGTTAAGTAAAGACGAGTTAAACTTCGGGACGAAGTTTATTTTTTTAGGAGGGCAGAATGTAACATTTCGTATTTGTTAGGTTTAATTGATGTGTCAAAAGTGGGTGTTAACCGTGTTAGAAATGCGTGACGTTCGTAAGTACGATATGCAATACCCTTATGAGGTTTGGGTACGGGAGCGAACTTCGGGACGAAGTTCATTTTAAGGGGGAAAGACTGTAATACCCCGTATTTTTATATAATAAATTAAATGGATATTATTAAATATTATTTATTATACATTCTATATTACTAACTATGTCGAGATAATAATTGAGTCGATAATTACATTAAGCTATCGTAAGTTATTTGAGACGGGTTTATAAGGAATTCGAAAGGTGAGCTAAACAATTAAACATCGACCCATTTGAGCTGGCCCAATAACATGTCCAGCCCAATAACTTTAACCCTAACCCTAACCCTAAACCTAAACCTAATAGTAACCCCCTCAACCCGCCTCCCTCTTCCCTCAGCCGCCTCCCTTCTTCATCAGCTTAGATCTCAGCCTTTCTCGCAAAACGAGAGAGAGAGAGGGAGCGTGAGTGTTGACGGCACAGCAGGGAGGAGCTAGGGACTATTGTCGACGGTCGTGGGTGGCCGTGGTGGCTGTTGTGGTGGCGGCAAGGTAAGCATTCAACACCCTTCTCTGTTTTCATTGTTTATGTCGGGGTTTTTGGTGGTTGTTTCGTGTCTGATAGGGGCGTTTATGGTGGTTGTTGACGGGGTAGGGGAAATGGGTAGCATGTGACGAGTGTAGTGGTGGTGGTTAGGGTGGTTTTAGGAGGTGGTAGCGGCTGTGAAAGGCGGCATCGACAGGGGTAGACAAAACAGGTTTGGTTACGGTTTCAGGCGGGTTTTAGACGACTAAGTTAGGGGTGGTGCCACCGTGGACTCGGGGGAGGTCGAACCGGTGGTACCACGGTGTCTGGGTGCGTGGTCTGACGGTGAGCATGGTGGTGGTCGTTTGGCAGGGGATAAGGGAGAGTTGCGGTGGTTGTAGGGTGAGAGTTAGAGGTGTTTGGTGATGCGTGGTGGTGAACCAGGCCAAATGGCGGCCTGGGTTTGACTCGCCGGCGGCAGTCGACCCCAGTGGGGGTGGCCGTTGGTGGCTGGGGCAGAGTGGGTGTTTGAGCTGGCGGTTGACACGGCCTCGTGGTGGCCTGTGGTGGCGGGTGAGCACGTGTGAAGGCGCGGTGGTCGATGACGAGTTGTTTTTAGTTTTGAAACGGGTTTTTCATAGTTTAATCGATATAATTGTTAATTGGTCGTACTCTTAATTAATTAATTTAATTCCCGAGTTATTTAAATAATTAAAGACGGGTTTGAGTCGGGTGGTTGAGTTGTTCAATGTTTGATTCGGGTTGTTCTTAATCGCATAATTCGTTAACCCTTTAATTATCATTTGACTTTAGTTCCGAGTTATTAAAATAAAAATAATAATTAATCATAATTAATTATTTTGAGTCGGGTTTGTTAAAAGAGAAAAGTTACTATATCGGGAAAGTTTCCATTTTAAGAAATTCTACTTTAGTAACTTCCTATATTGGGAAGTTGAGTCAAATATTAATCGGGTTATTTTAGTTACCAGTTGGGCATAAGTCTGGTGTCGGGATTGTATTTCAGGAAAGCTTCTATTTCGGGAGATGTCTATATTTAGTAGTTAGTAATTATAAATATTATAATTGTTTTAGGTGGTGGATTCGTGAAGGATCGATAATCAAATTCATTGCTTTATTTCTGGACTGCTTAATCGCTTAATTGGATTTTTGGCACTTGAGGTAGGGAAATACACTTGTCCTATTATCGTTGTTGAATTGTGTTGACTTGATTCGTGGTTGTTGATTTACGTTATGTTTCATATACGGGAAGGTGATTGACTGAATTGATTATATTGAGTATGATATCACAACATCGGGTAATCGGCATGATTTTATGATTTATCAGTTCATCGATTTATATATATATATATATTGTGTTGCATCAATTTCTATTGAGCATTCATATGCATCGGAGTTGGAGGATGGTGTGGTAGTGACGATGTTGAGATACGATGTGAGTTGTGATAAGGCCCAGGCGGGTTCTGCAGGACTTGCCCTGGTGTCCTCAGCTGCGAGCTGGCAGATCGGCTACGGTTGATATATATAGTCTACCGGGGATCGGTATGGCTGGGTTGTCCGGGGTATGAGATATGAGATATGAGTTGAGATGGAGATGGAGGTGACGGAGGAGCATGCATATCATATTTATTGTTTCATTGTTTCCCCTACTCAACCTCGTGGTTGACCCTGTGTATTCGTGAACACCTGTGATGAACCTTTTAATGGGGAGCAGACTTGACAGGTTTAAGAGATATGACGGGAGCTTGATGGGCGTGAGACACTGGATCAGACGACTTAGTAGCTAGATCATCATCTAGAAGACTTTCACTTTTATTTATGTCAGTTCTTGTAATTTGAGTTGAAAAGAGGATTTGTAATAATTAAGTTAAAATATTATATAAATTGCCTTGGAGTTTAATTTGTTATTCACTACCTCGGGAAACCGAGATGGTAACAGTCCGTTTTATTTGGGAATGTCTTGACGAAGACTTCTTTTATAAACCGGGGTGTTACAATAATTGTCTATTGGATCAATTTTAAGTAGATATTCATATGTTTCTATGTCAAGCATATAAAGATGAATTTTAGAACAACTAAAAATACGATAAACGTAGTGACTTGGGTTGCAAACCAAGTCACTATTAATCCAAAATTACAACCATTGTTCAAAGAATTAAAACAAATTTCCATATCAAACAAGGAAATTGAAATATTTCTAGAGATTCAAAATACAACATGATAATAAAGACAACAAATAAAGCCAAGATTCATGGGTGGCTACTCCTAGCTCCCTCACGATCTCTCAAGTTTCCTTCTCCTTGCCCTTGTTGTTGCTTGGAGGAGGCCCTAATTACAATAAAAAGGGGATACATTATCACAACTTGTGTAACACCCCAAGTTATTGAGAATAAGGTTATCCCACATCGGGGATTCCACCCACCACTTAGTAACAAGGCCTTGTACTTTATTGTAACACCCCAAGTTAATGAGAGTTTGTCCTACATCGGGGAATTGAGGAGGTTGTGAGATGTTTATAAGGTATTCCACCCACCACTTAGTAACAAGGCCTTGTGTTTTTGGGCTTAAGTGACGACAATTAATGGGCCCAAAAGTGCACACCCATCTTATTGGGGTTGTGTTACGACGGTGGCGGGTCGGGTTGTTATAAATGGTATCAGACCGACCCTGCGACCGTGTGGTGAGCCCATGGTCGCGAGTACCCGGGTCACACACCTAGTGGGGGAGGATTCTGGGCTTGGCTGCGGTCAAGTTAGAGGAACAACGAGGACGTTGTGTTCTTTAAGTGGGGGAGATTGTAACACCCCAAGTTATTGAGAATAAGGTTATCCCACATCGGGGATTCCACCCACCACTTAGTAACAAGGCCTTGTACTTTATTGTAACACCCCAAGTTATTGAGAGTTTGTCCTACATCGGGGATTTGAGGAGGTTGTGATATGTTTATAAGGGATTCCACCCACCACTTGGTAACAAGGCCTTGTGCTTTTGGGCTTAAGTGAGGACAAGTAATGGGCTCAAAGGTACATATCTCATCTTATTGGGTTGTGTTACGACCGTGGTGGGTCGGGTTGTTATAAATGGTATCAAAGCGACTCCGCGACCGTGTGGTGAGCCCGTGGTCGGGAGTACCTGGGTTACACACCTAGCGGGGGAGGATTCTGGGCTTGGCTACGGTCAAGTTGGATGCACACTGAGGACGTTGTGTTCTTTAAGTTAGGGAGATTGTAACACCCCAAGTTATTGAGAGTTTGTCCTACATCGGGGAATTGAGGAGGTTGTGATATGTTTATAAGGGATTCCACCCACCACTTAGTAACAAGGCCTTGTGCTTTTGGGCTTAAGTGAGGACAAGTAATGGGCTGAAAGGTACATATCTGATCTTATTGGGTTGTGTTACGACCGTGGTGGGTCGGGTTGTTATAACTTGTATCAAAATACTAAAGTTGAATTAGAAACACAAAAGAAGGGATAGTCATTTACCTACTGGAGTGATCTTTCCAGATTTGATGTCACCAAGATATTTGGAACAATTCCTCTTCCAATGTCCAATGCCATTACAATAATGGCACTTGTCAAGAGGACCCTTCTTGGGTTTGGAAGTGCTAGCTTCAAAAGTCCTAGCCTTGGTTTTCATGGGAGCTTGCATCTTGCCCTTTTTGCTACTCTTCTTGTAGGTTCCCTTGCTCTTATTTCTTATATTGAGCACATCCTTAGAGGAGCTAGCATTTAGCCCCATGTTCCTTTCGGCTTGCACAAGTAACTTGTGCAATTCTTCAAGGGATACATCTTTGTCTTTCATGTTGAAATTCACCCGGAATTGCACATATGCTTTGACTTTGCTTAAGGAATGAAGAATTCTATCAACGATGAGTTCTTTGGGAATTTCAACCTTTTGAATCTTCAATGTCTCGACATGCTCCAATAATTTGAGCACATGAGGACTAACATTTTGGCCCTCTTTGAAGTCGAGATCAAAGAATGCCGAGGCCGCCTCATATTGAACGATCCTCGGTGATTGTGAAAACATTGTCACAAGCTTAGAGTAGATTTCATAGGCGGTGCCCATCTTAAAGGATCTCCTTTGGAGATCCGCCTCCATAGCAAAAGTCATCACATTTTTTATTGCGGCGGACTCTTTGTGGTAAGCTTCATATGCTTCCCTAGTGGCGGCACTTGACCTAGCATTAGGTTCGGGTGGAGAGGCCTCAATGAGGTAACGAAGCTTGTCGTCACCTTGAGCGGCTAATTTGAGTTGGGCATCCCAATCGGATAAATTTGACCCATTCTTTTCAAGTTTACATCGATCCATAAAGGATCGGAGCCATGAAACATTAGTGAGAGTGTTTGCGTTGGTGTTTGGTGCGGCCATTGGTTATTGAGAAATAAAAGCGGTCTACAAAACAAAATAGAAGGAATAATAAAACATTTATCGTTTTAATAATAATACTTATAAATTATTTAAACAAGTTTTATACCATTTATCTAGTGACCTCTACCCAACTAAGATAAATGA
This sequence comes from Silene latifolia, assembly GCF_048544455.1. Classification (NCBI taxonomy): domain Eukaryota; kingdom Viridiplantae; phylum Streptophyta; class Magnoliopsida; order Caryophyllales; family Caryophyllaceae; genus Silene; species Silene latifolia. The sequence continues at coordinate 216,449,731 of NC_133537.1, read as the reverse complement.
TCCCGAGATCCAAATTCATATTAACTCAAGATACGGTGAGCCGATTCATCCCTTATCAATATAACTCGGTGGATTAACTTTTTAATCAATTCTACTTTTAGAACTCTCGGTCGATAAAATTACTCTAATATTTATCTTTAGCCCAGAACACATGCGACTACGGTCACGAATACTTCCGTTGAGCTCAATCCAAATTTCGATGTAATAACATTTTACTAACCCACTTCGCCAACGTAACAAGGTTTGTATTACGGTAAAGCCGGCTCAACTCCTTTATGAAATTGGTACTTCATGGGTTCTACTATTTGGTAAGGCTATTTCTCAATTATTAATTTAGTGAGAGGTCATGTCAATTTCTTATCTATTACGTTTTAAGTGAACTAAAGCGGTGAACTACGATAATTATAATTGACACGGTCGATGACTCGATTAAATAAAATGCATGTTTATTTATGGCGATTTAGCGATGCATGCAAACATATAAACAAAATGCAAAGCATAAATATAAAGTCCTAGTATGACCTTCCTAAAATAGTAGATTTAATAAACTATTACAAATTCGGAAACCAACTCCTTTGGTCCCTTGAACTTCGGTCTTGGCAAGCATCTCGAGGTAACACCGTCTTCATGGAAATTCCGGGAAATTACAAATAATAAATAAAAATACATAATTTCCTATTATACATTTGTAATAAAATAAATCTATTAAATTACAAAACGGTGATACGAGATCACAATAATTACAACCGAATCGATATTCCCATGCATTTCGGGTAATACCAATTAAAACTAAGGCCATACTAAGTAAAATTACATAATTCAAAAATTATTTAAATAAAAAATATGACAATCATAAATAAAATGCAGAATTAAAATATGTATGAACATGCTAAATTTTATGCTAAATCGCCTTTTAAGAGCCAATATCGTATATTTCATCGGTTTTTATGGATTTGCGTGATTATAAACTTGTTAAAATCACAAAATGTCTCATAAATTCATATTTATGTTCAAGTTAATTACCCTAACCATCTTAGGACTCAAAACATAGTCTTCACTAATATTTTGACAATAACTCAACTTGATTTATTAATATTGTTCATTATGGACCCAAAAATACAATTTTAAACTTTAAACTCCAAATTAAATTATAAAAAATTCAAATAATTTCAAAATTTGAAATTCAAACTCATGAACATTCTGGAAAAATAACATGACACTCATAATGTTCAAAACTTAGGTTAAAAGTTCGAAAAATTTTCGAGAAAAATATCGTTGCGGCTTATCGGTTTTATCAAATATGACCATTAAAAATAAGAAAAATAATTTTAATCAACTTTTCAATTTTAGATCTGAAATGTGGGATAAAATGCAACATATGACGTTTTTCTTTAGTGATGAAATATGTTTTAGCATTATTGGCTAATTTTAAGTCACTATTTATCGAATCTTTACTCAAAAATTCATAAATCATGCATAAGAAGTTCAATTAGTCTAAGATTTTTACACACACTGATTAAAAATTCATATGACAACATATAAAATGTCCATGACCAGATTCGAATTATAACTCATATTAACCTAATAAACCCTTTAAATTCGATTTAAACTTATAAAATCCACATTTCATTCAAAATAACTTAGTTTTTCATGAAATTTAACATGCAACCATTAGATAAGATATGTGATAACATATCCAAAAATCACATCTTAATGCCAATAATATATAAAGTGAACAATAAAATCCATAAATCGTCCCATATGACCTAAAATTCATTTAGGACCAGAAACTTTTAACATGCAAAATTATTTCATGATTTATCTTCATAAATCCTAAATAACAAGTTTTATATGTTAACTAATTAACTCGGAAAAACAAACCCGATTTTGCATGCAACAACCATGAGCTCTGATACCACTTGTTAGGATTCAATAATCTCATATGTTAACATATTCATAGTATGATGATTTAATTTAGTCATAAAATTAAAATGGATCTTATGCATGCAAAACTATTACAAAGTATAAGAATAAAAATCAATTCTTACATTGATGATTTCGGATAAATGGGCACTAGTAAGTTCACCTTTTTACTAGATCTTGAGCTTTCCAAAATGGAAGAATAAGATTAAAGTTTAGAATCTCTCCTAAGGAATTATACCCAAGGAATACCCTTAATTATTTTAATTAATGTAGGACTAGTATTAATTAAAACAAGCTTAAATTTTGACACAAAAACAGTGTTTCGTTCTCTTGTATTTCGGTCAAGAGAGGAGAGGAAATTATGAGTTTTCTTTCTCTAAAAATATTTCACAAATGTAGAGAGTTAATATTTTCTAACATTAGAAAATAATAAATAGAGGTAGTGAATAATTATAAGAAAAACTTTGGCTATTTTTCATGCTCAAAACAGGTTGGGGGCGAGTAATTGAGGCCAATGCATGCACAAATTGCTCTTCTCAAAAGCAATAGGGTTGCATGGCTACATGTAGAGTATAATCATTGTGTTTCCCTTATTAAAATAATCAACACAATTTAACCTCTAATACTCCCTCCATTTTCGGCACACACACATAAAATGGAAGGTCCATTTTATTTTGTTATTTGTCAATTTTGTCATGTGCCACATGTTACATGACATGTTACACTATAGTGTATTTTTAACATATTAAAAATCAACATATTAATAAAATATGTCACATACAAAATTTAATTAGTAATTCATGATTACTTGTACCAAAATGGTTTATCGAATTATAAATTACAACAAACCTGTATTTATAATAAATTATTCAACCTGTACCAAAATGGTTTATCGAATTAAGAGTATTACCCTATAGGTATGACCTCAGGGTATCAACTGAACACCACCGTCGCACGACAGTAATGTCAAACTCTAGTCAGCCAATCATTACCGATATGTGTGGACCAGTCGACTGTAGAATATTACTTTCCCTCGTGTATTCTTAAATATGAGATTTAAACATGTGATCATCATAATCGACAATTGTGATCACATTATTGTCGGGGACACTTACTCCAACAATTTCGTATCGCCAATTTGTAATTAATTAATAGTTTTATTTTTATTACAAATTATATAATAGGATATTACTATGTAATTTGATTATTAGTAGTTAGTTTGTATTATCTCAAGAAGGTGGATCCTAAAGACGGAGTATCCTAAAGACGGTGTTTTCGGAAAGGAGTTCTGAAGTCCAAAAGATGGAGGCCATTTTTATGAAGACTCAAGGGACCAAGGAGTTGGTTTCCGAAGTGTCATAATTTAAGTTAATTAGATTAACTAGGTGGCCATATTAGGACTTGTTGTTTTAATTTTTATGCATTCATGCCAAATCGTCACTACATGTTTTTTTCGTTGTTATCGATATAATTGTCTAGCATTCACCAATTTAGTTCACTTAAAAGTGATAGAAAATTAAATTGATAAGATCTCTCACTTTAAAAATTGAGATTTGCCTTACCAAATATTAGACTAGTAGAAAAAGTGCTATTGACATCGCCATGTTAACATCGCTTTTTAGTAAAAACGATGTAAAAACTATAAGCTTTACTATTGATATCGATTTTTAAGAAAAAACGATGTAACCTATTTTTTATTTTTTATTTACATCAGTTGCTAGCATCAGTTACTATAAAACCGATGTTAATTTATTCCCTCATCATATCGATTTTACTAGAACCGATGTCTATCTTTTAGATGATACTCATGTTACATCGGTTTAATTAAATTGATGTAACACGGGTTGTTATTCCGTATTCCAATAAACCTATCTCGTAACTTCTATTTAGAAAGAAACCCTAAGCCTCTCAACAAGAAAACCCCTTAGCTACAAACACCATCGCAAGCCGTCGCCCTCCACCGTCTGTGTACCACCCTCGACGACCATAGTACAGCCGCGTCCTCTGCCATCCCATCCTTTATCAAACGGTTCGTTCATTGCCCTACCCATTATATTTCCCACCAGGTCGACCACCACAGTCTATCTCTGCTACAACTGCTCCATCAACCGCTCTCGTTCGATGTTGATATATGAATAAAGGTACATGAATGAAACGATAGTGCTTATCGTCGGAGATTTCCGTTGATATACTTGATTAATTAGTCGTTTGGGTTGATTAATTACGTTTTACTCCATATTACGTTGTTTAGCCGTTTAGTTTGAAATCAACTGTGTGACGCTCAGGAATTGAATTGATCTCTTATTTGGACTTGAATGATATCTGAATTCTTCGCCGAATTTTCCTGTGTATATGAAACAGTAAATCAGTAATGTTAAGTGTTGGAGGTTTTTGTTAATTTACTTATTTAATTCGTCATTTCAGAGGTTAATTACATTTCATCATTGTTGTCTAGCGACTTAGTTTGAATTAAATCTGTAACTCTTTCGAGTCTTTTGTCGTATTTTGTGTGCGTGTCTATATGAAACGATTATGCTAATTGTCATAAACTCGTAAATTCTGGTTGATTTACTTAATTGATACCGCATTTCAGAGGTGATTGATTATGGTTTATTATTGTTGTTTAGCGGTTGATTGAACGAGTTTTGCGACGGAAAATGTTATGGACCAATTTGGTTTCCGATTTGCCTTCAGTTAAACTCGTGCTTGTTATGGTCCGATTTGGCTTCCGATTTGCCTTTTGATAAACTCGTGCTTGTTATAGACAATTTGCCTTATCATATTGATCCACCTATCTTAATATGTTGATAAAGAATACAATGGTTTGTATGTCCATTCGAGGGCTGTCATGGCAATAGCAATAGGCTTCCGTTATCGCCTGCTGAGGTCGTAAGTACACCTCACTATTAGGCACCCAATAAGCTAATTATTTTTAGCTGTGTTAGGTATTACTTTCAATTGAATTATACTCCATATCATTTAAATTGGTTAGGGTTTATTGATTAATGAATTGGGGTGTATTTTTTTTAAAAAATTCTATCAGGATTAAGATCTTTATTTTTAGGAAAGGCAGCTTCATCTTCCCCCATATTCTTTGTCTAATTTCAGTTTTGATGCTCTTCGTAACCGTCTCAGGTGTACTCAGGACGGCATTAATTCTCGCATTCTCTGCCGCCACAAATGATAATAGCAGGCACTAAAGAATGCAACATGGATTTTCCTCCTTAATCCAGTACCTTTCATCCTCGAGCTTCCTTGCATGGTATCAATGATAGATTGATAGGTATCTTGATTTCACTCCATTTTTCCATTAGTTCGATTATTTAGAAGAGATGTTCGCGGGTTTCTAGAAAAACGTCACATATGCTGCATCTATTGTTCTCACAACATCCCAATTTGAAAATCTTGTCTTTCACATTTAAACCCTTGTTCATAATTATCCAATTGATGAACGAATGCTTGGGTAAATTCCACTTACTCCATATTTGGGTATGCCATTTCTGAATAGGTTCTTTCCTTCTGAGCCAATCGTATCCTCTTCTGATTGTGTATCCTTGTATGTTGGGCTGCCATCTATCATTGACATATCCTTGCTTCATTTTTTCTTGCACTTTGCAGATTGATTTCCATGGCCAACTCGTATCAGTAGGTGGAGTGTAATCTTATCAGGCTGATCTTTGAGGTAAATATGATTAACCCAACGAACCCATAGCCTATTCGCTTTGGTATAAATCCAATCTACAAGTTTTTATACAGAAGCTACATTCCACAACTCAGCCTTTCTAATGCCCAATCCTTCTTGTTTAGATAGAGTTATCTTCGACCATGCCACTAGGACATCTTTCGGCACCCAGGTTCTGATAGGAAATACCAATTTCTCCACTAAAATATTGCATTCTGTCTTGGATAACCTGCTAGGTTGAAGAAATTTTAATTTTTTGTTCCTTGTTTACATAATGTTCTGATGTGACCATAATTAGCGCATATTTAGCCCCCGAATTAGCCTTGCTCCCATGCTTTTTAGTGCATATTTGGGTGATTTCTTATCTTTAGTTCTTTGTTTTGTATATTCTTTGAGATTTTGATCCCTTGGTAGGAAAGGAGTAAGAATCTTGCATTTTCATGGCAAAACGAGACTAAATTGATCGAATCCAATGACCAAGCATCAAGGAGAGACAAGATTAGAAGGCCTTTGTACATATTATAGTAGATGAGCAATGTTGAGAAAGGATCCTTGAGTCCCCAAGGAAATCCCCAAGGAATTTATGAAGAAAAGGGAAGAAAAGAAGAAGAAATCTTGCTGAAGAACAATCCGTGCGGATTGACTACAATCCGGCCGTCCTCCACCTGCACAATCCGTGCGGTTTCATCCCAAGACGCTCGAGTTAGCACTGCCACAATCCGCCCGGATTCCTCCAAACCCGCTCGTGTTCCACCGCCAGAATCCGCCCGTCCCGACACTAATCCGCTCGGATTCCTCTGCAGCGCAATTTCGTCTTCTCCAAGCTACAAAGAAAGAAGCCCTTCCTTTGAAAAATACCGGCTCCTCCCTGCTCAATCTAAAAAGTGTAATTACTAGTTTAGCCCTTAGTTAACCCTAATGCATCCCCCTAATCTCCACTATAAATACCTCATTAGTCTAATTAGAAGAGCATGTTCTTCTTATCAATTCTTAGAGTAGTTAATACCAATCAAATCTCTCTTTAATTTTGTAATCAACAATTAATCAAGTTCTAATACAAGTTTGACTTCCTTAATCTCTCTTTTGTTCATCCTTTATTTTGGGTAATTGAAGATTATTTGGGTTATTATTGGGAGATTGACAACCTCTCAATCAAGCATCAAGTACTTCTTTTATCTTTGCTTTATTATTGGAATCATTAGTAGGTATAATTCTCTTAATCCCTTTTTAATTATTGTTAATTACTTTCATTTATTCATCATGTTTCATTTTGTTAGTATGATTGACAACCTTGCTAGCATGATCAACATGATAATGAGTGAGTAGTCTCTTAGCTAGGGTTAATGGGTGATTAGGGGAAACCAACATGGGGAATGATTCATGCTTAAATCAATGTGCTTTCATGTTTTATTTGCTTGCTTGTTTTGATCTCAACTCATGCACATGTTATATTTGATGAAATGCTAAGCCTATGAATCCTTGCATTTACCACCATCTCCTATCTTTTCAATGAGACTTGTAAGACATAACCCAACTCGAGTCTCATTAGACCATGCATGTTGTTGAGTAGGGAAGACTAAGTCGACTTGTAGGTGTTGTACAATCTAATCGATTCGGCTCCGGGACCCAAACTTTCCTAGGATTGTAAGATATAACCCAACTCAATCCGTCACAACAATAATTGCTTGCTTATAATTTGAGAACATGTTTGTATGATCAATTCCCATGATTCCCCTATGACCCCATGACACCCTAGTGCTTTTTAATCAATTGTTTACAACCCTTTAATTCATCTTGCTTGTTTATTTCCATTGATATTTTAGTTTAGTGACCTTCTACATCAACCCAATTTGTGACACCCCTAAGACACCACTAGTTGAAATAGAAATCTCATTTCAATACCCGTCCCTTGGGATACGACCTTTACTTGCCTCTTTACTAATTGTAGAGTTGTTTGTGAAGCTATAAATTGTGTTTTTATTCGGACGTGACCCAACGACCACACCTTAAATTGTGAACACGAAACGGACCGATCAAAAATGGCGCCGTTGCCGGGGACGGTGTTTACTTGATTTAGATTTCCTTTCATTGTTATTAGTTGTGTCTTTCTTCGCCTTGGGGAAGTAAAACTCCTCAAGGTTTGTTCTAATTGTTTTCGAGTTGTTTGATATTTTGCATGTCTAGAAGGTCACAAGGTGATTTGTTACCTTTTGACCGTCAAATTGAAAGAACCTTGACGAACAATAGGAGATTTGCTAGGAGGAATTTGAGAGGTATTAGTGAGGTTGTTCAACCAACTATTGAGTTCATCAACCCTTTCGCAATAGAAGGAGAGGAGAACCCATTACACAATACCCCACAAAATCAACCTACAATGCCTAAATTCTCATCACATTTCGTACCCACCGAGGAGAACCTACCCAATGGTACGCCTACACTACAACATCTAACCGGAAATTTTATTGCCAAATCCGCCTTTATCCAATTAGTCGAAAGGAGCCAATTTGGGAGGATGCCTAGTGAAGGCCCTCATTCTCATATGGAAACCTTTTGCGACTATTGTGATGCTATCTCTCAAACCGGTGTGACTCAAGACCAAATTCGATGGGTCTTATTTCCTTTTTCTCTAATCGGCACCGCGAAACAATGGTTGAAGGGTCTTGACAAGGCCACTCTCGAAATAGATTCTTGGAAGAAGTTGGCTCTAGCTTTCTACAAAAAATTCTACCCACCGGAAAAGACTAACATGCTAAGAGCTCAAATTACGGGTTTTAAGCAAAGGGATGAAGAATCTTTGTATGAAGCTTGGGAGCGGTTCAAGGGAGTTTGTCGCTCATGTCCTCACTATGGACTTAGCGAATGGTTTTTGGTACAACAATTTTGGAACGGTTTATACGAAGATTCAAGGAATATTCTCAACATGGGATCAAACGGAATGTTCACCGAAGTTGATGACAATCAAACATGGAACAAAATTGAGGAAATGGCGGTCCATAACTCACAATATAGTAGACCTCGCAAGGCTACTAGAGGAGGAAAGCATGAAGTGGACTCCGTTACTCAATTGGGTGCTCAACTTAGTGCTCATATTGACACAATCAATTTGAAGTTTGAAAAAGCTATGGCTAGACTTGAAGAAGTCTCAAAATCACCAAAGCATCATGTTAATGCCATGACAGCATCCTCATCAATCCCAAGTGGGATATGTGAGAATTGTGGAACTTTGGGACATGACCAAAGTGAATGTAGGGGAACAAATGAACAAGTGAATGCTTTCCAAGCATACAAGAGTGGTACCCCTTATTCCAACTATTACAATGAAAACACCAAGTTTCACCCAAATCTCTCATGCAAAAGCCAAAATGTTCAAAACCCTCAAACAACATACACTCCACCACCCATGAGAAACCAAAATCAAAGACCCTTTTACAATCAAAACCAAGGTTACCAAAATCAAAATCCATACAATCACCAAAATGATCAAGGTTTTGATGTCCAAAAAGCGGTCCTCCAAATGCAAAAGAATCAACAAGAATTTTTCACTCAAATGCAAAAAGATAGTCAAGCAAAGGAAACCACCATCAACAACATTCTAGCTCACACCAAGATGTTGGAAACACAATTGACTCAACTAGCATCTTCAAGCTCACAAAGACAAAAGGGGCAATTACCACCTCAAAGTAATCCCCCAAGACATGAAACGGTTAGTGCCATTCACTTGAGAAGTGGTACAAGGTATAAAGCACCGAAGAAGCAAGTTGAGGATGAAGTTGTGGAAGCTAGTGATAAGGAAGAAATTGTGCAAAACTCCAAAGATGGAGAATCATCAAAAGAAGAAATTTCAAAGAGAAATGAAGACAAGGTCAAGGAGAAGGAGCCCATTGTGATTAGACTTCCTTTTCCAAGTCGTTAAGCCAAGCCCAAGTTTGATGACCAACTTGGAAAGTTCATGGAAATTGTGAAGAATTTGGAAGTCTCAATTCCTTTCACGGAATTAATAAATCACGTACCGGCCTATGCGAAATACATGAAAGATATCCTCACAATGAAGAAGTCAATCCGAAAACTTGAGACTATCGCCTTCACTAAGGTGAGTAGTGCAATACTTCAAGGGAGTTCACCTCCAAAACTAAAGGATCCGGGAAGCTTCTCAATACCGTGTACCATTGGCGACACAACGATCAACAAAGCCCTATGTGATCTAGGGGCTAGTGTGAGTGTTATGCCGTACTCGGTGAGTAAAAGGTTGGGGATGGGAGAGCTTAAATGCACCAACATCACACTCCAAATGGCCGATAGATCGACGAAAACACCATTAGGGATATGGGAAGATGTCCCCGTGCGAATTGGGAAGTTTTTCATCCCGGTGGACTTTGTCATTGTTGATATGGAGGAAGATTCCAACATTTCAATCATTCTAGGAAGACCTTTCCTACACACCGCGGGTGCGGTGATTGATGTGAAACATGGTTAGCTCACTCTAGAAGTGGGAGATGAAAGCATAACCTTTAATCTTGACAAGACTATGAGAGCTCCTCGTTTGCATGAACCGTGTTTCATGATTGATCATTATAGCCGAAAGGATGAGAGGAAGAAATCGGAACTCCAATGGAAGAAGAAAATTGAAGATGCTCTATTCAAAGAGCAAGTGAATTGTGACAAGGAGAGCTTGCAAAGCTCATCAAAATCAATCAAAGAAGAATAGGATGGCCTTATTGGCCAAGAGAGGAATTTGGGAGAGTTGTCTCCATCAAATCAAGAGATTTTCAATGATCAACTTAATGAAGTTTGTGGTCTTTGGGACGACGAATTTGAAGGGATTTTTAATCCCTACATTGGTAATGCCATCGATCAAGACCGACAACAAGGGCCAAAGTCTATTGAAGACCTCTACCATGATAATGAACAAGCTTTTGATTACTTTTTCAAGGTGTTGAGCAACATCAACAACACCTTGAACATGCCCCCTTGACATCTCATCAAGAATGAGAGTTTGGTGGAGTCCTCCCTAAACCACCGTTTGTAAATATTTCTAACTCCCTAACTCGCATTTCAATTCTTGTATTGCATTTTTTGTCATCTTTGGATTTTTATTTACTTTGATCAAGATAATTGTCATGTTTGAGAGAAGTGAGGGAGGGACTAATAATTTCAATTGATGTGTAGTGCTCTAGCTTAGTGTGGGGATGGCAATTGCCTAGGCTATCCATGCCTTAGTAGTACCCCCACAATGAAGAACACAAGATATAAAGAAGAATGGAAGAATGATAAGGGATATGCATTGTACACGGATAGAACCGAATCCGGGTACAAAGGGGGTCGAATCCGAGCGGATTCGGGAGAATCCGCCGATCTACGATAATCCGAGCGTATTGGGTAGAAGACGCACGTCCCTATGAGCTGAATTTTTGAAATATTTTTGACTGTAAGAGAATCCGGCGCGTCTGAACGCAATCCGCTCGTCTCTCGAAAATCCGCCCGTCTTGTGAGGAAGACGCCGTCTTCTCTCGCCGAGGAAAACAAGAAAAATTCTGGACTGAAATCCGTCCGTCGTCTTCGAAGAATCCGCCCGTCCCGTGTCGGCGAATCCGAGCGTCTTCTCTTAAAGACGCCCGTCTTTAGGCGAGTTTTTCCCAACCCGAGAAAGTGCGAGAATCCGCCCGTTTTGAGCGAAACCGCACGGATTTCCCCTGCAGTTCGAATTTTTTCGGGCTTTATAAAACCCCTCCCACCTTCATTCATTCATTCATTCATTCATTCATAACACTACTCAAAAACATCAAAACCCTCATCCTCTCCATCACAAAAACAAAATTCCTCAACTACATTCACCAAAATCAAATCAAATCATCCTTTTAACAACAAATCAATCACTCCTTTTTCAATAAAAATCAAAACCAAGCACAAAATCTTCACCCTTTGAGTCGATTTTTGAATTCATAAAGGCAAAGCCTTTCACCTTTAAATCGATTTGGGTACACTACAAATTGAAGATTTTTCATTCTTTTCTTGGTTAATTCATCAATGGAAAGGACTAAGGGAGCAACAAAGGCAACAAAGGCACCAAAGGCTAAGACACTCTCACAAAGGCAAAAGGCTCTTCAAGCAAAGAAAGCATTGGCTATGGTGGTAGCAACCCCAAACTTGGAAGTGCAACAACAACAACAACCTTCTATGGGAGCAACAACATCTACGACTCCGGAAATTGATCAACTTTTGCATTATCCGGAGGTAACTTTTGTTTCCGAAACCCATAGAGATACTTTTGCCAAGTTTGCTAGGAAATAATTTCAATCCACCAAGTTTATTTGTGAAGATACCTTAGATAAGTTGGGTGTTCTTGAGCAAACTAGAGCCTTTTTCAAAGCCTGGGGTTGAAGAAATTGTTTAAATCAAAAGAATTGACATACCTCTCCCTTACCTTGGAATTTTTGAGTTCTTTGAAAGTCACCAAAGTTGAGACTAGGGAGAACCTCGAGTTTCGTCTAGCTAATGTTAGTAGACGCATTTCCTTTAGGGAATTGGGTGAAATTTTGGGTCTTAGTGATGAACCGAGTTATTTTAAGAATTATGGAAAGTATGACCCCGACCCTCTTTGGGAGGCAATTTCCGGAAGGAAATTTGAGGATTTTCGTGCGAGTCGTGCTCTTTTAGTCCACCATCCGGGCATAAGGGTATAGCACAAGGTCATAGGAAACACCATTATTGCAAGGAAAGATACCAACCATTTCACCAAACTTGATTTTATTCTTCTTGAATCGGCTTTGAACATTGGAAGAGTACACACCAAGCCTTTCAACTCTTTAAGGCTTTTGGTAGATAGATGGCTCAACATTGATTGTGGGAAGAAAGGCACTACCGTTATTGTCAATGGCGGCCTAGTCACTATCCTAGCTAAATACTTTGATCCTAACTTCAACAAGGATAACAAGTATAAAGCAAAGGAGGGTGGTCATCTTGTTGATATGCATACTATGATACACAAGTACAAGTGGGTTGCCCATAACCCTCTTGACACCGAGTATGGATGGCTCACTAGTGAGGCTAGATCGTTTACTTTGCCTTCAAAGATTTGTCGTCTAAGCGTTCACCGGACCAATTATCTACTTCCCCTTTCAAAACAGGCCGAGTATATTATCCGACAACAAAAGGGTGAACTTGAAATGCCCTCCTCTTCCATTGTCACACCACCTTACCCTTTTGAGTACCAAGAGTTCAAGCCGGAAGGTGTTGAAGCAAGAAATGATTATTTGACTCTTCTCATGCAAGCAATGCACAAGCAAGCCTTTGAGGATCGGAAAAATGCTTACTTGGCTCAATATCCACCCCTCCTACACTTAGCTAGACAAGGACTACTTGATCCATCAAGTCCTTTTTCTAGTTGGGCGGATAGAGAAGTCCTATTTCCGGGTGCATCCAGGGTCGTTTCGGGTGACAATGAGGTTGTCGGTAATGAAGAGGTTGATGATAACATTGATGAGGAAGCAAGTGAAGAAGGAGAAGAGGATGGTGAGCAAGATAATGAGCAAGGAGAAGAAGAAAGTGAAGAAGCAAATGAAGAGGGAAGTGGCAATGTGACCACTTCTAATGAGGAAAGTGATGGGATGGTGATGATATGATGGAAGATTAGCAAGCCTTGGAGGCTACTACCCTCTCATGGTTTGTCTATTTCTCTCTTTGTTTTAATTATTTTCTTGATCATTGTTGGAGTAGTCCTAGCACCATAGAGGACTCACACCTCGGTACCATTGAGGTGTTCTCATTTTATTGTTCCCACTTTCAAAATCCAAAATGACAAATTAGTTTCATGCATTGCATAGTGTGTGCATGAACTACACCCATCCTTGGACATTAGCAATAATGTCTAACTCGGTTTGGGGAAGTTAATGCATACACAACGGGAGGTAATCTAAATTATCCTCTCCGTCATAACAAAAACCATGCATCATGTAGTGTAGACTAGTGTAGATTACATTTAGTATAGAAATCATGCATCATCTTTGCATAATTTCCCATCATTTTGGCCATTGAAGACAATGCCCATATTAGTGTGGGGATGGGGAATTCTAACTTAACTTTATATTCCAAAATGATAAAAATTGAAAATTTTTGAAAATCATAAAAATTGAAAAAATTAAAAAGCCAAAAACATGTTTATTTCCTTTTGTAGTGTAGTCTTGTTTATATTATTTTATATATTGTGTTTGTTCTATCCTTGTTCACATTGATTGACTACGCCACATCCGAGACATGAGGACCATGAAGACCGCATGGTATGATCTTTCCAATCTCCTTTTTCCTCTTTATGTTAATGACTATGTGGCTTTATTTTGTTTGATGCGGTATAACAATGTGAACTTAGGACTTGCATTTAGTTTATATGTCATATTAGTTGATAGAATCACTTGCATTAGGATGTTTATATTAGTTGCATCATAGCATATAGTTGCATTTAGATAAAAAGTTTTGAAAAATGCCTAATTAGGAACTTTGACAAGAGCAACTAAGCCATTACCAATACTTGTTCAACTTAAGACTTTGCCTACTAGAATAGTTGTAAAACACCCTAGATAGTGTCATACTAGTGTCTTTTGACCCATGACCCAAGGCCTAGTCAAGGGTTTGTATGTGAGTCACCTATCCAACCCCGTGATGCGATGTGGACTTGGTTAACTTGTCTAGGTGACCTTGATTGACCTTGTGGTAAGGCAACCCAAAAATATTTTCTATCAATAAGCTTGAAGTGCTCATTTCAAAGAATTTTGTCATGTGGAAGTAATTTAATGCCAAGGAAACCTCAAAAGTTATGAATTGTTGAATGTTGAGAAATTTAAATTGTTTTGATGGAGGCGTACCACTTCGATGTGCTTTGGAGCGGGATCCATTGAATTGGGCCCCCACACGGTTGTGAATTCGGCCGCCCAGAGACAGAGTGACTATCACCCCGAAAAGCTATTGTCTAGAGGTTAACCGGTTGCCTAATAAGCGATTGGCGAAAGCAAAGGACACTAGCCCGGAAGGGACAAACCCCATCTAAAACTTTTGAAATGTGAAAGTGAAATGAGGATAATTTTGAATACTAGTCATATCCACTCGTTGTGTATAAAGATTTGAGCATTTCATTCCCAAAAAGCCTTTTTGTCAAGCCACTTTGTCGAGCTTGGAACGATCCATGACCTTTACTTTTGTAGAGAATTCGAGACTTGTCATGTCATATGCTACTAGCATCATAGGGATCATCATTCCACCACCATCCGATCGCTCTTGACGAAAGCATTTGGAAATTGAGGACGAAAGTAGTCTAGTTTAACACCATTTGGAGGTGATTTAGTGCCATCCTCTTAGCCTTAGTAATTTGTTGAACTAGTATTTGTGAAGGATTACATGCTCTTAAATTTGTTCCTCTTTAGTGCCTCTGCCGCTTGATGAGGAAGTGGCTATTCTTTTGTAGATGCATCCATTATGTGACTTTGTGTGCTTAATGTTTGGATGTGTCGCCATTTTGGCAAGACCCACCTTGCCTTGCAAGAAGGCATCCTACCTCATGGTTGTCTTGTTGTGAGTTGAAGGGGCAGAGTGAGACCCGTTAATTGTCTCATATCGGCTATGTTATTAGGTTAGTTTAAATAATGGTCCTAGTCTTTGTCACCTCTTTACTCGGGACGAGTAAAGGTTCGGTTTGGGGATATTTGATGTGACCATAATTAGCGCATATTTAGCCCCCGAATTAGCCTTGTTCCCATGCTTTTTAGTGCATATTTGGGTCATTTCTTATCTTTAGTTCTTTGTTTTGCATATTCTTTGAGATTTTGATCCCTTGGTAGGAAAGGAGTAAGAATCTTGCATATTCATGGCAAAACGAGACTAAATTGATCGAATCCAATGACCAAGCATCAAGGAGAGACAAGATTAGAAGGCCTTTGTACATATTATAGTAGATGAGCAATGTTAAGAAAGGATCCTTGAGTCCCCAAGGAAATCCCCAAGGAATTTATGAAGAAAAGGGAAGAAAAGAAGAAGAAATCTTGCTGAAGAATAATCCGTGCGGATTGACTACAATCCGGCCGTCCTCCACCTGCACAATCCGTGCGGTTTCATCCCAAGACGCTCGGGTTAGCACTGCCACAATCCGCTCGGATTCCTCCAAACCCGCTCGTGTTCCACCGCCAGAATCCGCCCGTCCCGACACTAATCCGCTCGGATTCCTATGCAGCGCAATTTCGTCTTCTCCAAGCTACAAAGAAATAAGCCCTTCCTTCGAAAAATACCGGCTCCTCCCTGCTCAATCTAAAAAGTGTAATTACTAGTTTAGCCCTTAGTTAACCCTAATGCATCCCCCTAATCTCCACTATAAATACCCCATTAGTCTAATTAGAAGAGCATGTTCTTCTTATCAATTCTTAGAGTAGTTAATACCAATCAAATCTCTCTTTAATTTTGTAATCAACAATTAATCAAGTTCTAATACAAGTTTTACTTCCTTAATCTCTCTTTTGTTCATCCTTTATTTTGGGTAATTGAAGATTATTTGGGTTATTATTGGGAGATTGACAACCTCTGAATCAAGCATCAAGTACTTCTTTTATCTTTGCTTTATTATTGGAATCATTAGTAGGTATAATTCTCTTAATCCCTTTTTAATTATTGTTAATTACTTTCGTTTATTCATCATGTTTCATTTTGTTAGTATGATTGACAACCTTGCTAGCATGATCAACATGATAATGAGTGAGTAGTCTCTTAGCTAGGGTTAATGGGTGATTAGGGGAAACCAACATGGGGAATGATTCATGCTTAAATCAATGTGCTTTCATGTTTTATTTGCTTGCTTGTTTTGATCTCAACTCATTCACATGTTATATTTGATGAAATGCTAAGCCTATGAATCCTTGCATTTACCACCATCTCCTATCTTTTCAATGAGACTTGTAAGACATAACCCAACTCGAGTCTCATTAGACCATGCATGTTGAGTAGGGAAGACTAAGTCGACTTGTAGGTGTTGTAAAATCTAATCGATTCGGCTCCGGGACCCAAACTTTCCTAGGATTGTAAGATATAACCCAACTCAATCCATCACAACAATAATTGCTTGCTTATAATTTGAGAACATGTTTGTATGATCAATTCCCATGATTCCCCTATGACCCCATGACACCCTGGTGCTTTTTAATCAATTGTTTACAACCCTTTAATTCATCTTGCTTGTTTATTTCCATTGATATTTTAGTTTAGTGACCTTCTACATCAACCCAATTTGTGACACCCCTAAGACACCACTAGTTGAAATAGAAATCTCATTTCAATACCCGTCCCTTGGGATCCGACCTTTACTTGCATCTTTACTAATTGTAGAGTTGTTTGTGAAGCTATAAATTGTGTTTTGATTCGGACGTGACCCAACGACCACACCTTAAATTGTGAACACGAAACGGACCGATCATGTTCTTAGAAGAAACTCGAGTTGGAGCTTCTTCCATAGAGTTTTATTTAATTAAGTTGTATAAGGAACTTCTGATAGCAGAAGATGTCTTGTGGAAGGATCTCACTTGGTTCCTGATCTGAATATCAATGTGATATGAATATTTGATTCTTTGTCTCACTTGCCATTTTTCAGCATGCTGGGTAGCGGAAAATGTATCGCTCACACTGTTAAGGCGAGGAGGGCTTGAACTTTGGCTTTTGCCTGGATTAGCTTGTGCAGATCAGGGTACCTTCCGTATCAATACCCCCCATCCCTTGGAACTGCATATACACTTTTTTGAGTTTAGATAAACAAC
Source organism: Silene latifolia (assembly GCF_048544455.1). NCBI lineage: Eukaryota > Viridiplantae > Streptophyta > Magnoliopsida > Caryophyllales > Caryophyllaceae > Silene > Silene latifolia. The sequence continues at coordinate 216,432,346 of NC_133537.1, read as the reverse complement.
TCCCAGGTCGTATTATTGGTACTCGTAAGATATATATGTTTCTCAATAATAATTTATAGTATTGTACATATGCAGGCTCAAATACACATTGATTTGTTTCCAAATTGCCCCGCCAAGCCATGAAGAGTTAAGGATGAAAACTCGACGCAATGTTGGTGGTTAGAAGGAGCTCAAATATATGGAACACATAAGGAGTATTACACTATTAAATTAGTTTTTTAATTTCATTTTGTATCTTACTATCAATATTGTTATTATTTAGTCAGAGGTATTCTAGAGGTATCTATTTATGTGTAAATCTAAGAATATTTATGTTCAAAATAATGTATATTTATACATTATGGGTTTTGGAAAAGTAATTTTTTTAATTGATTGAAGCTCTTATTTGAGGCGTTTTCCCCCAATAAAAACGCCACAAATGTATTTTTTTTAAAATTAAAAATATACCTGTTTACATCGGTTTTAGTTAATAAATGATGTAAATAAGTTGATATTTACATCGGTTCAACACCAAAAACGATGTAAATTAGATGCTATTAACATCGGTTTTACTTAAAAACCGATGTAATTGAAACACAATTAACATCGGTTCTCACCTATAACCGATGTTAATTATATACTATTTACATCGGTTCTAAGACCGATGTTAAGGTAAAAATACTAAATACGTCGCCCCCAGAAACATCGCCACAAAAGCGATGTAAATAGGGCAAAATAACCGATGTCAATGAGACTTTTTCTACTAGTCTATGAATCCCTTCTTCATTAGAGGTAGGCTCGGATCACCGGGGTACACTCTTTTTACGTTGATAAGTAGGGTAATAAAAGATATTACACGTGAAATTTGGTTGGACTCAACGGGATTAATATGGGTTGAATCGGCCCACCGTGCCCATATTTAATTCTGGGGCTAAAAGATAGATTCTAAGAAAATCCGTCGACCAAGAGTTCTAACGGTAGAATCAGTCAAAATTGTTGACTCACCAAGTTTATATAAATAAGAGATGAATCAGTCTACCGTGCCCGTGTTTATATAAAGATGGATATTGGAATTGTTTATATAATTCAGTGGGAGATCATTCTATGAATAGGAACTTGTTAAAATTGTTTTACCAGTAAAATCTTTTTTTTAGCGATAAATGTTAATTTTTTCATTTCATTTCCTTTGTAGTAACCATGATGGCTTCTTCTACTCAAACCGTCACTATATCTAAAGATTCATGGCTCCGTTATTTTATGGACTAATATGTTTTAAAAGCTAACGGTAGTAATTTTAAAGATTAGGAAGAACAACTACGATTAGCTCCCAGGGCCACTGCTGATATAAGGGAGGCATATAATGAATATCAAAGAGAGTCCACTACTGTTAAAAATGTTTTAATTTTTGCAATGGATCCTGCCTTACAAAGGCAATGTGTCAATTTCCACAATGCTCATGAGGTATTCTCAAGGCTATCAATAATGTTTTCTCAAGCCCCGAGGATACTTCAATATGACGCCGTTGTCCGCTTCTTTGAGGTTAGCCTCATAGAAGGACAATCTGTGAGTTCACACGTACTCAAAATGATTGAGTATGTGGAAACTCTAGATGGGCTGGGATGCAAGATCCCTGATGAGCTTGTGGTGGACCGAGTATGCCACTCTCTCTCACAAGTTAAAGGATTTACCAATTTAGGGTAAATTATAATATGACTATCATGAAGAGAAGTCTTCATGAGCTCCATTCTTTGCTTGTGCAAGCAGAGAAGGACATGGGATTGAGTGGGAGTACAAGGAAGGATGTCCTTGCGATCAATGTGAAGGGGAAGAAGAAGTTTAAGAGGAAAGGTGGAAAGAAGCCCGTATAGGTTGAGGGCAAAGGTAAGGCTATTGCGAATAGCTCTACCAATCCTAAACCTAAGAAGGGTAATCCTCTTGAGGACACTTGTAATTATTGTAATAACAAGGGACATTGGAGGCGTAATTGCCCCAAATATCTGGATGACATCAAAGCTGGCATTGTGCAGCCAAAATGTAATTTCTCAACCGAATCTTTTATGATAGACATAAATTACGCTTCAAATACAACTTGGGTATTAGATACTGGTTGTGATTCTCACCTATGTAATCATTTGCAGGGCCTAAAAAGCGTAAAGAAGCTAAACAAGGGTATGTGGATCTGCGGATGGGTAACGGGTCTAAAGTAGCTGCCGTTTCTGTAGGAACATATGTCCTAAATTTAGCTTCGGGGTTGCAGTTGTTTTTAAGTAACTGTTATTTTGTACCAACATTGGCTAGGAATATAATATCAGTATCTGTGTTAGACACAGAAGGTTTTCATTTTGTAATTAAAGACAAATGTTGTACTTTTTCTCCTAATGAGATTGTATATAGCCAAGCTATTTCAATTAATGGTATTTATATTCTAGACACTTCCAACGATGTTTATCATTTAGATAATAAAAGACTCAAAGCAGGTGATCCTGATCAATCTTATTTATGGCATTGTCAACTAGGACATATTAACGAGAAACGCATTAAGAGACTAGTGTCAACTGGTATAATTAAACCTTTTGATTACGAATTATTTGGCATATGCGAATCTTGTCTTCTTGGCAAGATGAATTGTGCACCTTTTCTAGGAAAAGGATCTCGAGCTAGTGAGTTGTTGGGTTTAATACATACCGATGTATGTGGTCTAATGACTATCACTGCCAGTGGCAATTATGACTACTTTATACTTTCACCGATGACATGAGTAGATATGGGTTTGTCTACTTAATGAGGTATAAAAGTGAAGCTTTTGACAAGTTCAAGGAGTTTCATAATGAAGTAGAAAACCAATTAAATAAGAAGATTAAAACATTACGATCAGATCATGGTGGGTATTTAGGTAATGACTTTAAAGATCACCTTAAAGACTGTGGTATTGTATCTCAGTTAACTCCTCCGGGAACACCACAATTGAATGGTGTGGCTGAAAGGAGGAATAGAACTTTATTAGATATGGTCCGATAAATGATGAGTCAAACCGAGTTACCTAAGTCATTTTGGGGATTTGCCATTTTATCTGCAATACCCTCACTTAATCAGAGTCCCACTAAAGCAAACGACAAAACTCCATATGAGATATAGAAAGGGAAAGTCCCAAATCTCCGATATATGAAAGTATGGGGTTGTGATACTTATGTCAAGAATAAGTCTGACGATAAGCTTGCACCTCGTTCTGACAAATGTACATTTGTTGGTTACCCTAAGGAAACTTGTGGATATTACTTCTACAATAGTAACGAGAGCAAAGTGTTTGTGGCTCGTGAGGCTGTCTTTCTAGAAAAAAAGTTTATTTTTAGAAGACAGAGTGGGAGAAAATTTGAACTTGATGAAGTTAAGAGCCACAAACTGATGTGACGGTACAGGAAGATGTTCCTTCTACGTCTGACTTAGTTACTGTTCCTTCTGAACCTAGGAGGTCAAGAAGGGTTAGTCACCAGCCTGATAGATACCATGGTATTATCGAGGAAGATGGTGACTATGAGTATTACTTTTAGAAAGTGACGAACCTAAAACCTACAAAGCGGCTATTACTAGTTCTGACTCTAAGCTATGGCTCGAGGCCATGAAATCCGAAATGGATTCCATGTACGATAATCAGGTATGGGACCTGGTTGACATACCTAAAGATTCCGACCTCTTCAGTGTAAGCGAATCCTTTAGACTAAAATCGGCATGGATGGACATAAAGATGTCTACAAAGCTAGATTGGTTGCAAAAGGTTTCACCCAAGTTCATGGTTTACACTATGACGAAAATTTTGCATCAGTAGCTATGCTTAGATCTGTTCGGATAAAATTAGTGGTCGTTGCATTTTATAATTATGAGATATGGGAGTTTCTGGAAGAGGAAGTGTATATGACACAACCTTAAGGTTTTGTGGATCCTGAAAATCCTAACAAAGTATGTAAACTTAAGAGATCCATTTATGTTCTTAAGCAAGCGTCAAGGAGTTAGAATCATCGTTTTGATCATTTTATTAAACAAAATAGTTTTTCTCGAAGTGTTGAGGAACCATGTTTATACATGAAGTTTAGTGGGAGTAAAGTTGTTTTCTTACTTTTATATATGGACGATATACTACTCATTGGAAATGATGTAGATATGCTTACTTCTGTCAATGAGTGGTTAGGAAATCACTTCCAAATGAAAGATTTGGGAGAACCTCATTGCATCTTGGGTATCCGGATCTATAGTGATAGATCTAAAAGTATATTAGCTTTTAGTCAAGAAGCTTATATCGATAAGATTCTTAACCGATTCAATATGAAAAACTCCAAGAGAGGATTTCTGCCGATAGGTAGTGGGATTACTTTGAGTACGTCACAATGTCCTACTGAGCCTAAGGATATTGAACGCATGAAATCGATTCCCTATGCTTCTGCTGTTGGATCGATCATGTATGAAATGATGTGCTCTTGTCCTGACGTCTCGTATGCTTTGAGTATGACGAGTCGTTATCACAAAAATCAAGGTGAGAGTCACTGGATAGCCGTCAAGAATATTCTTAAGTACTTGAGAAGGACTAAGGATTCATTCTTGTTGTTTGAAGGAGAATCTGAATTACGTGTAAACGGTTATACGGATGCTAGTTTCCAAACCGATAGGGATGATTTGAAATCCCAGGCTGGTTTTGTCTTTTTGATGAACGGAGGAGCAGTTTGCTGGAGAAGTTTTAAGGAGTCTTTGACTGCTGATTCTACAACGGAAGCTGAGTACATTGCAGCCTCTGAAGCTGCAAAGGAAGCTGTATGAATTAGGAAATTCTTGGAAGGACTGAAAGTAGTTCCGACCGCCGAGGATCCTATCACTTTACATTGTGATAACAGTAGGGCAATTTTTCAAGCAAAAGAGCTCAAGTCTAGTAACAAGTCTAGACACGTACTTAGAAAATTTCATGTAATTAGAGATTTAATTGAAAGGAAGAAAATTACAGTCTATAAGGTTGGAACAGCTGACAACATCGCTGATCCTTTAACCAAGTCATTGTCTCAAGCTAAGCATGATAGTCATGTAGTTTGTATGGGATTGAGACGAATGCCTGAACTGTTGTAAATTATGCGATATGTAATACTCCCTCCAATTTCATTTATTGTTCCTCTTTCCCTTTCCATCCATTTTTATTATTGTTCCCTCTTTCCTTTTTTGGACAACTTTGTGTGGTCCAAAATCAATTTGATGTGGGGTCATGTGTATTTTGTGGTCCAAATTGATTCCCTTATTTCTTTTGGAATGTGCGGGGTCTTAATAATGTAAATAAACAGAAAGTAGTTAAAAATTTTATGAATAATCAGAAGGTAGGTCTCTTTAGCCTGCTTGAGACTAAAATAAATGGTGGCAATGTGACTAATATAGCTCTCAATCTGTTTGATGGTTGGTGTGTTACCACTAATAGTCATACTCATAAGGGTGGAAGGGTGTGGTTGTTATGGCAACCACAATTATTTGATGTCCATGTTCTGGAGTATAATCCTCAGTTTGTTCATGCTCAGATTACTGTTAAAGTCAGTGGGAAAAGCTTTCTTTTAACTTTGATTTATGCTGTTAATGAGGGGAAGGATAGAATTGACTTGTGGAGGTGTTTGAATAAGTTTGCCACTACCTGCACTGGACCATGGGCTCTAGCTGGAGATTTTAATACTGTTCTAAATCCTGAAGAAAGACTAGGAGGGCAGACTAGAGATGAGGATATGGATGCTTTTGTTGACTGCATGAATGCTTGTGGTATGATTGATATACAGGCTACAGGGGCTTTCTATACATGGACGAATAAGCAAGATGTTGAACATAGAAAATACAGTAGACTGGATAGATTTCTAGTAAATAATGATTGGCTAAGTGTGTATCCAGAAATGGTGGGTCATTTCCATCCTGAAGGACTCCTTGATCACAATCCCTGTGTTGTCTCTAATAAGCAGTTGGCTGCCACAAAGTTTAGGAGCTTCAAATACTTTAATATGTGGGGGAGTGCAGCTGGTTTTATTCCTAGGATCAAGGAAGTACGGGATAGTATTGTGAATGGCATAAGAATGTTTTGCATTGTTAAGAAGCTGAAAGGATTAAAGACTGTGTTAAAAGGTCTGAACAAGGAATGCTATTCTGATATTGAAGTCAAGACTGAGGAGGCAGAACTGATTTTAGCTGAGATTCAGAGTCAAATTATGGGCGACCCTATGAATTCTTCTCTTATCACCAGGGAGAGGGAAGCTATGGAGAATCTTAGAGTTTTGACCAAGGCTAAATATAGTTTTCTGCAACAGAAAGCTAAGATTAAATGGACTGATGAAGGGGATATCAATTCAGCTTATTTTCATGCCAGCATAAGGAGAAGGTGCATCAGGAATACTATTATCCAGATTGAGGATCAGCAAGGGAATGTATGTACTGATAGTCAGAGTATTCAGGATGCCTTCTTAGAGTATTATAATGAACTACTTGGTAGTAGAAAGGCAACTGAGCATGTGAGGCCTGCAGTCCTTGAGTTTGGGAAATTTTGTACAGAGGAACACATCTCTATTCTGAATAAGCCAGTGCTTTATGAGGAGGTCAAACAGGTGGTCTTTTCAATTCCTATTGATAAAGCCCCTGGTCCAGATGGATACTCAAATGGATTTTTTAGGGACTCCTGGGATTTGGTTGGACGTGATGTAGTTGAGGCTGTTCAAGATTTTTTCAATACAGGTCAACTGTTAACTCAACTGAATGCAACAAACATAAGCTTGATTCCTAAGTGTGAGAGACCTACATCAGTTAAACAGTTCAGACCCATTGCCTGCTGCAATGTACTTTACAAGGTTATCTCTAAACTTCTATGCAATAGGCTTGGACTGGTATTGCCTGATCTTATCCATGAATGTCAAAGGGCTTTTGTACAAGGTAGGTCCATTATTGAGAATGTTCTGATATGCCAGGATATAGTACATCAATACTCTAGGAAAAATGTATCTCCAAGATGCTTATTCAAAGTTGATTTGCAAAAAGCCTATGATACTGTAGAATGGGACTTTGTGGCCCAATTGTTGGTTGGACTGAAGTTTCCTAACAAATTTATTGATCTCCTGATGGCTTGCATAACAACTACTTCCTATACCTTGGTCTTGAATGGAAGTAACTTTGGGTATTTCAAGGGTAAGAGGGGACTCAGGCAGGGTGATCCAGTTTCTCCTCTTATTTTTACTATTTGTATGGATTATTTGACAAGGCTCATTGCCTATGCCACAGCCAGATGGCCATTTCATTATCACCCACAGTGCAAAGGAATTAAGCTAACTCACCTCATATTTGCTGATGATCTTCTGATGTTTTGCAAAGGAGATGCCCCTTCTATTCTCCTCCTTGTTAAAGCTTTCACTTCCTTTTCTAATGCATCAGGTCTGCAGATGAACAATGCAAAGTAAGAAATCTTTTTTAATGGTATGAATGTGGACTTGCAGACTGATATTCTATCAGTCACTAGATTTCAGGAAGGAAAAATGCCATTTAGGTATTTAGGGGTTCCAATTCAGCCAGGGAAAGTATCAAAGAAAGAGTGCAGCAGTCTTGTGGAGAAAATGGTGACAAGGATCAGAAGTATTGGTGCTAAAAAGTTATCATATGCTGGTAGGGTTGTACTTATAAACTCAGTGCTTAACACTTTGTATAACTACTGGGCTGCAATGTTTGTCATTCCTAAAGCTGCTATTAAGAGAGTTGAGGCTATATGCAGGAACTTCCTGTGGGATAGTTCCACTGAATACCATAGAGTTCCTTTAGTGGGTTGGGACAGAGTAACCATGTCAAAATCTGCAGGAGGACTTGGGATTAAAAAAGCCAGCACTTGGAACATTGCTTCAGTTGGAAAACTGGTGAATTGGTTATATGTGAAGGCTGACAGGCTCTGGATTAAATGGATAGATAGTGTTTATCTCAAAGGAACGAACTGGAATGATTATACACCTGCAAATGACTCTACTTGGACTTGGAAGACTATATGTAAGGTGAAGGAGCAGCTTAAGAATGGATTCATTGATAATTGCTGGGCTCCTCATCAAAAAGGTTATACAATTGGCAATGGATATGAATGGCTTATGGGAACAACTCCTACTCAGCATTGGACAAAAATAGTTTGGAATGAATGGAATGTGCCCAAACATTCCTTCAATTCCTGGCTGATAATGCAGGGTGGCCTGAATACTAAAGCTAAACTCTTTACTTATGGATGCTGTCAGGATGACTTGTGTGTCCTATGTGCTGAACAGTCTGAAACTATTGAGCATCTGTTCACTGAATGTAAGTTCAGTTGTCAAGTTCAGAAATATGTTGAAGATTGGATTGAACGTCCTTTCCCCACTGATAGTGAGCTGCTGAATGTTTCTGGCAGCAACATGAAATGGAAAGCTCTAGCTATGGTGCTGTCTTGCTACAGGTACACAGTTTGGTTTCAACGTAATCATGCTCGAACTCAGTTTAGTGTTATGAGACATGTGATAGTGGCAGAACGGATGAAGATGGTGGTCCAACAACGAATTCGCAGATTTACTGATCGTAGAGGTGGACAAACTGAGTTGGATGCAAGGACTTGGGTTGGTTTCTGTTAATATAAATGTTGTTTGTTTCTATTTGTAGAAAGCTTTTTGGTCCTTTTGTAATTGGATAAGTTTTTTGAAATATATATATACACACTCACATTTCACCAGAAAAAGATATTGTATTTATTATTTCATATATGATAATTGCATTTATCGTTTAACTCTTATATTCAGTTTTATCTGAATTTATATACTTTGTTTTGTCCGAATAGGTTGTAGTGACAACGTCGAACCCTATTAAACTGAACTGGACTAACATTGTATTTTTGTCCCTAGTTACTTAATGAGGTGACGTCTAGGAGTGACTAGATTGTAAGGCGATTGATGACAAGTTTAACTGTCATATGGTCATAGAAATGGCTGGTCGATTACATAGGCAGATTGTGAGACAATTTTTTGGACAGTGACCGTTTATAGAATCCTTTTGTTGCTGGGTCATGGCGAGGATTTCTATTTATTCCTTCAAGTCAATTCTTTAGACTGGCGACTATTTGTCTGAGTTGGTGCGGTTTTCCAGTGACTTAGGTTTTTGCTCTAGGTTGCGCTATAAAACGAGGCCGATGAGCATTTACTGGGTCATTGTGATCTGTATCGAACGAAGAAAATAGGTCAACAGGATTGTCCACCCATGTCGTTTTATATCTCAAGGCCACTCGAGGAGAGGTAATTGAAAATGCGTGGCCACGCTCGGATGAGATCTATAGTATATTATCCGGTCAGACGGTCATTCTCCTAATCGAGGAAACCACTTCATAATATGATCACGTGCAAGAATGACCCGAAAGACATCTTGCATTGAGTGAGAGATATTATTGGACAAGAGAATTGGTAACGCACACTTGAGTTGGACAAGTGGGAGATTGTTGGAGTGAGTGTCCTCCACAATAGTGCGTCTACATACTAAATGTCGTACAAGGAATATCAGGGATTTATTTTATATATTTGTCAGTTGATCAACGTTTATCGGTAACGCTCGGCTGACTAGAGTTTGACGTTACTGTCGTGTGACGATGGTGATCAACTAATCCCTTTAGGTCACACCTATAGGATGATGCCCAAATGGAAAAAACTAATTATTTGTATGAGATACAATTTAATTAAATCCTTGTATTAATTGACTTTTGCTAAATCAAGTGAATGTATTATTTGATGACGAGTTACGAACTCGGGCCAAGGGGATTTATTATTTAATTATTTGATAATTAAATAATAAATATTAATTAGAATTTATTAATTAATAGTTAATTAATAAATTTATACGGTATGTGTGTATGTTGTGAGGCGAAGGTAATTAGCTATTTAAATTTACAAGAGGTTGTAAAATTACCTAATAAGAGTTCATAACACTACAAGAAAAACTAAAACAGGCGACCGAAATTTGGCGACTGATATTTTTGGTCGCCAAATTGGCGACTGATTTTAAAATTGGCGACTGAAATCAGTCGCCAATCTGGTGACTGTCTTTTTTAAAAAGGGAATCAAACGTGGCGACCGATATTTTGAATTTGGCGACTGATTTTTGGTAGTCGCCAAATTGGCGACTGAAATTCGGTCGCCAAAACGAAATTCAGTCGCCAATTGTTTTAATGGAAACCAGGCTGTCTATTTTAAAAAGGGAATCAAATTGGCGACTGATTTGTTTAATTTGGCAACTGAAATAAAGGTAGTCGCCAAATTTGGCGACTGAAATTCAGTCGCCAAATTACAAAAATCAGTCGCCAAATTTTTTAATACAAACCAGCGCTCCTCTCTCCTACTTTACTATTTGCGAAAAAAAAAGGGACGAGCGATTGAAAAGCGGCGACGACACCAACGAACAACACCACACAACCACCCTTCCACCGCCATTTCCACCACCACATCCACCCTCTTCAATTAGGTTAGTTTTTTTTGTTTAATTTCAGTTTATATAGTTTAATTTGTTAGATTAATTTATAGTTAGTTTGATTAATTTGTGGTTAGTTTGTTAGATTTATTTGTAGTTTGTATGTTAGATTAATTTGTAGTTAGATTTAGTTTAATTTGTGTTTGAATTAAAAGGGAATGATTATGAGGTTTGTCTTTAGGTTTAGGGTTATGGGGGGCGCGAGGGGAAGGGGGGGGGGGGGGGGTTGGCCGTGGGTGGGGTTGGTCGGGGGTGGGCTGTGGTGGGCCGTGGGTGGGTGGGTAGTGGGGTGGCCGTGGGTGGGTGGGTCGTGTGTGGTGTATGGTGTTGGGTAGCTAAGTGATACCGTCTCATTATAATTAGTATTAAGCTAAGTGGAACCGTCTTAATTAATATTATTATTATTATTATTACTAAGTTAAGTGAAATCGTCGTATTATTATTAATATTAAGCTAAGTGAAACCGTCTTTTGCATTAATGGAATTAGCTAAGTGGAACCGTCTTTTGGATTAAGAGAAATTAGCTATTAGCTAAGTGGAACCTTCTTTAGGACTTGATTTTGATAAATTTAGTTTGATAATTCATGTTATTGATGAATTGAGGTAGAATAACCTTGTTATTTTTGTTTTTCTTTTCTCTTTTCGGGGTTGTCACTGCTACTGCTAGGCACCACCGTACGCGGTAGCTGTTGCTTCTTGTTTTCTTTTCATTTTTGCTTTTACTTGATTAGGTAACCTCCTCTTACCAGTTACCTTTTAAATTTACTAATTTTAGTTCAAATTATGTTACGGACTTTAGGATAGAAGCCTTTATTATGTGGTTGAATTGGGCTATTGATTGACTTAATTAATTTAGTACTTGATTGTGTTGTTGTTTGATTTGATGTTGACTTAATTAGTACCCGTTCAAGAATTACTCATTAGGAGTAATTCTTGAATAGTCCCCATTTTGGGACTGTCTTTGTACGTTTCAAGTCATTTACGTAGTAAACACGTACTTGTGATTTATTAATGAGGAATGAGTTTGGTGGCAATCTCTTTAATGTTCTCCGAATACATGTATATGTGGAGTAATTAGTTATTCTACATAGATGTGTATTTGGAGAATCAAGGGAATTGCTTTTAATTTTTCCTCATTAATAAATTACAAGTGTGTTTGCTAGTGACTTGAAACGTACATTGATGGGTTGAGGTTGGAGTGATAAGGACCCCATTCGAAGATGGATTACTTATTTACAATATTTATATATTGTTTTCATATGTTTATTGTATAATGTGGAGTATAATGTTTAAATTTTGTATGTAATATTATTGTTATTTTTTAAAAATGTTTAAATTATTGTGGGGTCTTCTTTAGATTAAAATGAAGAGATTGGAACGTTCATGGATGTATGATAGAAGATTAGACCATTCCAATAAGAAAAGACGTCCTACCGCTAGATTTATAAAGGGTGTTAGCGAGTTTATTGAATTTGCTAAACAACAAGATGAATATGACTTGGTAGACAAAAAACTTAGGTGTCCTTGTGCCACATGCAAAAACCTGAAATACCAGCTTGACATTGTAGTAGAAGAACATCTCATTATAAACGGGTTTACGCCAAATTATTACAATTGGATTTCCCATGGAGAAGCATATTCTCCAATTCATGAACAAGCTCACACCCAACAAATACAAAATGATGAGAACCCATATAGAGAGATGGTTGTTGATGCTATGGATTCCATTATTTTTAATAGTGATGACCATACAACCATTTCTGAAGAACAACCGCCACACCCACAAGCAAAAGCCTTCCTTGACATGTTAAAAGCCTCAGAAAAACCCTTGTATGAAGGAAGCAGAATGACATTGTTACAAGCCGCTTCTAGGCTAATTACCTTGAAATGTGAGTTTAATATGCCATTTGCCGCTATTGATGGCATTGCCTCGTTCCTTGAGGAATCTTCCCCCGATGATAATATCATGACCCGAAGTTTCTATACTACCAAAAAAGTAGTTAAAGATCTTCAGTTACCGCATGAAAAGATTGATGCATGTCCTGAAGGATGTATGCTATTTTGGAAAGATGGTGCTTTGCTTGACAAATGTAAAGATTGTGGGGCGGATAGATATGAGACTAGTGAAGGAGATACAGTTTTGGTGTTGAAAAAAGGCAACGGTAGTAAGAGGGCCAAAAAGAGTAAGAAACCAATAGCATGTAACCAATTGTTTTACTTTCCTCTCGCACCAAGACTTCAAAGAATCTATGCCACCAAAAACATTGCCGAACAAATGAGATGGTACAAAGAAAACCCACGTGCTCCGGGGAAGATGAGTCATCCTAGTGACGGGGAAGAATGGAAACGATTTGATCAGATGTATCCTGATTTTGCCAAGGAACCCCGCAATGTACGACTTGGCTTGTGTACGGATGGATTTGATCCTTTCGGTAATTTTGGGAGGAAGTATTCTTGTTGGCCCGTTATGGTCACACCATACAATTTACCACCTTGGTTATGTATGAAAAGACCATTTATCTTCTTGTCACTTATTGTTCCCGGACCAAAAAGCCCGAAACGTAATTTGGATGTTTTTTTACAACCATTGGTGGAGGAGTTGAAATATTTGTGGGAAGTTGGGGTGGAAACTTATGATGTGTCTAAAAAACAAAATTTTCAACTTAAAGCTTCCCTTTTGTGGACAATAAATGATTTTCCCGCCTATGGTATGCTATCTGGGTGGTCTACACAAGGACAAAAAGCATGTCCTTGTTGCATGGAGGAAAGTAAAGCATTTTGGCTTCCCAATAGTAAGAAAATAAGCTGGTTTGATTGTCATAGATGCTTCTTACGAGAGGGAAATCCACATAGGAGGAACAAGAAAGCTTTCACAAAAGGTAAAGAGGTGCTTGATGCCCCTCCGAAACGAGTGCCTGGGTATGAGATATGGAAGACGGTATGTGATTTACCATCCCCTATTGATGGTACCGAGGAAGAATTTAAAGAATTGAAAAAGCAGAAAAACGGTTGGTTTAAAAGAAGCATTCTTTGGGACCTTCCTTATTGGAAGACAATGTTGATAAGACATAATTTGGATGTAATACACATATAAAAGAATTTCTTTGAGCAACTAATTGTCATAATTTGGATGTAATGCACATAATTTGGATGTAATGCACATAATTTGGATGTATGACTCCAAGAGGTCACAATGTTGATAAGACATAATTTGGATGTAATGCACATAATTTGGATGTAACGCACATAGAAACTAGGGTGGAAGGTTCTATATGCAATGCTTATTTAACGGAAGAGATTGCAAACTTTTGTTCTCTTTACTTTGAAAAACATATAGAAACCAAAGCAAAAAACTTGAATGTTGAGAAACCGGATGAAGTAGACGGAAGTTTACCCGAATTTTTTCAAACTCAAGATGATGAAGGGTGTTCATCAAAGGGGCAAACAAGATATTTGGATGATAAGGAGTATAATCGTGCCCACCTTTACGTGCTATCTAATTGCGACCTCTTGGAGTCATACGAAACACAGTTTGTTAATGATTTCATTCAGAGGAATCCTAATATAAGTAACGATGATGTTTGGGACAAACATGAGGACCAATTTCCATCATGGTTTTAGAAACATGTAATTGAGTTGAATATTCAAGATGATTTGATAAGAAGTTTGGCTTTTGGTCCTTAAAAAATGGTAAGAACGTTGAATCAATACTCGGTTAATGGGTTTAATTTTCAAACATTCAACCACGGTAAAGGTAAGGCTAGGTGCAATTGGGGGGTTACTATTTCTTCTCTTGATGACAACGAATATTATGGTATAGTGGAAGATATCTTTGAAATTAGTTATAGTGGACGTGACCGAGCTTATAAAACTGTCTTATTCAAGGTTGACTGGAAGGATAATTCCGTGGCTGGAATGAGAGTACATGAACAATACAAGCTTGTAGAAGTGAATCGTACTAGAACATACTCTAAGTATGATCCATTTATACTTGCACATCAGGCTCATCAAGTGTATTTTGCTACTTATCCAAGCACAACAAATGATAGAAATCAAAATGCGTGGTGTGCAATCTTTAAGACAAAGGCACGGTCACAAGTTGATACAACTTTTTTCCAAGAAGAAAACGTTTCAAATGAAACACTTTTGTCTCCACCCGATGAAATCAACTATGAGCATGAGAATAAAGATGGTTAAGACATGGAAGAGGAAGAATATTATGATGTGGAAGAGAGACTGCCGGGGGAGGATGAGGCGGAGGAGAAGGAGAGAAGGGAAGAAGAGGAGGAGAGGAGGGGGGAAGAGAAGGTGAGGAGGAGAAGGGAGGAGGAGAAAAGGACGAGGAAGGACGAGGGGTTTGGAGAGGAAGATGATTATGATGATGATGATGATGATGACGATGATGGTGATGAGTATGAGGATGAGGATGAGGATGAGGACGAGGGGTTTGGAGATGAAGATGATTAAATTGGTATAATTTTGTATTCCTCAAGAGTAAATTATTAAAATTTAGAAGTCTGTATAATTTTCATTTATCATTATTTATGTTAATTTTTATTTGTATTACTGCAGATGGCTGGACCAGGTCGAGGTAGGAAGCGTGGAGGCGGCTCAGGTTCTGGACAGAGTACGCGTGCGGAGCACGAGGAGGAGTTTGTGCAGGAGGATGCGATGCAGACAGACGGTGACGGTAACGGTGAGGAGACTGACGCTGCCGACGAGCCAGTACGGGTGCCGATACGGTACACTTCGGATCATCGGATGATTCTTGAGCCGGCGGGATTATGGTAAGTTTTATTCTTTATTAGTCTACTATTTTTTTTTTATTTTTTTTTTATTTTTTTTTTGCACGGTCATAATTGTTTCTAATTTTACATGTTCAATATAAATGCAGGTTTATGGACGATTGCGTGGTACGAGGTGTCACGAAAAGCACGAAGACTAATTTAGTGGGTCCAATTCCTACATCGTGGAAACAAGCTTCTAATGCACAAAAAGAGGCGTGGTTCAATAACTTTCGGGTATATATTTTCCGTAATTCTTTGTTTTAGAAACCAAATAATTAATTTTGATAAATTTTTTAAGAACCAAGGTTATACTTTTATTTTATACTAATATGAAATTTTGTCGCTTTTTTTTTTGTAGCTAGCATTTGCTTGGTCACCGTCTCAAGAACAGAATGTCCGTAACAGGTACGATGACGTCGGTACTCGACGATATCGGGACGTGATCTGGAAGACGATCAGGCACCCGAAGGAACCAGAGCACATGAAAGGTATTTAATTAACTTGTTTTGTTGTTTGTATTAATTAGCATATACTCTCTTATATTATAAATAATATCAGTAACTTATTAATTATGATTTCATATGTGTAATTGCAGGTGACAAGTATGAAGGCTTAATAAAGCATACCAAAAGTGAAGCTTTTCAGAAGAAGTCTAAGCAAGCATCTCTCAACAAAAGAGGAGGAAAGGAAGACGGCGTGAACGAGCCTACTCATTACGCGGGTTCACGATCGTTCTGGGATAAAGTATTGGGTGTAAGTTTGTCTATTATTTCACACTTTTTTTTGTTTTCAATGCAAC
The DNA here is from genome assembly GCF_048544455.1 of Silene latifolia. Classification (NCBI taxonomy): domain Eukaryota; kingdom Viridiplantae; phylum Streptophyta; class Magnoliopsida; order Caryophyllales; family Caryophyllaceae; genus Silene; species Silene latifolia. The sequence goes on along the minus strand of NC_133537.1, from coordinate 216,416,278 downwards.
ATGTTTATTTTATGTTAGATTTTTTGTTGATTTTCTAACATGTATGTTTTTTTTTCATTCAGAAAGGAAAGAAGAAGTCAAAGCCGATTGCGACAGTACCGAAACTATTTCTGGACACGCATTCCAGGGTTGACCACAAAGGGGTTAGAACTTGGACTAAGCCAAAAGACAAGCAATTATATGTAAGTTTTCCCTAACACTTAATTTTTGTTAATTTATTCTCTTTTAAAATGTCGTATATAAGGTGGTTACCATATTAACTTACAACCATTTGTTTAATATTGTAGGAAGCATTTGAATAAGAAAAAGCCGCCAATCCAGAAAAACCGGATAATGACATATGGTATGAGTTGGTGGATGGCTCCAAGAAAGGGCACGTGTATGGTACCGGAAGTTCAACACCGGCTTTCTATGAGAAAACGCGTAGAAGATCGACTTCAACAATTCCCAGCAACACGTATCAACCGGGAATTATTAGTCAACTTCAAAGTCAAATAAGAGAGCGTGATGAACGTGATGCCAAACGTGATGAAGAACTTGCCAAACGTGATGAAGAATTCCGCCAAATGAAGGAAAGAATGGAAATGTTTGAGAATTGGTGGCAAGGTTGTAACCCCGGACCTAGATCCAACAACGATCCAAATGATCCGCATGGTCCACATGGGGGGAGTGGAGCCGGTGTTGGCTTCCAAGTAAGATGATTTTAGCATGTAAGCTTGTAAAACTTGAACTTTAGACTTGAACATTAGAATAGCTTAGCTTATAAAACTTTCATTTTCAATATATGAAATGTAGTTTGAGAAAATGGGAGGTGTTGGGTTGAAATGTATGGTGTTTTGAAATTTGGGATGTATGGTGTTGTGGAACATCGGTTTGTATGCAGGTTGTAAATATTTGGCTAGTAATGAAAACGAAAAAAACCACCAAAACATACAGTGGCTTTGGCGACTAAATTGAGAGTTGGCGACAGAAATTCAGTCGCCAAATTGGCGACTGATTTATGGTAGTCGCCAAAATGGCGACTGAATTTCAGTCGCCAAACCTCAATTCAGTCGCCAAATTTCCTCAGCCAAACTGGCTACGTCACCCAAATTTGGCGACTAATACCAAATTTGGCGACTGAACTTCAGTCGCCATTTTGGCGACTACCTCAAATCAGTCGCCAATTTGGCGACTACCATATCAGTCGCCATTTTAGTCATTTGGCGACTGATTTTTCAGTCGCCAAATTTGGCGACCGACTTTAGTCGCCAATGTTAGAAAAGGCGAATAAGGTCGCGATCGACGTTTATGATCGATTTGTCGCCAAATTGATTTTGGCGACTGATTTCAGTCGCCAAAATCAGTCGCCTGTTTTAATTCTTTTTGTAGTGTAAGACGCATTTTATATTGATAAAATGGTCTAATAATTAGTTAATAGTTAAGTGGTCATTAGTTGTTAATTTGTATTATTTATGTGTTAAATAATCAAATTAATATTTAATTATATAAGATAATTAAATATAAGACTTATAAGCATTTGTGGGATAAATGTCAAAAACCGAAATGGACCAAATAAGGTCCATGTGAACCGGTTTTAGTAGGTCTAACATTGACCTCCACTTGTTATTTTATTTATAAAGAACACATGGGATGTTCCCATCATTTCTTTACATTTTGACCATCTATAAATACCCCATAAAACACATTTGCATGGGTTGATTTCTGAGTTAAAAAAAAATTCACCCAAAAACACGTGCTTGGTTGGTCAAAAGAGAAGAAAAAAAAAACATCATCTTCTTCATCTTTTCTCATCAAAAGTTTATCAAATTGTTGATCATCTCACCAAAATAATTCACAAATAATAATATACTTCAAATATTATTGGAGTAATAATATTTATAATAATATACAAGGTTAATTACTAATATTACCGAGTTGGTAATTTTAGTAGTTTTTGGGTTTAATCTTGGGTGCCACCTTAAGGAGGCCTTCTACTTTGGGGGCTAAGGAAGGAGGAGCATCCATCATATTAGCTAAAGAACTATAATAGGAAGGAGTCCTATTGTGGTGCCCTTATTTCCATTTTCACCAATTTGAGGAAATTTTCTTCTTTTCTCTTAATTATTGTAATTAGATTGCATGCATGTAGATTTTGTAACTAGTAATTAGATTGCATACATATAAAGTAACTAGTAATTTTGTTGTCATTAGAAGAGTCTAATGAGGGTATCTAAACACTAACAATCTACCCTCACCATATCCTAACCTCGCCTTATCCAAACACAATCTCATTTCATCCACCACACAAATCGTTTAGAGATAAAGAAGAGAGAAAGAGAGAAAAGAAAAGGGAGAAAAGGGGAAGATCGTCTTTTGTCCCTCCGCCTCGAGATCGTAAGGTAAAACCATCTTAAACGAGTTTATATATTATTTAATTTATACCGTTGACCCGCCTTGACCTTGACCCGCCCTAACACCGTCGTTGACTACCATAGGACCACCGTTGACCACCAAAATGATGGTTTGACCTAGAATTTATATGGCTTTTGTTGGCAATGGATATGAATGGCTTATGGGAACAACTCCTACTCAGCATTGGACAAAAGTAGTTTGGAATGAATGGAATGTGCCCAAACATTCCTTCAATTCCTGGCTGATAATGTAGGGTGGACTGAATACTAAAGCTAAACTCTTTACTTATGGATGCTGTCAGGATGACTTGTGTGTCCTATGTGCTGAACAGTCTGAAACTATTGAGCATCTGTTCACTGAATGTAATTTCAGTTGTCAAGTTCAGAAATATGTTGAAGATTGGATTGAACGTCCTTTCCCCACTGATAGTGAGCTGCTGAATGTTTCTGGCAGCAGCATGAAATGGAAAGCTCTAGCTATGGTGCTGTCTTGCTACATGTACACAGATTGGTTTCAACGTAATCATGCTCGAACTCAGTTTAATGTTATGAGACATGTGATAGTGGCAGAACGGATGAAGATGGTGGTCCAACAACAAATTCGCAGATTTACTGATCGTAGAGGTGGACAAACTGAGTTGGATGCAAGGACTTGGGTTGGTTTCTGTTAATAGAAATGTTGTTTGTTTCTATTTGTAGAAAGCTTTTTGGTCCTTTTGTAATTGGATAAGTTTTTTGAAATATATATATATATACACTCACATTTCACCAAAAAAAGATATTGTATTTATTATTTCATATATGATAATTGCATTTATCGTTTAACTCTTATATTCAGTTTTATCTGAATTTATATACTTTGTTTTGTCCGAATAGGTTGTAGTGACAACGTCGAACCCTATTAAAGTGAACTGGACTAACATTGTATTTTTGTCCCTAGTTACTTAATGAGGTGACGTCTAGGAGTGACTAGATTGTAAGGCGATTGATGACAAGTTCAACTGTCATATGGTCATAGAAATGGCTGGTCGATTACATAGGCAGATTGTGAGACAATTTTTTGGATAGTGACCGTTTATAGAATCCTTTTGTTGCTGGGTCATGGCGAAGATTTCTATTTATTCCTTCAAGTCAATTCTTTAGACTGGCGACTATTTGTCTGAGTTGGTGCGGTTTTCCAGTGACTTAGGTTTTTGCTCTAGGTCGCGCTATAAAACGAGGCCGATGAGCATTTACTGGGTCATTGTGATCTGTATCGAACGAAGAAAATAAGTCAACAGGATTGTCCACCCATGTCGTTTTATATCTCAAGGCCACTCGAGGAGAGGTAATTGAAAATGCGTGGCCACGCTCGGACGAGATCTATAGTATATTATCCGGTCAGACAGTCATTCTCCTAATCGAGGAAACCACTTCATAATATGATCACGTGCAAGAATGACCCGAAAGACATCTTGCATTGAGTGAGAGATATTATTGGACAAGAGAATTGGTAGCGCACACTTGTGTTGGACAAGTGGGAGATTGTTGGAGTGAGTGTCCTCCACAATAGTGCGTCTACATACTAAATGTCGTACAAGGAATATCAGGGATTTATTTTATATATTTGTCAGTTGATCAACGTTTATCGGTAACGCTCGGCTGACTAGAGTTTGACGTTACTGTCGTGTGACGATGGTGATCAACTAATCCCTTTAGGTCACACCTATAGGATGATGCCCAAATGGAAAAAACTAATTATTTGTATGAGATACAATTTAATTAAATCCTTGTATTAATTGACTTTTGCTAAATCAAGTGAATGTATTATTTGATGACGAGTTACGAACTCGGGCCAAGGGGATTTATTATTTAATTATTTGATAATTAAATAATAAATATTAATTAGAATTTATTAATTAATAGTTAATTAATAAATTTATACGGTATGTGTGTATGTTGTGAGGCGGAGGTAATTAGCTATTTAAATTTACAAGAGGTTGTAAAATTACCTAATAAGAGTTCATAACACTACGAGAAAAACTAAAACAGGCGACCGGAATTTGGCGACTGATATTTTTAGTCGCCAAATTGGCGACTGATTTTAAAATTGGCGAATGAAATCAGTCGCCAATCTGGCGACTGTCTTTTTTAAAAAGGGAATCAAATGTGGCGACCGATTTTTGAATTTGGCGACTGATTTTTGGGTAGTCGCCAAATTGGCGACTGAAATTCGGTCGCCAAAACGAAATTCAGTCGCCAATTGTTTTAATGGAAACCAGGCTGTCTATTTTAAAATGGAATCAAATTGGCGACTGATTGGTTTAATTTGGCGACTGAAATAAAGGTAGTCGTTAAATTTGGGGACTGAAATTCAGTCGCCAAATTACAAAAATCAGTCGCCAAATTTTTTAATACAAACCAGCGCTCCTCTCTCCTACTTTACTCTTTGCGAAACAAAAAAAAAAAGGGACGAGCGATTGAAAAGCGGCGACGACACCAACGAACAACACCACACAACCACCCTTCCACCGCCATTTCCACCACCACATCCCCCCTCTTCAATTAGGTTAGTTTTTTTTGTTTAATTTCAGTTTATATAGTTTAATTTGTTAGATTATTTTGTAGTTAGTTTGATTAATTTGTGGTTAGTTTGTTAGATTTATTTGTAGTTTGTATGTTAGATTAATTTGTAGTTAGATTTAGTTTAATTTGTGTTTGAATTAAAAGAGAATGATTATGAGGTTTGTCTTTAGGTTTAGGGTTATGGGGGGCGCGGGGGGGGGGGGGGGGTGTTCGGCCGTGGGTGGGGTTGGTCGGGGGTGGGCTGTGGTGGGCCGTGGCTGGGTGGGTAGTGGGGTGGCCGTGGGTGGGTGGGTCGTGGGTGGTGTATGGTGTTGGGTAGCTAAGTGATACCGTCTCATTATCATTAGTATTAAGCTAAGTGGAACCGTCTTAATTAATAATAATATTATTATTATTATTACTAAGTTAAGTGAAATCGTCGTATTATTATTAATATTAAGCTAAGTGAAACCGTCTTTTGCATTAATGGAATTAGCTAAGTGGAACCGTCTTTTGGATTAAGAGAAATTAGCTATTAGCTATGTGGAACCTTCTTTAGGACTTGATTTTGATAAATTTAGTTTGATAATTCATGTTATTGATGAATTGAGGTAGAATAACCTTGTTATTTTTGTTTTGTTATCTCTTTTCAGGGTTGTCACCGCGCTGCTAGGCACCACCGTACGCGGTAGCTGTTGCTTCTTGTTTTCTTTTCATTTTTGCTTTTACTTGATTAGGTAACCTCCTCTTACCAGTTACCTTTTAAATTTACTAATTTTAGTTCAAATTATGTTACGGACTTTAGGATAGAAGCCTTTATTATGTGGTTGAATTGGGCTATTGATTGGCTTAATTAATTTAGTACTTGATTGTGTTGTTGTTTGATTTGATGTTGACTTAATTAGTACCCGTTCAAGAATTACTCATTAGGAGTAATTCTTGAATAGTCCCCATTTTCGGACTGTCTTTGTACGTTTCAAGTCATTTAGGTAGTAAACACGTACTTGTAATTTATTAATGAGGAACGAGTTTGGTGGCGATCCCTTTAATGTTCTCCGAATACATGTATATGTGGAGTAATTAGTTATTCTACATAGATGTGTATTTGGAGAATCAAGGGAATTGTCTTTAATTTTTTCCTCATTAATAAATTACAAGTGTGTTTGCTAGTGACTTGAAACGTACATTGACGGGTTTAGGTTGGAGTGATAAGGACCCCATTCGAAGATGGATTACTTATTGACAATATTTATATATTGTTTTCATATGTTTATTGTATAATGTGGAGTATAATGTTTAAATTTTTTTATGTAATATTATTGTTATTTTTTAAAAATGTTTAAATTATTGTGGGTTCTTCTTTAGATTAAAATGAAGAGATTGGAACGTTCATGGATGTATGAAGGAAGATTAGACCATTCCAATAAGAAAAGACGTCCTACCGCTAGATTTTTAAAGGGTGTTAGCGAGTTTATTGAATTTGCTAAACAACAAGATGAATATGACTTGGTAGACAAAAAACTTAGGTGTCCTTGTGCCAAATGCAAAAACTTGAAATACCAGCTTGACATTGTAGTAGAAGAACATCTCATTATAAACAGGTTTACGCCAAATTATTACAATTGGATTTCACATGGAGAAGCATATTCTCCAATTCATGAACAAGCTCACACCCAACAAATACAAAATGATGAGAACCCATATAGAGAGATGGTTGTTGATGCTATGGATTCCACTATTTTTAATAGTGATGACCATACAACCATTTTCAAGAACAACCGCCACACCCACAAGCAAAAGCCTTCCTTGATATGTTAAAAGCCTTAAAAACCCTTGTATGAAGGAAGCGAGAATGACATTGTTACAAGCCGCTTCTAGGCTAATTACCTTGAAATGTGAGTTTAATATGCCATTTTCATTGTTGATGGCGTGCTCGTTCCTTGAGGAATCTTTCCCCGATGATAATATCATGACCCGAAGTTTCTATACTACCAAAAAAGTAGTTAAATGTCTTCAGTTACCGCATGAAAAGATTGATGCATGTCCTGAAGGATGTATGCTACTTTGGAAAGATGATGCTTTGCTTGACAAATGTAAAGATTGTGGGGCGGATAGATATGAGACTAGTGAAGGAGATACAGTTTTGGTGTTGAAAAAAGGCAATGGTAGTAAGAAGGCCAAAAAAAGTAAGAAACCAATAGCATGTAACCAATTGTTTTACTTTCCTCCCGCACCAAGACTTCAAAGAATCTATGCCACCAAAAACATTGCCGAACAAATGAGATGGCACAAAGAAAACCCACGTGCTCCGGGGAATATGAGTCATCCTAGTGATGGGGAAGAATGGAAACGATTTGATCAGATGTATCCTGATTTTGCCAAGGAACCCCGCAATGTACGACTTGGCTTGTGTACGGATGGATTTGATCCTTTCAGTAATTTTGGGAGGAAGTATTCTTGTTGGCCCGTTATGGTCACACCATAGAATTTACCACCTTGGTTATGTATGAAAAGACCATTTATCTTCTTGTCACTTATTGTTCCCGGACCAAAAAGCCCAAAACGTAATTTGGATGTTTATTTACAACCATTGGTGGAGGAGTTGAAATATTTGTGGGAAGTTGGGGTGGAAACTTATGATGTGTCTAAAAAACAAAATTTTCAACTTAAAGCTTCCCTTTTGTGGACAATAAATGATTTTCCCGCCTATGGTATGCTATCTGGGTGGTCTACACAAGGACAAAAAGCATGTCCTTGTTGCATGGAGGAAAGTAAAGCATTTTGGCTTCCCAATAGCAAGAAAATAAGCTGGTTTGATTGTCATAGATGCTTCTTACGAGAGGGAAATCCACATAGGAGGAACAAGAAAGCTTTCACAAAAGGTAAAGAGGTGCTTGATGCCCCTCCGAAACGAGTGCCTGGGTATGAGATATGGAAGACGGTATGTGATTTACCATCCCCTATTGATGGTACCGAGGAAGAATTTAAAGAATTGAAAAAGCAGAAAAACGGTTGGTTTAAAAGAAGCATACTTTGGGACCTTCCTTATTAGAAGACAATGTTGATAAGACATAATTTGGATGTAATTCACATAGAAAAGAATTTCTTTGAGCAACTAATTGTCATAATTTGGATGTAATGCACATAATTTGGATGTATGACTCCAAGAGGTCACAATGTTGATAAGACATAATTTGGATGTAATGCACATAGAAGCTAGGGTGGAAGGTTCTATATGCAATGCTTATTTAACGGAAGAGATTGCAAACTTTTGTTCTCTTTACTTTGAAAAACATATAGAAACCAAAGCAAAAAACTTGAATGTTGAGAAACCGGATGAAGTAGACGGAAGTTTACCCGAATTTTTTCAAACTCAAGATGATGAAGGGTGTTCATCAAAGGGGCAAACAAGATATTTGGATGATAAGGAGTATAATCGTGCCCACCTTTACGTGCTATCTAATTGTGACCTCTTGGAGTCATACGAAACACAGTTTGTTAATGATTTCATTTAGAGGAATCCTAATATAAGTAAGGATGATGTTTGGGACAAACATGAGGACCAATTTCCATCATGGTTTCAGAAACATGTAATTGATTTGAATATTCAAGATGATTTGATAAGAAGTTTGGCTTTTGGTCCTTCAAAAATGGTAAGAACGTGGAATCGATACTCGGTTAATGGGTTTAATTTTCAAACATTCAACCACGGTAAAGGTAAGGCTAGGTGCAATTGGGGGGTTACTATTTCTTCTCTTGATGACAATGAATACTATGGTATAGTTGAAGATATCTTTGAAATTAGTTATAGTGGACGTGACCGAGCTTATTAAACTGTCTTATTCAAGGTTGACTGGAAGGATAATTCTGTGGCTGGAATGAGAGTACATGAACAATACAAGCTTGTAGAAGTGATCGTACTAGAACATACTCTAAGTATGATCCATTTATACTTGCACATCAGGCTCATCAAGTGTATTTTGCTACTTATCCAAGCACAACAAATGATAGAAATCAAAATGCGTGGTGTGCAATCTTTAAGACAAAGGCACGGTCACAAGTTGATACAACTTTTTTCCAAGAAGAAAACTTTTCAAATGAAACACTTTTGTCTCCACCCGATGAAATCAACTATGAGCATGAGAATAAAGATGGTGAAGACATGGAAGAGGAAGAATATTATGATGTGGAAGAGAGACTGACGGGGGAGGATGAGGCGGAGGAGGAGAGAAGGGAAGAAGAGGAGGAGAGGAGGGGGGAATAGGAGGTGAGGAGGAGAAGGGAGGAGGAGAAAAGGACGAGAAAGGACGAGGGGTTTGGAGAGGAAGATGATTATGATGATGATGATGATGATGATGATGACGATGATGAGGATGAGGATGAGGATGAGGATGAGGACGAGGGGTTTGGAGATGAAGATGATTAAATTGGTATAATTTTGTATTCCTCAAGAGTAAATTATTAAAATTTAGAAGTCTGTATAATTTTCATTTATCATTATTTGTGTTAATTTTTATTTGTATTACTGCAGATGGCTGGAGCAGGTCGAGGTAGGAAGCGTGGAGGCGGCTCAGGTTCTGGACAGAGTACGCGTGCGGAGCAAGAGGAGGAGTTTGTGCAGGAGGATGCGATGCAGACAGACGGTGACGGTAACGGTGAGGAGACTGACGCTGCCGACGAGCCAGTACCGGTGCCGATACGGTACACTTCGGATCATCGGATGATTCTTGAGTCGGCGGGATTATGGTAAGTTTTATTCTTTATTAGTCTACTATTTTTATTTCTTTTATTTTTTTTTTTTTTTTTTTTGCACGGTCATAATTGTTTCTAATTTTACATGTTCAAAATAAATGCAGGTTTATGGACGATTGCGTGGTACGAGGTGTCACGAAAAGCACGAAGACTAATTTCATGGGTCCAATTCCTACATCGTGGACACAAGCTTCTAATGCCCAAAAAGAGGCGTGGTTCAATAACTTTCGGGTATATATTTTTCGTAATTCTTTGTTTTAGAAACCAAATAATTAATTTTGATAAATTTTTTAAGAACCAAGGTTATACTTTTATTTTATACTAATATGAAATTTTGTCGCTTTTTTTTTTGTAGCTAGCATTTGCTTGGTCACCGTCTCAAGAACAGAATGTCCGTAACAGGTACGATGACGTTGGTACTCGACGATATCGGGACGTGATCTGGAAGACGATCAGGCGCCCGAAGGAACCAGAGCACATGAAAGGTATTTAATTAACTTGTTTTGTTGTTTGTATTAATTAGCATATACTCTCTTATATTATAAATAATATCAGTAACTTATTAATTATGATTTCATATGTGTAATTGCAGGTGACAAGTATGAAGGCTTAATAAAGCATACCAAAAGTGAAGCTTTTCAGAAGAAGTCTAAGCAAGCATCCCTCAACAAAAGAGGAGGAAAGGAAGCCGGCGTGACGAGCCTACTCATTACGCGAGTTCACGATCGTTCTGGGATAAAGTATTGGGTGTAAGTTTGTCTATTATTTCACACTTTTTTTTGTTTTCAATGCAACATGTTTATTTTATGTTAGATTTTTTGTTGATTTTCTAACATGTATGTTTTTTTTTTTTCATTCAGAAAGGAAAGAAGAAGTCAAAGCCGATTGCGACGGTACCGGAACTGTTTCTGGACACGCATTCCAGGGTTGACCACAAAGGGGTTAGAACTTGGACTAAGCCAAAAGACAAGCAATTATATGTAAGTTTACCCTAACACTTAATTTTTGTTAATTTATTCTCTTTTAAAATGTCGTATATAAGGTGGTTACCATATCAACTTACAACCATTTGTTTAATATTGTAGGAAGCATTTGAACAAGAAAAAGCCGCCAATCCAGAAAAACCGGATAATGACATATGGTATGAGTTGGTGGATGGCTTCAAGAAAGGGCACGTGTATGGTACCGGAAGTTCGACACCGGCTTTCTATGAGAAAACGCGTAGAAGATCGACTTCAACAATTCCCAAAGAACACGTATCAACCGGAATTATTAGTCAACTTCAAAGTCAAATAAGAGAGCGTGATGAACGTGATGCCAAACGTGATGAAGAACTTGCCAAACGTTATGAAGAATTCCGCCAAATGAAGGAAAGAATGGAAATGTTTGAGAATTGGTGGCAAGGTTGTAACCCCGGACCTAGATCCAACTACGATCCAAATGATCCGCATGGTCCACATGGGGGGAGTGGAGTCGGTGTTGGCTTCCAAGTAAGATGATTTTAGCATGTAAGCTTGTAAAACTTGAACTTTAGACTTGAACATTAGAATAGCTTAGCTTGTAAAACTTTCATTTTCAATATATGAAATGAAGTTTGAGAAAATGGGAGGTGTTGGGTTGAAATGTATGGTGTTGTGTGTGTTGAAATTTGGGATGTATGGTGTTGTGGAACATCGGTTTGTATGCAGGTTGTAAATATTTGGCTAGTAAAGAAAACGAAAAAAACCACCAAAACATGATGGCTTTGGCGATCGAATTGAGAGTTGGCGATCAAATTGATCGCCAAATTGGCGATCGATTTATGGTAGTCGCCAAAATGGCGACTGAATTTCAGTCGCCAAACCTCAATTCAGTCGCAAAATTTCCTCAGCCAAACTGGCTACGTCACCCAAATTTGGCGACTAATACCAAATTTGGCGATCGAACTTGGGCCGCCAATTTGGCGACTACCTCAAATCAGTCGCCAATTTGGCGACTACCATATCAGTCGCCATTTTAGTCATTTGGCGACTGAATTTTCAGTCGCCAAATTTGGCTACCGACTTTAGTCGCCAAAGTTAGAACAGGCGACTAAGGTCCGCGATCGACGTTTTTGATCGATTTCATCGCCAAATTGATTTTTATGATCGATTTGATCGCCAAAATCGATCACTTTTTAATTCTTTTTGTAGTGTAAGACGCATTTTATATTGATAAAATGGTCTAATAATTACTTAATAGTTAAGTGGTCATTATTTGTTAATTTGTATTATTTATGTGTTAAATAATCAAATTAATATTTAATTATATAAGATAATTAAATATAAGACTTATAAGCATTTGTGGGACAAATGTCAAAAACCGAAATGGACCAAATAAGGTCCATGTGAACCGGTTTTAGTAGGTCTAACATTGACCTCCACTTGTTATTTTATTTGTAAAGAACACATGGGATGTTCCCATCATTTCTTTACATTTTGACCATCTATAAATACCCCATAAAACACATTTGCATGGGTTGATTTCTGAGTTAAAAAAAATTCACCCAAAAACACGTGCTTGGTTGGTCAAAAGAGAAGAAAAAAAAACATCATCTTCTTCATCTTTTCTCATCAAAAGTTTATCAAATTGTTGATCATCTCACCAAAATAATTCACAAATAATAATATACTTCAAATATTATTGGAGTAATAATATTTATAATAATATACAAGGTTAATTACTAATATTACCGAGTTGGTAATTTTAGTAGTTTTTGGGTTTAATCTTGGGTGCCACCTTAAGGAGGCCTTCTACTTTGGGGGCTAAGGAAGGAGGAGCATCCATCATGTTAGCTAAAGAACTATAATAGGAAGGAGTCCTATTGTGGTGCCCTTATTTCCATTTTCACCAATTTGAGGAAATTTTCTTCTTTTCTCTTAATTATTGTAATTAGATTGCATGCATGTAGATTTTGTAACTAGTAATTAGATTGCATACATATAAAGTAACTAGTAATTTTGTTGTCATTAGAAGAGTCTAATGAGGGTATCTAAACACTAACAATCTACCCTCACCATATCCTAACCTCGTCTTATCCAAACACAATCTCATTTCATCCACCACACAAATCGTTTAGAGATAAAGAAGAGAGAAAGAGAGAAAAGAAATGGGAGAAAAGGGGAAGATCGTCTTTTGTCCCTCCGCTTCGAGATCGTAAGGTAAAACTGTCTTAAACGAGTTTATATATTATTTAATTTATACCGTTGACCCGCCTTGACATTGACCCGCCCTAACGCCGTCGTTGACTACCATAGGACCACCGTTGACCGCCAAAATGATGGTTTGACCTAGAATTTATATGGCTTTTGTTGGTTTTATGTGACCGTCCTAAGATGGATTTTTGACCCACCTTTCGTTGCTGTCTTGGGATGACCTTGGATGGGTTTGGTCAAGGGTTGAGTGGGGGTTGTAGTGGTGGTAATGGGTGGTGGAATGAGTGGTGTTAGGTGGTCGAAAATGGGTGTCAAAGGGGGGCTACAGGACTATTTTGGGTGTTTGTTATATTTATTGTTATTGTTGTGGATGTCGGCTGTCATGGTGGTTGTTGCCGTTGTTGTGGTCTGGTGGTTGGGCCCACCGTGGTCAGAGGATGCCACGGTGGTGGTGGTGGTGGTCTTTAGTGGTGGTTTATGTAGTGTTGTTGTACGGTGTTGTTGTTGGTGTTGTTGTGACGAGTTTGGTTGGTATTGTTGCTGCGGCTAGGTGCTGGCCGTGGACCACCATGGCCGGTGGTGGTTGTCCACGGTGGTAGCGGAGGTGGTGGTTATAAGGAGGGAGTCCGGGTGTGAGTACGAGTCGGGTTTTAAATAGCTTAAGACGTATTTTTATTTAATTAATTGAATTCGTATTTACTTAATAATTAGATTAGTTGGTAATTATATTTAATTATCGTAATTAGGTGCCGACTTTATGGAGGAGCATATTTGTATTCGGTTGCTTTATTGTTTAGTGGGATTTGCTAAAAGGTAGGTTTATCCTACTCAGTTTCGATATTGTGTATATTTGTTAATGGGTCATTTATCATTACTTGCGTTGGATGAGTCGTATTGCATCACATATTGGTATTTGAGGATTTGGTGTGTCTCATATGTGTCGGAATTGGCATTTGGCATGTTTGGCATAGCATGTTGTATATTGTGTATTGCATATTGTGATGGTTGTATATGTTGGAGGTTGGTGACTATATTATGACTGTTATGGAGACGGAAGGCGGTTGGGAGACCGTCTTCCGCTTCAGTCGCCTCTTGGAGCTTCCCACTCCAAGAGAGATGTGCACATTAATCACTTGAGTTTGGAGGGACTCGTGTAGTTGAGACAGGGTGCCTGGCAGCGGACCCGGTGGGCTTCGAGACCCGGTACGTCTGGCGTGTTTCGGTACCTGTTTGTGAGTTGTGGTATCGTGGGCGTGTCCCTGGCACCGGTGGTTGTGGGTATGTCTGGGCGTGTCCCGTACCGGCATGGTGGTGGTTGGATAGCGTTTTATTCATATTATAGTCATGTTGCATACTCACACCCTTTGTGCAGTGTAAAGAATGGACCTTTGACAGAAAAGGAGCAATCCTAATAAAGCCACAACATAGACAATTCTTGGGATGCAATAGACTTCAGGAATTTAGTAAAAATAGCAAATTAATTTAGAAAATCACAAAAAATGGAGACAGCTTAGTTAAGATGATGAACTAAAACTGTACCAAAAATCAGGATTTTACAGGCACTCTAAGTATTGTTAGGGATTCAATTAACAGACAGAAGCAGTAATGTGACAGACAGCTTCCCAAGGTGACTGTTTTGAGGTGTTTTTCTGGAAAGGAAGGGGATATAGTTATTAAACTAATAACCACAACAAGCATAGGAGATTAGTTCAACACTTTAAGCCAAAAATTTGACACAATCACAGCAAGCACAGAAAGTATCAAACATAAGACAACAATGAGGTTCAAACAACCCACAGCAAGCACAAGATTGAAAGAAACTCACCCACATGTACTTAATTAACACTAGACAGTGTTATTAAGTCTGACTTAACTCTAAGACTTAGCAAGAATTAAGATTTGCAAATACTTGAGAGAAATCTCAGGTTTTTTGTTCATTAATCAAAGTCTGACTATGACAGACTGTGGAAAGGTCCTTATATAGGCCTTTGCTCAAGTTCTCAGTACAATAAACCATAAGAAATCCCATCCAAGGGCCAGGATTTGTTGCTTACATAATACATAAGGACAAGTGATCTATTTTACAATGGTTGTATTAGGTGAAAGTAAATTAACTAAGGTAAAACATGCTGGGGACAAAAGGTTGCAGCTGAGTGATAGTGACTGGTTCTTCCTTCCTGATGACTTCTCTGGGCTGCTTCTGGGGTTGGCTCTCTCTGGACAAAAACAATGTCTTATCTTGATTAGGTAGTATCTTCATTTTGGCAAGACATGGCAAAAGAATTCACAGCTTCAATGCCCAAATGTTTAGCTAGAAATGGCAAGTTAATTTTCTGCTTTTTCCTGACTTGTCTTCTTCTGCAACTTGGTTATCTTAGCCTGTTTTGTGAGATTCTAGTAGAAAATAATCCTGGCTCCTTAGGAGTTAATTGTACTTAATTGATCATAGGACCAGCTGGCCCTGGTGACCACTGGTGGCTGGACTTCAAGCTCTAAGAATTGGTGTTGGAACAGGACCCTGCACTGGTTGAAACAAGAGCATGGTTTACACTATCTGAGTTTCTGATGCCTGGACTCTGAGCTTGGT
Organism: Silene latifolia; assembly: GCF_048544455.1. Classification (NCBI taxonomy): domain Eukaryota; kingdom Viridiplantae; phylum Streptophyta; class Magnoliopsida; order Caryophyllales; family Caryophyllaceae; genus Silene; species Silene latifolia. The sequence goes on along the minus strand of NC_133537.1, from coordinate 216,400,829 downwards.
TGCCATGGCCATGAGCTCCTTCTTCAACCTCCCCTGGTTGAAAAGGGCTTGCCCTCAAGCCTGGTGCCTCCTCTCCCTCAGAATCATAGTAGGGACTTAAACCCCCCACATTGAAGGTACCATGGACACCATACTCTCCTGGCAGATCAACCTTGTATGCATTGGGACTAATTTTTTCAATAATTTCAAAGGGGTCATCTGCTCTAGGCATCAAATTGTTTCTTCTCTTAGCAGGGAACCCCTCTTTCCTCAGATTAACTCAGACTAGATCACCTGGCATGAATTCCTTTTTTCTTCTTGGGACCTTAGACTATTGCTTGTACCTGTTATTAGCTTTCTGAATTTCTTTTCTGACTAATTCATGGAGCCTCAGCATTTGTTCTGCTCTTGTTTTGGCCTCAAAGTTCACCTCCTCTCAGGGTATATTGGACAGTTCTAAGGGAATCAGGGGATTTACCCCATAAACCACCTCAAATGGACTGTTACCTGTTGTCTGTGCCAGCTTCAGATCCCAGTCTCTCAGAGACTTACTCACTATGCACCTCAGGATCCTTCCTAGAGTCTTGTTTGTAACCTCAGTTTGTCCATCTGTCCGTGGGTGGTGAGCTGTGCTGAATAAGAGCTTGGTTTTGAGCAGTCTCCATAGAGTTTTCCAGAAATAGCTCATAAACTTGGTATCTCTGTCTGATACAATAATCTTAGGAATTCCATGGAGTCTCACAATTTCCTTTAAATATAGCTCAGCTATACTAGTTGCATCTTCAGTCTTCTTGTAGGCTATGAAATGAGCCATTTTGCTGAATCTGTCCACCACAACCATTATAGAATCCTTTCCCCTTGCTGTCCTTGGAAGAGCCACTATGAAATCCATGCTTATGTCTTCCCAAGGTCTTTCTAGAACTGGTAGAGGAGTATAAGGTCCTGCTTGGAATGAACTATTGGCTCTGGGATATACTGAACACCTTCTCAGAACCACCTGGACATCACCCATCATTTTTGGCCAATAAAATTGTTTCCATGGAATAGGAAGCCCTCATGCAGCAAATACTTGCTTCCCTGAGTTGTACCTCCCTCAAAAAGGTTAATCCAGTCCTAAGAAAAGTCAGGATCTTCCCTGTACAACTCTTTCATAAACTCAAACCCCAACACTCTTTGCTCAATGACTGTCAGCAGAGAATGTCTTCTTGATAGTGCATCAGCAACAACATTAAGTTTTCCTTCCTTATACTTGCTTGAAAATGTGAATGACTGCAAGAATTCAACCCATTTGGCATACCTGTGACTCAACTTGTGCTGACTATTGATAAATCTCAAAGTTTCATGATCTGAATGTAACACAAATGGCTTTGTTTTCAGATAATGGCTCCAGTGCATGACTAACCTAACAATTGCATAAAATCCGTTATCTTATATAGAGTACCTAAGTTTAGCACCATTTAATTTTTCACTAAAATATGCGACAGATTTCTGACACTGGATTAAAACTGCTCCAATCCCCACTCCACTGGTATCACACTCAACTTCAAACAATTGATCAAAATCTGGTAGTTTCAGGATTGGTGTTTCACACACCATTTTCTTTATCTTTTCAAAGGATTGCTGAGCAAACCTTAGTTCACTAAAACTCTCCCTTCTTCATGTATTCAGTGATGGGTGCAACAACTACACTGAAATTCCTGATGAATCTTCTGTAAAAAGAAGCCAATCCATGGAACCCCCTTACCTCAATGATTGTTTTAGGAGTTGGCCATGATTGTATTGCTGCCACCTTCTCCTGATCAACAGAGATACCCCTCCCAGATACAATGTACCCTAAGAAGGCCACTTCTTTAACCATAAAAGTGCACTTCTCTAGCTTGCCAAAGAGTTTCTGTTCTTTGAGGATTCTGAACACAGTTTCTAAATGCTTGAGGTGTTCAGAAGAGCTGCTGTTGTATATTAGTACGTCATCAAAGTAAACTACAACAAATTTGCGCAAACATGGTCTCATCAGCTCTGTTATCAACCTCATGAATGTTCTGGGGGCATTAGAGAGCCCAAATGGCATAACCAGCCAATCATAGAGGCCATGTTTAGTCTTGAATTCAGTCTTCCATTCATCTCCCTCTCTGATTCTAACTTGATGGTAACCCTGTCTTAGATCTATCTTTGAAAAGACAGTGGCTCCACTGAGTTCATCCAGCATATCATCCAATCTTGGGATTGGAAATCTATACTTGATAGTGATGTTATTGATTGCTCTGCTGTCAGTACACATCTTCCAAGTCCTATCTTTTTTTGGTACCAGCAAGTCAGGCACTACACATGGACTTAGTGACACCCTCACGAAGACCTTTGTCATTCGCTCTTCAATTTGGTGCTGCAATTCTTGGGTTGCAGTGGGATCACATTTGTATGCTGATCTATTTGGTACTATAGATCCAGGCACCAGGTCAATGTGATCTTCATTCCCACTCAGTGGGGGTAACCCACTAGGAAATTCAGGTGAAAAAACTTCCATGTACTTCTGAATCAATGGTTTAACTTCTGCATGCATCTCATTGTCCTCTTCTTTTTGAATTTCCCTTGACAGCAGAACCAAGATAGGTTGTTCTTGCTTGATCTCTTTTATCATAGTTGCCTCTAATAGAAACAGCACACCATTCAGCTCTTCAGGCATGTTAGGACTTCCATAGCTCCATTGGTTTAGTGGCAAGGGAGTCAAAGTGACCTTCTTGCCATTGTGCTTGAAACTTTAAGTATTATCCATGCCCTGATGAGTAGTGTTCCTGCCAAATTCCCATGGTCTTCCCAACAAGAGATGACAGGCATCCATGGGCACTACATCACATAGCACCTCATCTTTGTACACTTTTCCAATGGAAAAGGACACAATACATTGCTGGTTAACTTTCACCTCTGATCCTTTGTTCAACCACCTCAGCTTGTATGGACTTGGGTGTTCTTGGGTAAGTAAGCTGAGCTTGCTAACCAGGATAGTGGAGGCAACATTAGTGCAGCTTCCCCCATCAATTATCATATTACAAACCCTTCTCTGGACAGTGCACCTGCTTCTGAAGATTAGGGACCTTTGGTCAGCTTCCAAAGGAGCCTGTTGTGAGTGCATGACCCTCCACAAGATCAAGTTGTGCCCTGTGTTAGGAGGAGCAATAACTTATCCCTGGCTTGACCCTTCTTCAGTCTCTACCTCTTCTAAGACTAGAGTTTCATCCTCCTTATACTCGATAAGACCCTCTCTCTCCCATTCTTCAATTTCCATAAGGGTAAGAGTCCTGTTGGAAGGACAATCCTTTCTCAAGTGACCAAATCCTTGGCACTGGAAACACCTTATCTTGCCTCTTGATACAACACGATTAACGTTTGGGTTCACAGGTGCTTTCCCCTTATCTGTGGTGTTCTGAGTGACAGGTTTGGGTGCCTCTCCAATCCTCACACATGTGTAAGGTTTGAAAGGTGTTCTAGGAGACAATTTAGACACTACAAGCTTCACCTTTACTAATTTCTCAACCCTCAAGGCCAAGTTAATAGCTTCATCAAATGACCAAACTTGTTGCATTCTTACTCTACTAGCAATCTTAGGATCCAAACCCTCAACAAACCTAGCAATCTTTTGCTCAGATTTTTTAGTGACCTCATATTGCAGGGTTAGATGTTCAAAGCTCCTAAGGTAGGCCTCAACAGACTGATGGTCTTGCGTTAACAGAGTCAACTTGATAAAAATATCCTGAGTATAGTCTTTGGCTATAAATTTTACTTTCAATTTCTTTTTCAGTTTAGCCCAAGACCTTATTCGTTCCTTACCATCTCTAATTCTTTGGTGTTTCATACTTTCATACCAAAGAGATGCATATCCGTTGAGTTTTAAAATGGAAACTTTAAAATCTTTCCTATCATTGTACCCTTTAAACTCAAAGACCCTTTCAACAGACCTAAGCCAGTCCAGTAAATCCTCAGGATTTAAACTACCATGGAAATCCGGGATTTCTACTTTAACATCTTTATATTTGGTTAAGTTGTTACCTTCTTCCATCATAGACTCTTCTGATTCTGAGTTGAGCTCTTCTTCATTCTCATGTTGTGGTTGGCGTCTTCCTGCTCTAAGCAAACTTCTACCCCTGCCTCTTCCTCTATAGGGTGGTGGCCTTCCTCTTTCTGGAGTGGGAATGTTTGCCATGATAGTGTTCACAGCTTCCAGGGTCACATTAACTAAGTCGGTTAACTGATCCATTTTTGCCTTCATTCCTGCTAATCTCTCTTCACACATTGGGTGGTTTTTTGTGTTTTTTTTGGTGAAATGTGAGTATATATATATTGATATCAAACAAAAACAATTACATGAGTGACTTGACAGTTTATGCAAAACAAAACAACTCCCTAACAGCCAATACTTAGATCAAGCTACCACCAGATTCTAGACTACAATGCCCCATCTCTGAAGCCAAGTCCTTTCTTCATTCACTGCAGGTCTTCCCAGTTTTGACCTGATCCTTCTCATGGCATCCTCCCTGATCTACATAACCAGAGACTCAGGCCTAGTAAGGATCAAGTTCACTCTCGAATTGTTCCTCTGACTCCATATATGGTAGAAGCAGGCAGACCAAAGGAGATAATGAGTATGCATCTTCAGCCGTGCCCCTGCATTCCTACCATTGCTAGCATATGAATCCACTGCAATTTTGAAACCACACCATTACTCAATTAAGCTCAGCACCTGTCTGCTGTATAAACAATAAAAAAAGAGATGCTCCAGTGTTTCAGGTTCCTGATCACAGATGCAGCATCTGTTATCAGGACAGCAGCCAAACTGAAATAATTTGGCCTTAATATTAAGACCTTGGTTCATCACCAGCCACGAAATCAAAGCATGCTTTGGTATATTCCAATCATTCCAGACTAGTTGAACCCAATATTTGTTAGGCTATTTGTTTCTAAGCCATTCATACCCCTCTCTGATAGAGTACCCCTTCAGGTTAGCAGACCATTGATCATTTTGATAGCCAACTTTCATTATTTCCTTGACTTTGCAAATACTTTTCCAGAACCAAGCAACACCAGCTGCAGGAGTGTAGGTGTGCCAGTCCTGTTGCTTAAGATACACCTGACTTATCCATTTAATCCAGAGCTTATCAGCTTTGTTATAAACCCAATCAACCAGTTTAGCCACAGCTGCTATGTTGCATAGTTCTGCCTTCTTTATGCCTAAACCACCTTCATCCTTAGGTAATGTAACCTTATCCCAAGCAACCAAGAGAACTCTATGATAATCTGAGCTACCATCCCACAAATAGTTGCTATAGATGCCTTTAATTCTTCTGATTACCCCTGTGGGGATAATGAACATTCCTGCCCAGTAGGAGTATAGAGTATTAAGCACAGAGTTCATTAGGACTAATCTGCCTGCATATGAAAGCTTTTTGGCCCCAATACTTCTTATCCTATTCACCATTCTCTCTACCAGGGCATTGCATTCCAGTTTAGTTAACCTGTCAGCTTGTATAGGGACACCCAGGCACCTGAAAGGTAGAGATCCTTCCACAAACCCTGTTGCCTGATGAATGTCATTCTTCAGCTCTGAGGAGACACTATTATAGTACACTTCAGACTTAGCATTGTTCATAGTAAGTCCTGATGCTCTAGAAAAGGAGGAGAAGGCCCTTATCAACAGCATAATGGACTGTGCATTGCCTTTTTTGTGTTTTTGTTGTAGGTAGGTTAAATGGACTCACTTTCTCTCACTCAAGACTAACACAAGATGCGATTGTGTTATAACTTGGCTCTGGTTACCAAATTACAGTTTAAAGAATGGACCTTTGACAGAAAAGGAGCAATCCTGATAAAGCCACAACACGGACAATTCTCGAGATGCAATACACTCCAGGAATTTAGTAAAAATAGAAAAAGACTTTAGAAAACCGCTAAAATTATAGACAACTTAGTTAAGATGATGAACTAAAGCTGTACCAAAAATAAGGATTTTACAAGCAATCTAAGTATTTTTAGGGATTCAATTAACAGATAGAAGCAGTAATGTGACAGATAGCTTCTCAGGGTGACTGTTTTGAGGTGTTTTTCTGGAAAGGAAGGGGATATAATTATTAAACTAATAACCACAGCAAGCATAGGAGATTAGTTCAACAATTTAAGCCAAAAATTTTACACAATCATAGCAAGCACAGAAAGTATCAAACTTAAGACAACAATGAGGTTCAAACAACCCACAGCAAGCACAGGATTGAAAGAAACTCACCCACATGTACTTAATCAACACTAGAGAGTGTTATTAAGCCTAACTTAACTGTAGGACTCATTAAGAATTAAGATTTGCAAATACTTGAGAGAAATCTCAGGTTTTTTGTTTATTAATCAATGTCTGAGTATGACAGATTGTGGAAAGGTGCTTATATAGGCCTTTGCTCAAGTCCTCAGTACAATAAACCCTAATAAATCTCATCCAAGGGCCAGGATTTGTTGCATACATAATACATAAGGACAAGTGATCTATTTTCAACGGTTGTGTTAGGTGAAAGTAAATTAACTAAGGTAAAACAGGCTGGGGACAAAAGGTTGCAGCTGAGTGATAGTGACTGGTTCTTCCTTTATGATGATTTCTCTGTGCTGCTTGTGGGGTTGGTTATCTCTAGATAAAAACAAGGTTTTATCTTGCTTAGGTAGTATCTACATTTTGGTAAGACATGGCAAAAGAATTCACAGCTCCAGTTCCCAAATGTTTAGCTAGAAATGGCAATTTACTTTTCTGCTTTTTCCTGAGTTGTCTTCTTCTGCAACTTGGTTTTCTTAGCTTGTTTTGTGAGATTCTATAGATACCTCATTTCTGCACCTCCCGCAAACCACCCGGTGATGATTGGGCCGCATGTTTGATACGCGGAACAATTTGTGACAGTTCATAAGTTTATCGTCAAGTGATTGCTCAAACACTGGTGTCTACCTATTAATTGTCATCTACGCGCTGATACGGTCGTTTTGACAGTAATTAGAGTACATTTGGAGTCCGGGTCTAAAACCGTGTTCATTTTCTGATAACCGCAAATCCCGAGTCAGAATGTTCTGGAATGTTCCGGATATTTCTATTCCATATTTCACAATCTTTTAATCTTTGGTAAAGGATTTCCCGTAATATTCATACAAAATATTAAGGAAAATAAGATTAATCCGTTATTCCATAAACTAAACACGGAAATCTTTCTTCCGCAGGAGGAAACCACCTGGGAATAGACGCAGCAGCTGCCGCGCCTCTTCCAAGAGACGCAGTGCCTGCTGCGCCTCTTCCCAGGTCCTTTTCTGCGTATTTTTTCGTATCTTTTCATATCTTTTCGAGATTCACTTCCAAAGTTTCTCCGAAAACCCTAATTCCTTCACGTGATTTGTATAAATAGGAGCCTTCGCTCCTCATATTTATAACGTGAGTGTCCGCCCTTCTCTTCTCCCTTTGCATTCTAGACCACGTTCTTACTTTTTGGCGTCTACGTGCTTGAACTTTCGACCACGTAAGCTCGGATCCTTCTGAGTACCAGCCTCGTTTGCATGACCGACCAATTTGACCAACTCCACCATAATCAACTTAATAAATCTTAATCGTTTTCCTCTTACGAGGGCACTTTCGTTAGATTCGACTCGAGCATCACTAAATCGTAAACATAGTTCATCTCGTTTTGTCAAACATGTAAGTGTTAGGGTGTAAATCCTTCTTTATTTATTGTTATTTACTTTTTGTAATCATTAATGTAAGGTTTATGTCGAAAGTACTTCTAAAAACCGATTTGTAAAACCATGTTTAAAACCCTTTTTACGGATTATCAGGAGACTGACGTCGAGAAAGGATGCAGCAACTGCTGCGCCTCTTCGAAGGGACGCAGCACCTGCGGTGCCTCTTCGTGAGGCTGCCGCAGTTCCTGCTTCCTTTCTTCTTCCTTCGTCTTCTGTTGATTTCGTCTACTTTGTTTTCTTTTTTCTTTTTTGTTCTTAACCCGTTAAAATGATAATTTAACATATCTTTCATCACTGTTAGTATATAATTCATCGTTAATTCCCGACTTAAATCCCTAATATTTGGGGGTTTTCGTCATTAAAATCAATCCGGGTTGTAGAGATTCGATTCTTTCATATCGAATTTCTGGAATTCGATCTTTGATATATTTCCATCTGTCTATTGTCATATCCGTCATTAGTTCTTCATTAATTCGTCATGTTTAACCTATTTAGTTCACCCGTGTCACTAATCAATCTTTCATTCATGTAATTCAATCCTTTTAATCGGTTTTATCCATGTTTTATCGCTTTTATGATTCATTCACATATAATTAATGTATTAAATCACCTTCATCCGAGTCATATATCATAATCAATCATTAAATATCACCCACGAACATTAACGATTTGCGATTCGGCTTCACTGACGAACTCACCTTTGAACAGACAAAGAATCGCTGCGCCTCTTCCAGAGGGCGCAGCTCTGCTGCGCCTGTTCCAGGTTGATTTTTGTCCCTGAACTTCCGTTCTGCCTTGACCTAGTTTTAGTTTACGTATTTAATCTACTATTATTCATATTATCGCCTAATTCCTGTTCGTCTATTTGTTTATTCTTTTTTTCCAAATTATCCGTTTTTAAAGGTATTTTCGACATAAATCATTAATCCGTTGTAATTTTATTTCTTTTATCGCATTGTTTGTATGCTTCCACATGTAATCGAATCTAAATTCCAACTTCGACTCAATTGTATGCTAAATTAGTTGTTTCACCGACATAGCCTTATTCTCATATGTTAGGATCAAAACTTGGATGTTGCATTGCATGCATATAATCGACAATATATCGACTATAGACAATTTCCATAATTATTAGTAGAGGCCGCTATCGAGGCGGACGATTTTGGAAGTGATATTTACGTGTCTCATTGTAATTTGATTAAATAAGATACGGTCTAAGTAATCGAATTGTTTTATTGCTTAGATGAAATTACTGTTTAAGGAAACAATTACATTTGAATGAATAAATTATTATAAATACAAGATGTTGTTATTTATAATTGGTAAATTATTTTGGTACTAGTAATTATGAATTACTAAGTCAATTTTGTATATGACGTATTTTTATTAATGCGTTGATTTTTAATATGTTACAAATACATAACAATTTTACATGACATGTGACATGTGACAAATTGACAAATTGACAAAGATAAAATGGAATCCATTTTATCTCTAAATGACCGAAATTAGTGGGGTGATTTAGGAAATTATTATGTTAATTAAGTGGTAAACATAATCATATTTGCCTAAACCTAGCCAGGCAAACCTAGTGCCTCTTGTGAAGAGCACCTTGCTCATGCATTGGCCCTAAAAACCTCCCCCTTCTACCCGGTTTTGAGAAGAGAAAAACCATGGTTTTTTCTTCTAATTTTACCTAATATACACTACTTGAATATTAGTGTATTATTCATTCATTTCATACATCTAAAAATAAGAGTTTTTAGAGAGATAAATTCTTCCTCTTTCTCCCTTTCTCTTAACCGAAATATTAAGAGAACAAAATAATTTTTGGTCAATTTTATTCAAAATTAATATTGTTCTAGTAATAATAATATTAATTTTATTAAGTAGTTACCTTGGGTATTAATCCTTGGGAGGGATTCTCTAGTTGAATCCTTGTTCATCCATTTTAGGAAGCTCAAGAACAAGTGAGTAGGAGAACTCACTTGTGCCCAAATAATCCGAAATCTTCAATGTAAGATGATGATTTCTTCCTTATTTTTATTATTGTTTGCATGCATAAGATCAATGTTTAATTTTATGACTAAATTAAATCATCACATATATGAATATGTTAAGTAATGAGATATAGATTTCAAACAAGCGGTATCAAGAGCCTTTGGTTGTTTGCATGTAAATCGGTTATAGTTTTTCCGAGTTATACGATTAACATATAAAACTCATAAATTTGTGTTATTATGATATACCAAGAAATAAATTATGCATGTTAAAGTTTCTGATCCTAAAATGTATTTAGGATATTTTGGTTAATTTATGGATTTTTATTGTTCATCTTATATAATAATGGCATTAAAAATGTGATTTTATGATTAAAATGTCATTTTCGGACTAAAATTAGCTAAACTTCGAATTTTCTAGTGGTTTTTGGATATGTTATCACATGTTTTCTTTTTAGATGACCTGTAAATTTTCAGAAGTTTTGGAGTTTTTATGCTCGAAATATGGATTTTTCATGATAAAAATCGGATTTAGATGAAAAATAGGTTAATATGAGATAAATTTCGAATCTGGTCATAGAAATTTAGTATGTTATCATATGCACTTTTAAAAGATGTGTGTAAAATAATAGGCTTTATTGAAGTCTTTATGCATGATTTATGAATTTTTGATGAAAAATAGCATAAATAGTGTCTTAATTAGTGAATAATTGCTAAAACATGCTTCATGACTAAGGAAAAACGTCACATGTTGCATTTTATTATCTTTTTAAGATCTAAAATTGAAAAGTTGATGAATATATTTTTTCTCATGTTTTTATGATTATAATTGATAAATCCGATAAACCGCAACATAGTTTTTCCGATAATTTTTCGAAATTTTAACCTAAGTTTTTTGAACATTATGAGTGTCATGATATTTTTCCAGAATGTTCATGAGTTTAAATTTCAAATTTCAAATTTATTTGAAATTTTTATGATTTATTTGAAGTTTATAGCATTTGGTTGTAATTTTGAGTCCACTAATGAACAATTTTAAGAAATATGAGTTAATTATAGTCAAATAGTTAGTGGAGACTAATTTTGAGTCCTAAGTTGGTTAGGGTAATTAACTTGTGCATAAATATGATTTTATGTAATTTATTGTGATTTTAAAAGGTTGAATCACGCAAATCCGTAAAAACCGTTTAATATACGATATTTGCTCCTTAAAGAGGATTTAGCATAAAATTGGGCATGTTCATACATATTATAATGCTGCATTTTATTTATGATTGTCATAATTTTATTTTATGTAATTTTTGAATTATGTAATTTTTACTTAGTATGACCTTAGTTTTTAATTGGTATTACCTGAAATGTATGGGAATATCGATTCGGTTGTAATTTATTGTGATCTCGTATCACCGATTTGTAATTTAATAGATTTATTTTATTTTAATTACAAATGTATAATAGGAAATTATGTAATTTGTTATGTAATTTATTTATTCCGGAGTTCCTTGAAGACGGTGTCACTCAAGAAGGCGATACATAAAGACGGTGTTACCTCGAGATGCGTGCCATAACCGAAGTTCAAGGGACCAATGGAGTTGGTTTCCGAATATGTAATAGTTAATTAGATTTTCTATTTTAGGAAGGCCATACTAGGATTTAATTTATGCTTTGCATTTTATTTATATGTTGCATGCATCGCTAAATCGCCATAACTAAAACATGCATTATCTTTTTAATCGAGTTTATCGACCGTGTCAATTAGAATTATCGTAGTTCACCGCCTTAGTTCACTTAAAACGTGATATGTAATAAATTGACGTGACCTCTCGCTAAAATAATCAATTGAGACATAGCCTTACCAAAAAGTAGAAACCATGAAAACCTATTTCGCGAGGGAGTGCAAACCCTACCGGGGTACAAACCTTGTTACGTAGGGGAAGTGGGTGATAACTGTCTATCCACCGAATTCATGTTGATAAGGGATGAATCGGCCCTACCGTGCCCAAGTTGATGTGGATTTGGATGATGGACACATTTATTCGAAATTTGGATTGAGCTCAATGGAAGTATTCGTGACCGTAGTCGCATGTGTTCCGGGCTAAAGATAAATGTTAATGTAATTTTATCGACCAAGAGTTCTAGAAGTAGAATCGATTAAAACGTTAATCCACCGAGTTATATTGATAAGGGATGAATCCGCCCTACCGTGCCCAAGTTAATATGAATTTGGGTCTTGGAATCATTTATCAGGGTAGAGGTCACTAGATAAATGCCATAATACTTGTTTAAATTTATTTTACGAGTATTATTATTTTGAAAACGACATATGTTTTATTCCTTCTATTTTGTTTTGTAGACCGTTTTTATTTCTCATAAACAAATGGCTACTCCAATCACCAACGCCACACCTCTCGCTAATACCTCATGGCTCCGATCCTTCATGGATCGATGTAAACTTGAAAAGAATGGGTCAAATTTCTCTGATTGGGATGCCCAACTCAAATTAGCCGCCCAAGGTGACGACAAGCTTTGTTACCTTACCGAGGCCTCTCCACCCGAACCTAATACTAGGTCGACCGCCGCTACTAGGGAAGCATATGAGGCTTACCACAAGGAGTCCGCCGCAATGAAAAATGTGTTGATCTTTGCGATGGAACCGGATCTCCAAAGGAGAGCCTTTAAGATGGGCACCGCTAATGAAATATATTCCAAGCTTGTGACAATGTTTTCACAAACTCCGCGGATCGTCCAATATGAGGCGGCCGCGACATTCTTTGATCTCGACTTCAAAGAGGGCCAAAAGGTTAGCCCTCACGTGCTCAAATTGATGGAGCTAGTCGAGACTTTGAAGATTCAAAAGGTTGAAATCCCCAAAGAACTAATTGTAGATAGGATTTTACACTCCTTATCCAAAGTCAAAGCGTATGTTCAATTCCGGGTGAATTTTAACATGCAAGACAACGACGTGTCTCTTGAAGAGTTGTACAAGTTACTTGTGCAAGCCGAAAGAGACATGGGGTTAAATGTTAACCCACCTAAGGATGTGCTTAACATAAGCACCAAAAGCAAGGGGAAGTTCAAAAAGAATGGGAAGAAGAGTAAGAAGCAAGCTCCCACTTTCACCAAAGCTAAGACTTATGAAGCTAGAACTTCCAAGATCAAGAAGGGTCCTCATGATAAATGCCATTATTGTAATGGTGTTGGACATTGGAAAAGAAATTGTTCCAAATATCTTGGTGACATTAAAGCTGGAAAGATCACTCCAGTAGGTAAATGACTATCCTTTCTTTTATGTTTCTAATTCAACTATGGTATTATGATACAAAGTTGTGATAATGTATCCCCTTTTTATTGTAAATAGGGCCTCCACCAAGCAAGGACAAGGGAAAAGAAAAGCAAGCTTGAGAAACCATCAAGAAGCTAGGAGTAGCTTCCATGAAGCTTGGCTTTTTATTGTCTTATTTTAATTTATGTTTCGGATTTTAGAACCTTTTGATTTCCGTGTTCGACATGGAAATGTATTTTGGATAATGGTTGTATTTTGGATAATGGTGGCTTGGTTTGCAACCCAAGTCACCCGTTTTATCGTATTTTATCCTTGTTCTAAAAATTCGTCTTTATGTGCTTGCTCATAGAAACATATGATCATTCACTTAAAGTGATCAAATGGACAATTATAATGATGGGATTCATTATATGTCCACAAGCTTAAGGCTTGTGTATGATCATTTATAAAGTGATGTTGAGTTGATGAACTCTCTTAAAAGGATTTTCAATCACCAAGTACAATCGTCAAATCTAAAACAATTAGTCAACCTATGAGATAGTCCTCCTTATACTTCAAAAATCATTATTTGTGTCTCATAAGCTATCTTTGAATCTCTAGTGTATTCATTCTAAAGATAGAGTGGGAGAAAAATGAAGACACAAAGAACACGAAAAAAAATTTGTGCTTGTGTAAATGAGATCTACGCAAGGGAGAATGATTTGATTAAAGGTATACCTATTTATATAGTATACACGAATAGATGAGATCTATGGTCTCGTATAGATCTACATGACAAAAGAGACCAAGTGAAGTAATCAAAAGAATATGTTCTCAAGATAACTACACGAGGAGACCAAAAGAAAGTTTTGGAAGAAGAATGACTAATGTAAAGTCTTAATTGACTAGTTTATGATAAATTTTTGACCAATAGTTTCAATATTGATATTTACTTAAGAGCCTAAATGGATCAAAGTTGCATCCTAGAAAATAAATGAGATTTATGACTAAAAGTTGCAAATGTTGATATGCCGATATCCACAAGAGCTGAGTTAAGTATTAACCACGCTAATGTCATTACTTAACCTCATTATGAAAATGAAATGGTTAAACCTCCTTCCGAAAAGGGTATTTTGAGAAGGACGTGTATTAGATATAATTCACATTTAATCTAATGACATTGTCGCGCATCATTATAAAATGAATGAGTTAGAGATTAGAATCTCTTTCCATAAGGTTAAGATTGAAACCTTTTCAAAATAGGTATTTTGAAAGGATATGATGGGAACATATATGGTTTTATCTTAATAACTTGGCAAAGCAAAAATATATTTCAATTCTTGAAATGTTTCGTTTGAGTAGTCAATTGCGAAACATGTGGAATTAAGTGGGAGTTGGAAATTATCATGTGAAGACATGGAATTTAGTGGGAGCAATCATCTTGTAAAAGTTTATAACTCATTACTCATTGAGAATGACGAGCTAATACTTTCTTTCACAAAGAAGTATTTGAGTTTTCAATTCTGGATGAAAATGGACTATGATGAATCCAATCACATCATGAGATATTGGATAGGTATTGAGACATACACATCGAATCAACGAGAAACGTAGGTTATTCATGTCAATGAAAATGGAATTGCCATTAGCAGTCATGGTCGTTCATTGAACCTAAGAATGGTTGATCACATGATTAAAAGTTACTAATGTTTCCGCCATTAGAATAATCATGGACATGTCCAATAATGAATCATATGCATAAGAGCATGATGATTCATTGGCAAGCCATAGAAGAATCGTCATGAATTCTCGAGGAGAACCGATGAGCGATTTCAGTGTTGGACAGAACACTCTGTTATGTGACAAGAGGTTGCACATATTAAAGTTCGAACACGCGTAAGGATTTATGAAAATCCTAAGCTTTTCAAGCTAAAAGGAGAAATAAGAAGTTTGGATAGATACTTAGTTGAAGTAAGAAGTTGCTCAAAACTAATATCTCCTAATATGCTAGGACTTGTGAGAAGTGCTAGGCTAATCATCTTGACAATTGTTTCAAGACTCTACAAAACATATACCTAGTGCATTATGAGTGGGTGGAGTACTTGACCAGTGCAAGTCAAATCATCCACCACAAAAAATTCATTGGTTGTGTGATAAACAACCAGGAAGTTCCTTCAAGATAAAGAACCCAAGCCGAGGTTGGGAACCTATATGTGTACTTGGTAAGGTTCATGCTATGAGAGATAACATGAATGTAAAGGAAAATGTGATAAAAGAAGTTTGAACACATGGACAAATGGTATGTCAAAACTTCTATCACAATCAACAAGTGTTAATACACTTACGATATGCATCACAAGGTTATATTACGGTATTGACTACCCGAATGTGATGTCGACATTTGTCGTTTGAGTTATTATTAACTCACCTTATACTTTGTTGCATCCAAACGGGTTGTAGAGACAATTGAACCCCGTTAGAGTGAACACGGATTGGCATTGTATTCACCCATAGTTACTTACATGAGGTGACGTCTCGAAGTGACTAGAATGTGATGCGATTGATGGCAAGTTCAAGTGCCATGGAGTCATATGAGAATGACTAGTCGATCACATAGGCAGACTGTTAGGAACACTTTGTCGGGCCTTATGACCGCTTATAGAGTTCTGGCAAATTTATATAGCCTGGTCGTGGCAAGAGCTACTATAGTATTCTAATGAGTCGATTCTTTTGACTAAAGGCTGTTTGCCTAAGATGGCACAGTTTCAGATTAACTTTGATTTGTGTTACTACGACCTTCGTAAATGGGGTCAAATGGGCATATTTTGGGTTATGATGGCTGTGGCTAGTCGAGGGGAATGAGTGCGATAGGAATTGTCCACCCCTAGTCAGGGTTATAACATTATCTCAGGGCCACTCGAGGAGTAATGAACTGGAAATGCGTGGCCACGCTCGAAAGATATCTATGGTAGATAAATCCGGTCAATCAGTTATTCTCCAGATCGAGGAAACCACTCTCGATATGATCACTTGCAAGTACGACCTGAAAGACACCTTGCATTGAGTGGGAGATAGTAATAGGACAAGAGAATTGGTGACGCACACTTGTCGAGGACAAGTGGGAGATTGTTGGAATATGTGTCCTCCGACAATAATGCGATCACAACTGTCGATCATGATGATCACATGTTTAAATCTCATTTTAAAGGATACAATTGGGAAGTAATTTTTACTGTCAACTGGTCCACATATATCGGTAATGATTGGTGACTAGAGTTTGACATTCGTCGTGCGGACGGTGGTGATCAATTGATCCCCTTAGGTCATACCTAAAGGGTAACACTCTTAATTGATTATTTAATTGATCGTATGGCGATACGGGTTAATTAAATTACTTAAAATTGACGGACGATTTTGGAAGTGATATTTACGTGTCTCATTGTAATTTGATTAAATAAGATACGGTCTAAGTAGTCGAATTGTTTTATTGCTTAGATGAAATTACTGTTTAAGGAAACAATTACATTTGAATGAATAAATTATTATAAATACAAGATGTTGTTATTTATAATTGGTAAATTATTTTGGTACTAGTAATTATGAATTACTAAGTCAATTTTGTATATGACGTATTTTTATTAATGCGTTGATTTTTAATATGTTAAAAATACATAACAATTTTACATGACATATGACATGTGACAAATTGACAAAGATAAAATGGAATCCATTTTATCTCTAAATGACCGAAATTAGTGGGGTAATTTAGGAAATTATTATGTTAATTAATTAAGTGGTAAACATAATCATATTTGCCTAAACCTAGCCATGCAAACCTAGTGCCTCTTGTGAAGAGCACCTTGCTCATGCATTGGCCCTAAAAACCTCCCCCTTCTACCCGGTTTTGAGAAGAGAAAAACCATGGGTTTTTTCTTCTAATTTTACCTAATATACACTACTTGAATATTAGTGTATTATTCATTCATTTCATACATCTAAAAATAAGAGTTTTTAGAGAGATACATTCTTCCTCTTTCTCCCTTTCTCTTAACCGAAATATTAAGAGAACAAAATAATTTTTGGTCAATTTTATTCAAAATTAATATTGTTCTAGTAATAATAATATTAATTTTATTAAGTAGTTACCTTGGGTATTAATCCTTGGGAGGGATTATCTACTTGAATCCTTGTTCATGCATTTTAGGAAGCTCAAGAACAAGTGAGTAGGAGAACTCACTTGTGCCCAAATAATCCGAAATCTTCAATTTAAGATGATGATTTCTTCCTTATTTTTATTATTGTTTGCATGCATAAGATCAATGTTTAATTTTATGACTAAATTAAATCATCACATATATGAATATGTTAAGTAATGAGATATAGATTTCAAACACATCCGTGTTCATTGGCATCCACGAGAGTCATTCTAGACATAGAATGCTAAGGGTAACGAGTTTTTGGTGTTCATCATGTCACTACTTTGTGTCTTGACATGACATGAGGTATTCGAACGGTTTCCAATTTTCCACAATAAATTGGTGGCGACTCCACAAATGCAAACGCTTGTTTCCCAAGCGCCCCCCGTGGCCCGCGTCCACAGTTTGGCGACTCCGCTGGGGATAATACACTTACTTGTAGCCAAAAGGGTGAAACTTGAACAAGGTTAGGGAATAGTTTGTACAAGACAATTGTCGGTTTTCATAACTCGGTCTTCCAAGATCGTTTTATTCGGCCTTCCTAGGCCCAACCCAACTCATTCGACCAATCGTCCCGTCTAAACGGTCCTAATTCTTATTTGGGCCTAAGGATGGATAGAGATTGACGTCATCCATACCATGGTGCTTACTCTTTTTTGTATCAAGGACTTTCACTACTTGAGGAAATGGACTAGGAATCAGCCTTACTCTTGTTTGGTACGAGCCTCTCCACAGACTTCGGGTTTGATTGTTTGGTATGGCAACCCACCCTTTAAACCAAAACCCTTTTAAATGCACTCAGCATCCCGTTATAATGCTTGTATAAATATTTGTACCTTACGTGATCACCATTTCTAAACGAAACCATGACGATTTTTGTAAAATCAAAATCCTTTTAAAGTGTAAATTTCGAAAAAAGGCCAATGATTAGCGCAAAACCGAGTCAAAACTTTGCCCATTTGTCGAGTCAAAATTCCGGGCCCAAGCCCATTTCAAAACCTCACTTCGAGTCCACTTCTACAACTACACTATAGTTGACTAGGACACACCTTTTCAAACTTTGTAATCTTTTCAAAACTCACTTGACACAAGTGGCGCACACCCACTTCATAAGTCAAAACATTTCTTTCTTAGTAAGTGTGTTAGAATGGTCGATCGTGTTTTGATTCGTCGTCGATCTCTTATCCAGTTTCCATGATGCTTAAAACAAGCGACGCGAACTTCAATCAACTCTAGGATGGTAATGATCGAATCCTAACCGCGCTAGCTCAGCTCCAAGTTACTCAAGACCAAGTGTATGATCGCCTTGACACCATCGAGGGTCGGATCTATACCGTAGAAACGAGGTTGCCTCCTCGGGAAAGTGAAATCGTCGATGACTTCGTGAATGACTTCAGGGACGAAAACCCTCCCATGGGTATAACTGCAGCTAAGAAACGACTCCAATTCTTAGAGGAGCAATTGATATATCTTAAAGGGAATGACACTTATAGGGAGAATAATCGTAAGTATGAGGCCGTGAGTTCTAAGTTACCAACCAACTTCAACATGACGGATATCCCTAGATTTAAGGGGCACAAAAACCCTTTGAATCACATCCGTGCTTTCAAGGACTACATGTCTATCAAAGGCATCAAACCCGAGATGTTCTTAAGGATCTTTCCTTCATCTCTTGACACCATCCCAAAGCAATGGTTCTACTCTCTAGAACACAAGAAGATCGCTACTTGGGAAGATGCCGCGATCGAATTTGCTAAGCAATACGCGGATAATGCTGAGATCCAAGTTAACATGCGCACTTTAGAGGTTCTTACCCAAAATGACAAAGAAGGTTTCACCGACTTCCTAAGTAGGTGGAGGAAGACTAGTACCCAACTTGTTGAACGCCCGGATGAGGCTACCCTTGTGGAGATATTCGTGGACAACCTAAAACCCATCTATGCGAATCATTTGAGGTACCAAAACATCAAAACTTTCAAAGACTTAACCGTGCTAGGAACAAGGATCGAAGATGACATCCGTAAAGGGCTCTTGTCCAAAACGGTAGGTCGAGGATATCAAGGCTCAACAAGTCATTCTTATGGCTTTACTAGCAAGACCGATGAAGTTAACCTCCTCGAGCCATCCAAGAAGACTACCCCACCAAGGAAGTTTACAAATCTTGGGGACACCTACTCCAATGCTCTGAAAAGGTTGATGAAACAAGGCAAACTCCAACCCATATGCCCTATACCCGAACCAGAAAAGAAATCCAAGTTCTGGGACGAGAATTCATACTGCGAATATCATAGGGGTAAGGGACATGACACAGAAAAATGCTACAAATTGAAAAATGTGCTTCAAGACATGATTGAGGATGGTCGATTACCAATACCGCCGGGAGGTAAGCCCAACAACACTCAGAATCCTCTTGGAATTGTAGTGATCACAAGTGAAGAATCTACTTTAGATTGTTCACACCTCATTTCTCCAATCGAAGATGAGATCCACGCGATCGAGAATGAAGGGTTCTACTCTACCATTTCGCCTGCCATTGCCGACTTCATCGCGTGGGCAAGGAGCGTGGATAGGCAAGTTTTGGAATTGGAAAATGTGGTGACAACTTTACATGACCCCAACGCAACACCTAAAGAACGTGTGCCACTAACTTTCTCCCAAAAATGCTACTATGCAAGAAGTAGTCGCCGTGGTTGATAAACTAGTCGACCAAATTACACAATTAGAGGACGAGATCATGAGAATGAGGGAACTAGCTACAGCCAATGGAGTATGGGCCGACGACGATGAGGACGAGTATCTCATTGAACACTCCCTAGTCAAGGAAATAGTCCAAAATGGTGAAGACCAAGATGTGGACCACCTAACTCGTTCGGGGCGTCCATATCAAAGCACTACTCAAAATGGTCCAACCAACGTTATCACACCAAATGATAACGAAGATGACTCTACTGACCATTTGCTAAAGAAATTACAGAAGACGAAGGCTGATCTTTCAGTCTGGCAATTAGTAGCAAGCTCATTCCCACATCGCCAAGCTTTACTGCAAGCTTTGGCTAAACTAAATGTAGCACATAACTCCACACCCGACGATGTAGTCAACTTGGTCTTCCAAGAATCACCGAAGCTAATTAATCCTATTACTTTCTCAGATGAAGATTTGCCACCCTTTGGCGCTAGTCACAACTTGGCTCTTTACATCACTGTCATTTGCTTAAAGAAGAATGTGCCAATGACCTTAGTAGATGATGGCTCCGCGGTCAACGTCATACCCTTGAAAACGACATACAAACTAGGCATGAAAGAGTCGGATTGGACCCCTACCAATCAAGGTGTTCACGCATATGATGGTACACGATGAAAGGTAGTAGGACCCGTCAACCTAACCATAGCCACATGGCCAATTGAGCGAAAGGTTAACTTCCAAATAGTGGACATTGAAGCTTCCTTCAACATACTTCTAAGAAGACTTTGGGATTCACGCCTCCAAAGCGGTAACATCCACCCTTCACCAAAAGATCAAAATCCCACTAAATGGCAAAGTGGTGACGATCACTTCATCGCCCATTAAGGCAATAATCGAAAATAAGTCAAATAATCAAGTCCTTGCGGATCCAGTATATGAACTTTGGTGCTTTCAAAGCATTAGTGTCATAGAAAGTGAGTTGACACCCCTATACTACGATCCCTACTCCAACTTGGTGGTCGACCACATACTCAAATCCCAGGGATACTTCCCGGGAATGCCTTTGAACCCTACCCGAATAAAAACCTTCGCACCTTACAAGGAAGGCAACTCAAAAAGAATACCACTTGGACTAGGATATAAACCCACTAAAGAGGAAGTTCTCAAGATGCTTGCTCAAGTTCCAAGCCGTAAGCATGTAGGAGTCCAAATGCGACCATATCTCCCTACCCTAAACGGATACTTCGTTAGGGAAGGAAGTCAAGAACTCTTTCACAGATTTCCCGAACCTTGGCACTATCTCGGAAGGAAGCTAGCCGAAATCGAGATCTTTCATGATTGCTACTTCATTCCTCCAGAAACGGTTCCGACCGTCAAGGCTCGTCAAGCACCTTGCTTAGACGAACAAGCTGTTAGTCTACTATTTGGAGAAGATCGATTTGTTAGAGCCGCGCAGGATGAGATCATTACCATGATACTTCAAGATGATCACTTCAACCCTACCGCGTTAATCACATAAACAAACGCGAACCAGCAGAAAGGATGGAGAAAATCAATCAAGTGGACCAACAATCAAGGAAGACTCTTCAAGCTCACCACTAGAGAAGTAGAGATGTTCAAAAGAGAACCAGAAGACGATGAATTCGAGTCAGAGTCAGAGTCGGAGTCTAGAGAAGTCACTAGGAAGTCTCCTCCTGTCGTCATCCCTACTCCCTTTGTTTCTCCTAGCTTAGCCTCAAGTAGTAACAGTAGTTCGGGAAATGTCCCAACAACTGTCCCTTTACCGCCGCTAACCACAGATCAGATGGCTTCTTTGTTTCAACTTTTCTCAAACTTTAATATGAATAAATCAGATTCTGCTTACTCTTTGTGTTATCTTGAATGCAATTCTATTTACGATGATACTGAGGATGACCCAGACCCAGACTCAATTGAGATACCTCCCTACATAGCCATGGAAATACTACAAGAAGGGGAAGGGGGACCAGTAATAGAGAACACCGAACCCATCAATGTAGGAACCGAACTAGAGCCCCAAGAACTTAGGATAGGGACTACCTTGAGCTCAACCGAAAGGGCCAGTTTCATAGACCTCCTAAACGAATTCAAAGACATTTTCGCTTGGTCCAACAAAGACATGCTAGGGATCGACAGGGATATCGCCGAACATAGAATCTCAATTAAGCCAGGTTTCAATCCCGTGAAACAGAAGCTTCGTCGAATGAGGACAGAATGGGCTCTCAAGATTAAGGAAGAAGTCGATAAACAATTCAAAGCCGGGTTCATCAAAGTTTCCGAGTACTCTGATTGGGTAGCCAACATAGTACCCGTACCCAAAAAGGATGGGAGAATCCGTGTTTGTGTTGATTTTAGAGACTTAAACAAAGCAAGTCCTAAAGATGACTTTCCTCTACCACACATCGACATATTGGTGGACAATACCGCAGATCACGCATTACTATCCTTCATGGATGGGTACGCAGGTTACAACCAAATCAAGATGGCCATAGAAGACATGCATAAGACCGCCTTTGTCACTTAATAGGGAACCTATTGCTATATGGTCATGCCGTTTAGATTAATCAATGCCGGAGCTACATATCAACGCACCGCAACTACACTCCTTTATGACATGATGCATAAAGAAGTTGAGGTATACGTAGACGACATTATTGTCAAGTCCAAGGATAGAGAGGGGCATATTGCGAACCTTCGCAAATTCTTCTCAAGGCTACGAAAGTACAACATGAGGCTCAATCCTCAGAAATGCGCATTCGGAGTAACATCTGGCAAGCTCCTGGGATACGTCGTTAGCCAACGAGGTATCGAAATAGACCCTTCTAAGATCAAAGCTTTGATTGAAATGCCACAACCTCAAACGGAAAAAGAAGTCAGAGGATTCCTGGGAAAAGTGCAATATATAAGTCGATTCATATCGAAACTCACCATGATCTGCGAACCTATCTTCAAGAAGCTCAAGAAAACAGATCACACCATGTGGGATGATGACTGTCAAAAGGCATTCGACCGAATCAAGGAGATATTAGTTAAACCACCAGTGCTCATGCCACCTCAACGAGATCAACCTCTTGGTTTATATCTCACAAGAATCAAAAACATGACCATGGGCGCCATGCTAGCTCAAACCATAGGAAAGGAAGAAAGGGCTATCTACTACCTTAGTAAGAAGTTCTTGGAGTACGAGTGCAAATACTCACAACTCAAGAAGACATGCCTCGCTCTTGTGTGGGCAACGAAGAAGCTACGCCATTACATGCTTAGCTACTCAATCAAAATATACTCCAAAATGGATCCTGTCAAATACCTCTTCGAGAAACCCGTCCTCAACGGATGCCTAGCAAGATGGACCTTAATGCTCTCAGAGTTCGATCTCAAATACGTGCCTCTGAAAGTAATAAAAGGGCACGCCGTTGCCAAATTCTTTGCAGAAAATCTCATCAATGATGCACAAACAATAGATACTTGGTCATTTCCAGACGAGGATATACTCCAAACCGATGTAGACTCCTGGGACCTTTACTTTGACGGAGCATCAAACTTGAGAGGATTTGGAATAGGAGTGTTGCTCATTTCTCCTGAAGGCGAGCATACACCAATCTCTGTCAAACTCGACTTCGAGGTGACAAATAACGCTGCAGAATACGAAGCTTGTCTCATTGGACTACAAGCGGCAGTGGGCTTAGGCATTAAAAACCTCCAAGTGCATGGGGATTCGTCCCTGATCATCAATCAAGTTACGGGATCTTGGAAAATCCGAAGCGAAAGTTTAGCACCTTATCAAGCCAGAATAGACCAAGTTGCCCAATTCTTTGATCACGTGACCTACCTACACCTACCTCGGGAAGAAAATCAATTTGCGGATGCTCTTGCAAAACTTGCATCTTTGATTAATATGCCAGATGACATGGTGGAAATGCCTTTATGCATCGAACGACGATCAGAGCCAGCTTATGTCCACCAAATCAACGATGAAGAGGAAATCGCAGAGGAACCTTGGTTCCAAGCAATCCTAAATTTCAAGATCAACGGTACCTATCCACCGGATATGGACAAAAGGGGACAACGTGTTATACGCCTATTAGCTTCCGAATACGTTCTCATGCAAGGAGAGTTATACAAAAGAATGCCTCTTGGTGTAATCCTACGTTGCCTTGATCATTCACAGGCGCGGAAGGTGATGGGAGAAGTCCATGATGGAGAATGCGGTCCTCACATGAGTGGGCCCATGATGGCAAAGAAAATCACACGTTTGGGGTACTATTGGACCACAATGGAATCCGATTGCATCAAATACGTAAGACATTGCCACAACTGCCAAATCTTCGGGAATGTACAACATGTCCCTCCTACATTACTCTATACGATGACATCTCCTTGGCCATTTTCTGCCTGGGGAATTGATATAATCGGGAAGATAACTCCAGCCGGAATAGGAGGTCACTGTTTCATCCTCGTGGCAATTGACTATTTCACCAAATGGGTAGAAGCGGCTTCCTACACTAGTCTCACGGCTAAAAATGTAGCAAAGTTCATACAAAACAACATCATCTGCCAATATGGTTGCCCACATGAGATCATTAGTGATAATGGATCACATTTCCAAGTTGAGACTGAGCAATTGCTAGCTAAGTACAAAATTAGGCATCACCACTCTTCGCCATATAGACCACAGACTAATGGCACGGCAGAGGTGGCAAACAAGAACGTTGTCACAATTCTCAAGAAAATGATTGACAACTATCGAGATTGGCCAAGCAAAATACCCTTTCCTTTGTGGGGATATCGTACATCTGTTAGGACGCCCACTGGGGCCACCCCTTTCTATTTGACCTACGGCATGGAAGTTGTACAGCCAGTCGAGTTAGAAATACCATCCCTGCGTATCTTACTCGAAAGTCAAATCCCGGAAACCGATTGGAAGAGGGATAGATATGAAGAACTCATCCTCCTGGATGAATGTAGGCTACGCGCATTACATAATGTTCAAACATATCAAGCACGTATCAAACGAGCCTTCAACAAAAGGGTCGAGCCAAGGAACATCAAGGAAGGAGACTTAGTATGTCGATTAGAGCTCTTTTACCTGTCGATCCACGAGGAAAATTCAAACCTAATTGGGCCGGCCCATTTCTAGTGAAGTCCATACTTCCAGGGGGTGCGGTTAGAATCACAGACCTGGATGGGAATGAATTTGCCAACCCAACGAACCTTGACCAACTAAAGCGGTATTACGCCTAGAATAGGAACAAAAACGCGCCTCGCGTAACCTCACGTGTTGCTCTTGTGGCACTAAATAAACGGCCCCTAGCCATGCTGAAATAAGCTAATGTCACCACGCTCTTGCATCTTGACAATATGTCATCCTCATATCATCAAATAAACTAAATTGCACCTTAAGAGTAAGTAAAAAGCTCATGCTTATTTTTTTTAAGTTCATTACAAGCTCTTGCTTAGAACAATTATTCTTTTACATTTACTCGAACTACGCGCAAGGGTTTGATTTCATTTTTTTTAATGAATACGCAGGCAATCCTTCGCAGGATACAACCCATTAATTTTAAAATGTAAATAGAAGGACATTTGCAGTTGCATTTGGAATTCGACAAGAATAATAAGTAGAAAACCACAACGGTTTCATAACCATTTAACCTCCTTTATTTCATTCATTTTCTAATGATAATAATAGTACGCTACATAATAACAATGCAAAAAAAAAACAAAAATAATAAAATAGGCTAGGATTCTAAAAACCCCACCTTCTTATTACAATAACAATAATAAATAATAATAAAGACTTGGGCTATTCCTCCATTTTCCCTTTGCCCTTGTCATTTTGGTCATATTTCTTGTCACGACCTCGAGCCGAACGCTCTTGCGCCACTTCGGACCTAATCACCAATGGTCTTTCTCGAGGTCTAGCCTTCCCATTCTTGCCGATCACTTTGTCCACGGCAGGATAGGCCTTCGGTTTCTTCGAAGGATGAACAACTCGAAACCCGACTTCTTCCTCTCCCTCAGTCAGATGCTTCTCTTTCTCCTTTTCCACCTCGCGCACCTTGTAGTCAACAGGCTCGTGCTTCCTCTATCTCTCACGCTCCTCCGGAGTAGTAGCTTTCCTCCACCGCAGATAGGAGTCCGACACCCATAAGGCACTAACAGAAGAGTTCAAGAACCATAAATTTCTTTGAGCCCATTTAATGGCCCACTCCCTTTGACTCTCAGTAGTAAGCACCACGGCAGTCAGCTGGACAGTGTCAAGCTTCGGGGTTGTCTGCTTCAGTCCAACCTGTCTCATCAGCCTCTCCGGGAAGATGCATACCATGAATTCCAAGCCAGGAATGCGCACAGATCGGGTAGGATCCAAGGAAGACACTCCAGGGACAGATTTGAGATGCCACCATGGTACGATCCATCTAATCAAGGGGCCATCATCACTCTTCAATTTGTTTTCCCAATAATTGCAGACTCGAGTAAAGTCCACCATGTAGAGCCTAGTCCTCATAGCAATTGAACGAGCATGATAGGCAGAAACTTTAACTGGGGGCTCGATCAATCGAAGACGCTCCATAAGCCAAACCTACCAAAAAGCAGGTGTCAAAAAAAAAAAAAAAAACGAAAAGAGAAACAAGAAAAGAAAAGAAGAGAAGAAATTCTTTTACCTGCAAGATAACGGGACTTCCCAAATAAGGTAGGCCGCGATTGCGCAGTTCCATTTGCTCAACTAGGCCCAGGAAATGGGGATCACCTCTCAAATCCTCATCAACGTGCCCTTGAAGGACATATACATGTAACAAGCAAAATCCAAATGCCCTTCACCTAACAACATAAGAGATGGTGGGGTCGGCCTTATTGATGAATCGGTCAATAAAGTCCAACATTCGCACTCCTTTCGAGGTCACTAGACGGTCCACCTCAATTCTGGTCAACCCAAGCAAGTCTCTAAATTTGTTCTTATACCCTTGTGAAGTAGAAGGAATAGCAGGCAAGTGTTCTGGGTCCCACCCACCAATCGCAGCAATTTCTTTTGGAAATGGGCAAATGTCACCTCCAGGGAAGGCAAAAACGTGATAATTCGGGTCCCAATAATCAAGACAAGCATCTAGGAATGGTTTGACCAACTTGATAAGCTTCAAACTCAACAACGATCCAAGATTATAGGCACCCATGTCATACTTCTCCATGCTAGAGAACTCATTGGTCCACTCTTTTAGACGAATCTCAAGAGTATTCATGATGGAGGATTGTTTTGAGAGTTTTATGTAATAAGACGAAGGAAGAGACGGAATAATTGTGTGAATAAAACCTCTATCGACGTCTCAATTTAAAATAAAATCTGTTTCCTAAAATCCGCCAGGACGGATACATCGGGGAACAGGCGCAGCGCCTGCTGCGCCTCTTCAAAGGGACGCAGCTCCTGCTGCGCCTTTTCCTCAGCAACGTTTCTGTGATTTTCCGCGTTGGATCTTTCCTAAATTCCTCAACGAATAATTTCCTATTCATACGGGTTATTATTTTGGTAAATACGTCAAAGTTACCATATTTCGTGTTTCCTAATTCCGCAGACGCGCATCTCGAGACGATATCGACATTTTCGTCATTTTAGCACACTTGGCATCATTTCACTCTCCATTTCCAACTTATATATTTTTATTTTTTCCTTTTTTAGGGAGTAACCCTCCATACCGTCCGGTCATTTCCGACCAAATTTTTGCATTTTTGCATTTTCGAGTCATTGTTTTTTGCTAATTTAGGCCATATGTATGCATACATCTTCTATGAGATTTCTATGTAAATTTTGGCAGCATGACGGCGTAAACCGTCATCTACCAAACATGTTCAAAGCTAACCTGCAGGAACAAACAACGCAACCTAGCAGCGAAGGCACTCGGGCCATCGTATATACAACCAAAAGAGGGATATGTACAACAAACTGGGGCCTCGAGCCCCAAGCAAAGTCCAAAATGTCCAAAATGTAGGTCCTAAAATGTACAAATGTGCAAGATACAGCCAAAAGCAAAGAAAATAACAACAAAAACTACTGCTGGTCGCCGCCTAACTCCGCAACTCTCGCCTCGAGAGCAGCAACCTCGGCGTCACGAACCTCGAGCTCCCTCAGCAAACGAGCTGTCTCCTCCCGAGACTGGGCCAACTCTCGCTCCAGCTCGCGCTCCCTCTGCAAACAACAAATTGGCTCATGTCAATCATTTCAAGCAATTATAAGAAAATTAGAAAATTCAAAAAAGAAATAGACGAAAGGTTCATACCTGACGACCTCGACCGCCGACAAGTGCCTCGATGGCAGTAGCTCGCAGCCGGTTGGCTACCCTCCATAACGCCACAAACCGAGACGGCGCAACCTGCATTTTCAAATAAGAAGTTCTCAATAATTGGATAAGTTCAATCAAATGTGTTCTTACACAAAAATCATACAAATTAGAGGCTCACCCTCCGAATCAGATGATGCCACTCGTCTAAGCCAGCATCCGTCACAACCACGTCAAAGTCACGCAGCTCGGAGATCGTCGTCCTCCTGGTCGCGTCAGTATACTCGAGAGCCTCGGGGGTACTCTGGGGGCTCGATGCCCGCCGCCTCAACCTCCTGCAAAGACAAAGGATTGACAAAGGATCACCACCAACGCCAGCCAAGTCGGCCTCCCTCTCAGCCTCAGAAGGCTCCCTGAACATCGTCCTAGGAGGATGGATGGGAACCGTCAAGACATCCCGAGAGCATTGACGAGCCAAGCGCTCGCCCAAGTACCACACAGGACCCATCGACGTCCTCAGTAGCAACCGGCTCGAGCTCCTGGGTCGAAGGACCTCAGCCACGAAAGGAGGAGCGCCAGCGTACTCCGCCCAAGGCCTAGGCACCCACTTGGAAAAGACAAGCAAGAAATCATTCTTATGATCGGTAAAAGGTAATAAAGAAGAAAAACGAATATAAGTGAGATGCTCACGCTGTCCAGCTGAAGAGCGTTCACGTCCCGCCGGTAGACACCGTGAGAGGAACACTTGCTCCTCGTGCGACACATCACCCAATCCCTCACAACGGGATATGCCTTCTCCGGCGGCTCCGTCCTCCTGGGCGAGAGGCTCGGAAAGTAGGAATACACCCACGCCTATGAAGCAAGATAGTCAATAACGATCTTTCGTAATTCGATAAGGAAAAGAAGTGATTTTAGTCTGAATGAAGGTTCATACCTCCAATAATAGTCCAGGGCCGACAGCACTAGGAGAAGTCCCCTTCTCCATCAACTCCGGATGAACCATGGCCCTCATGAAGCGGATGACGACCGCAAAACCAGCAGTGACCCAGTCCCAGCGTCCTTGGGAGCTCAAGTCAGAAAGGAAGGGAAGAAGCTTCGTCGACAGCCTCTCTCCCTTGTCTCCGAGGTAGATCGAAGACAGAAACCACCAAAGCCACAAGCAAGCCCTCTGCTCAGCTGTACAGGGAGGAGGAGCCGTCTCTCTCCCGTCAATCACCACCGACGCCGGAGTCTTCCCCACAAAGTAGTCTCGGACGTACGAACTAGGCACCAAACCAGGCACTTCAGCAGCCTTCGGCGCCAAGTTCCAGCCGATCAACCACCTAGCCTCGGCCGAGTCCACCCTCATGGCAGTCTCCGACCACTCCACCGCCTCGGTCCCACACGGTAGACTAGAGATCATGCCGTAGTCCTCCAACGTGACTCCCACCTCACCAAAAGGTATGTGAAAAGTGGAAGTCGTATCCCATAATCGGTCCAAGAAAGCGCGGACCAGGCTAAGGTTAGCCCGCAGCTTCCTCTTCGCGATATCCCTCCAAGCCTGCACCAGGGCGCCGAATGCTGCCCGCTCGATCATGGCTCGCCCCTCCACCAATAGCCTCTCGTAGCACTCCATCGCCATCGTGTAGCCCGAGAATGATCTGATGTTCCCGGCCACCTATTTTGATTTGAAACAGAAGCTGGCTTTAGTTTGAATAAAATTGGAAAGGATATGAGCAAATGAAATGAAAGAGGATGAATGATGAGTAATGAATCCAAGATTACCAAGCTCTTCACCGTCCTATAGGACAGGTGACCCTCCGTAGCCCAAAGCAAGTGCCTGTTGTCCCAGGTCTCAGCCCACGCAGGTGCTCCCCTCAGCTGACGACCGCCTCGCCCAACGTTGGCCCGCCTCGGGGCCTCATTCTCCTCCTCCACCTCGTCCTCAGCAACTGCCTCCTCGAGAGCATGAGAAGCATCGACGACTGTTTTTATGTCCATGAGAGCTCTCCCAGAAGTAGAAGCCTCATCACCTGCAACGTTAAAGTAATTATAGGCCGCGTCAAGTGACGACGAACCTTGATTAGGGGATTTTCGAGCTTTAGAAGCCCCGAAGTCGCTCTTTTCTCGTCATCTTTGGTTGTATTCCCACAAACCCGATCACTCATGTGGTAATTTGGGTTAAGTCAAGCCTAAGTTGAAGCCTAGTCATGGGTTCGAGTTGAAATTTCCACAGCATTTCGTTATAACGGCGATTATGCCCTAGAAAAGTGTCCTGAAAAAGCCATCACAAACCAAAATTCTGAGATGGTAGGAAGTTTACCCATCATCCAAGGATTCCAAATGTCAAGTTTCATCGCAAACAGGCAATCCTAAGGCTACTTTCGAAGCAATTTACGGTTTAGCTGTGAAACCGTCACAATTTCACTCAAATGCCCAAAACTCAACGAAAATTCGAAACAAATACATGGTTATGATCCTTATACTACCAATTAGCCATTTACAAGGTCAATTTTACAAGGCAAGATCATTTGGGAGAAAAGCCCCTAATTTTCGACATTTTAGGGTTGAAAACCGTAAATTTTGTCGATCCAATTCGTCCATTATAGAAGATTAATGCAAGAATGATATACATACCTCAATTAGTCATGGTAGATGCAAGCTTTTGGATCAAATTTTGGCGGAAATGGTTGAGATTTGAGAGAGAAATTGAGGAATTGTGTTTCGAAACAAATGAAATGAACCCCTGTTTCATCGCGCTTTTACGCAGGAAAGACACCCTCAGGAATAGACGCAGCAGGTGCTGCGCCTCTTCCTAAACTTCCCTTCATACGAATTTTCAAAAATTCGTTATGAGTTCGTTATTTGTGGGCCCATCTTTGGTGCGCCTCTTCCCCGATGCCATTTATTTCTTTTCTGGTCCGTTTGACGATTATTCTTCGCTCAGACCCGCATTTCTAAGCCAACTGCAGACTATCGTGCATTATTTATTTATTCCAA
The DNA here is from genome assembly GCF_048544455.1 of Silene latifolia. Lineage (NCBI taxonomy): Eukaryota > Viridiplantae > Streptophyta > Magnoliopsida > Caryophyllales > Caryophyllaceae > Silene > Silene latifolia. The sequence goes on along the minus strand of NC_133537.1, from coordinate 216,369,699 downwards.
GACCTTGCTTCTCACAACGAGCAAGAATTCTCTGATAGGTGTTTCGACACGCCTTCATTATATTCCCCCAGCGAGAGTAAGCGGATAGACAATCCCTCTCGAGACATGGAGATGAATTCCCGATAAGGTTTCCTCGACGAGAGTTCAGGACATACAATCGTCCTTCTCAAGTTCTTCTGAAGTTTGTTTGAAGACGACCCAAGCAGATTTCTCTCAGCAGTTCCCGCCTATGTCCTGCTACTTACGATATTTCTTGTTTCCCTACGGAGTGCGATAAAGGTGTCGTTCTCCAGAATTTCCCAGACCGGCAGAGTTCTTACACTCGAGCCTTAGTTACCCCTTAGGTCGAACTCATATTTGGCCTCCTTCCCGTTGATGCTTTCCTTTAGGGTCCCACGCCCTAGAACACAATCCTTATATATCTTTTAGGTCTTACCCTTAGCTCTTACGCTTACCCTTAGCTCCTATGCACCCCCGGAAGCATCTCGAGAAAGAAGTTTCAGGTATGGTCTCTTCTTATGGCTGGCGAGCTTCCTTACGTAGTCTAATGGACTTTAAACGACCCTCCCCGATAGTCGACAGACTTTAAAATGTTCCCGACGACAGGTCCTTGGTTCAGACCCCTTGAGCCGCCTCGCGTCGCCATAGTCGTCAGGTTGTAATCTTCGATTGACCTGATGGCTATACTTTGACTTTTGCCTTGTCCAAGCTTCAGTCAAAGTGGGGGCTCTGTAGATACCTCATTTTTGCACCTCCCGCAAACCACCCGGTGATGATTGGGCCGCATGTTTGATACGCGGAACGATTTGTGACAGTTCGTAAGTTTATCATCAAGTGATTGCTCAAACACTCGTGTCTACCTCTTAATTGTCATCTACGCGCCGATACGGTCGTTTTGACAGCAATTAGAGTACAATTGGAGTCCGGGCCTAAAACCGTCTTCATTTTCTGATAACCGCTAAATCCCGAGTCATAATGTTCTGGAATATTCCGGATATTTCTATTCCATATTTCACAATCTTTTAATCTTTGGTAAAGGATTTCCTGTAATATTCATACAAAATATTAAGGAAAATAAGATTAATCCGTTGTTCCATAAACTAAACGCGGAAATATTTCTTCCGCAGGAGGAAACCACCTGGGAACAGACGCAGCAGCTGCTGCGCCTCTTCCGAGGTCCTTTTCTGCGTATTTTTTCGTATCTTTTCATATCTTTTCGAGATTCACTTCCAAAGTTTCTCCGAAAACCCTAATTCCTTCACGTGATTAGTATAAATAGGAGCCTTCGCTCCTCATATTTCTCACGCGAGTGTCCGCCCTTCTCTTCTCCCTTTGCATTCTAGACCACGTTCTTACTTTTTGGCGTCTACGTGCTTGAACTTTCGACCACGTAAGCTCGGATCCTTCTGAGTACCAGCCTCGTTTGCATGACCGACCAATTTGACCAACTCCACCATAATCAACTTAATAAATCTTAATCGTTTTCCTCTTACGAGGGCACTTTCGTTACATTCGAGTCGAGCATCACTAAATCGTAAACATAGTTCATCCCGTTTCGTCAAACATGTAAGTCTGAGGGTGTCAATCCTTCTTTATTTATTGTTATTTACTTTTTGTAATCATTAATGTAAGGTTTATGTCGAAAGTACTTCTAAAAACCGATTTGTGAAACCATGTTTAAAACCCTTTTTACGGATTATCAGGAGATTGACGTCGAGAAAGGACGCAGCAACTGCTGCGCCTCTTCGAAGGGACGCAGCACCTGCAGCGCCTCTTCGTGAGGCTGCTGCAGTTCCTGCGTCCTTTCTTCTTCCTTCGTCTTCCGTTGATTTTGTCTACTTTGTTTTCCTTCATCTTTTTTGTTCTTAACCCGTTCACATGATAATTTAATATATCATTCATCACTGTTAGTATATAATTCATCGTTAATTCCCGACTTAAATCACTTATAATCCAATATTTGCGGGTTTTCGTCATTAAAATCAATTCGGGTTGTAGAGATTCGATTCTTTCATATCAAATTTATGGAATTCGATCTTTGATATATTTCCATCTGTCTATTGTCATATCCGTCATTAGTTCTTCATTAATTCGTCATGTTTACCATATTTAGTTCACCCGTGTCACTAATCAATCTTTCATTCATGTAATTAAATCATTTTAATCGGTTTTATCCATGTTTTATCGCTTTTATGATTCATTCACATATAATTAATGTATTAAATCACCTTCATCCGAGTCATATATCGTAATCAATCATTAAATATCACCCATGAACATTAACGATTTGCAGTTCCGGCTTCACAGGCAGAACTCAGCCTTGGAACAGACGCAGCAACTGCTGCGCCTCTTCCAGAGGGCGCAGCTCTGCTGCGCCTCTTCCAGGTTGATTTCTGTCCCTGAACTTCCGTTCTGCCTTGACCTAGTTTTAGTTTACGTATTTAATCTACTATTATTCGTATTATCGCCTAATTCCTGTTCGTTTATTTGTTTATTCTTTTTTTCCAAATTATCCGTTTTTAAAGGTATTTTCGACATAAATCATTAATCCGTTGTAATTTTATTTCTTTTATCGCATTGTTTGTATGCTTCCACATGTAATTGAATCTAAATTCCTACTTCGACTCAATTGTATGCTAAATTAGTTGTTTCACCGACATAGCCGAATTCTCACATGTTAGGATCAAAACTTGGATGTTGCATTGCATGCATATAATCGACAATATATCGACTATAGACAATTTCCCTAATCATTAGTAGAGGCCGCTATCGAGGCGGGCGGGATTAGGTGTTCGATCAAAAGAGCTTCCTAATACGTACCCTCACCCCTTACTCCAGATCTCTGTGAACATCCGTGTTCATTGGCATCCACTAGAGTCATTCTAGACATAGAATGCTAAGGGTATCGAGTTCTTGGTGCTCATGTCACTACTTTGTGTCTTGACATGACATGAGGTATTCGAACGGTTTCCAATTTTCCACAATAAATTGGTGGCGACTCCACAAATGCAAACGCTTGTTTCCCAAGCGCCCCCCGTGGCCCGCGTCCACAGATTGTAGTAGAAAATAATTCTGGCTCCTCAGGAGTTAATTGTGCTCAATTGATCATAGGACCAGCTGGCCCTGGTGGCCACTAGTGGCTGGACTTGGCGCTATCAGAATTGATCTTGGAACAGGACCCTGCACTGGTTGAAACAAGAGCATGGTTTGCACTATCTGAATTTTTGATGCCTAGACTCGGAGCTTGGTTACCATGGCCTTGAGCTCCAGCTTCAACCTCCCCTGGTTGAAAAGGGCTTGCCCTCAAGCCTGGTGCCTCCTCTCCCTCAGAATCATAGTAGGGACTTAAATACCCCACATTGAAGGTACCATGGACACCATACTCTCCTGGAAGATCAACCTTGTATGCATTAGGACCAATTTTTTAAACAATTTCAAAGAGGCCATCTACTCTAGGCATGAACTTGTTTCTTCTCTTAGCATGGAACCCCCTTTCCTCAGATTAACCCAGACTAGATCACCTGGCATGAATTCCTTTTTTCTTCTTGGGACATTAGACTGTTGCTTGTACCTGTCATTAGCTTTCTGAATTTCTTTTCTGACTGATTCATGGAGCCTCAACATTTGTTCTGCTTTTGTTTTGGCCTCAAATTTCACCTCCTCTCTGGGTATATTGGACAGTTCTAAGAGAATCATGGGATTTACCCCATAAACCTGTTGGAATAAGTGTCCTCCGACAATAATGCGATCACAACTGTCGATCATAATGATCACATGTTTAAATCTCATTTTTAAGAATACGTAAGGGATGATTCATTTTATAGTCAACTGATCAACATTAATCGGTAACGATTGGCTTGCTAGAGTTTGACGTTACTGTCGTGGGACGGTGGTGGTCAGTTGATCCCTTAAGGTCACACCTAAAGGATGATGCCCTAATCTGTAAAGTTGATTAATTGTATGACGATACAAGTTAATCAATTCCTTAAAATTGAACAATTCAATTTGTGAGAGAGAATATTGATATCTTATTGTAATGGGATTAAATAAGATTTATTTTAGTAATTGAAATGCTTTATTACTAAAATTGTTTATTGTTTGAGAAACAATAGAGATAATAATGAATGGTTGATTATAATTACAAGATGTTGTGAATTATAATTATATGACCCATTTTATTTATGTGATCAAGTATCACTAGTCAATTTGTTGTATGTAATTTAATTAATTTATAAAATGATATTTATGTGATAATTATGCATTAAATTAATTAATAACATGTAATATACTACATGTGACATATTGTGTGACAATTGACAAATTGACAAAATAAAATGGTAGTCCATTTTATAAGTGGACCAAAATGTAGAGGGTTAGTGGATGGTGGTGATTTATTTTAATAAGCTAAAATAACACCATCATGACACTACTTACCTAGCCTTACATGCCTAAGGTTTAGAGATGAACAAAAGTAAAAAGGGAAGGACCATATATTGGTCCTCCACCTCCCCAAAACCGTGCTCCCCTCTTACACTAGAGAATTTTGTACTCTACTAATTCTCTTGATGCACATTCATTCAATTCACATGCATGCATATTTGATTTATGCTTCATTTCTTCTCATCTCTTAAAAGGTCTTTTCTAAATAGTCTTAGAAAATCATCAAATTGTTCAAATGTGTTTACTAATATTATTAGTGTAATATATGAGTATTAGTAATCAATTTTATGGTAAACTACTGAACAAATATCTAGCACATATTATTTAGTAGAGATAAGGGATAATCTTGGGTGCAATCAAGAGGAGTGACTTCTATACTTGAAGTCTTTGGAGGATCATCCTATTACTCATCATAGTTCAAGAACAAGTGAAGGTAGGAGACCTTACTTGTGCCCATAAACCGAAATATTCAATGTAAGGAACCGGTTTTCCTCTACACTTATTTATATGTTTTGCATGCATAAGATCCTTAAGTTTTTATGACTAAAACTTTAAACTAAAATATATGATATTTAAAATATGATTTCCAACAAGTGGTATCAGAGCTTTATGGTTTTTGCATGCAAGATCGGGATCGTTTTTCCGAGATAATACGATTAACGAATAAAACTTGAAATTTGTGTTTTATGTTGATAAATCACGAAATAACTTTGCATGTTAAAAGTTTCTGGTCCTAAGTGATTTTTAGGACATTTTGGTTTATTTATGGATTTTATTATTCATTTTATATAATATTGGCATTAAAATGTGATTTTTATGATAAAAATGTCATTTTTGGACAAAAAATAGCTAAACTTCCAATTTTTTAGTGATTTTTGGATATGTTTTCACATATATTATCTACTTATGGCCTGTAATTGTTAATGATAAAATGAGTTGTATTGCTCTAAATATGGATTTTTCAAGTTAAAATCGTATTTAAATGGGTAAATAGGTTAATATGAGTTATATTTCGAATCTGGTCATGGAAATTTAGTATGTTGTCACATGAAATTTTACAAGATGTGTGTAAAATATTTGGATATAATGAAGTCTTTATGCATGATTTATGAATTTTTGATGAAAAATCACATAAATAGTGACTATAATTAGTAATAATGCTAAAACATACTTCATGACTAAAGGAAAAACGTCACATGTTGCATTTTATCATATATTTCAGATCTAAATTTGAAAATTTGATAAAAATAATTTTTCTCATATTTTTATGATCATAATTGTTAAAATCGATAAACCGCAACATTGTTTTTCTCGATAAATTTTCAAAATTTTTAACCTATGTTTTGAACATTATGAGTGTCATGGTTTTTTTTCCAGAATGTTCATGAGTTTAAATTTCAAATTTCGAAATTATTTGAAATTTTTATAATTTAATTTGAAGTTTATAGCATAATTTTGTATTTTTGGGTCCATTTATGAACAATATTAAGAAATGAAGTTTAATTATTGTCAAAATGTTCGTGAAGACTAATTTTTGAGTCCTAAGATGGTTAGGGTAATTAACTTGAACATAAATATGAATTTATGAGACATATTGTGATTTTAACAAGTTTATAATCACGCAAATCCGTAAAAACCGATAAATATACGATATTGGCTCTTAAAAGGCGATTTAGAATAAAATCTAGCATGTTCATATATATTATAATGCTGCATTTTATTTATGATTATCATTTTTTAATTTTATGTAATTTTGAATTATGTAATTTTACTTAGTATGGCCTTAGTTTTAATTGGTATTACCCGAAATATATGGGAATATCGATTCGGTTGTAATTGTTGTGATCTCGTATCACCGTTTTGTAATTTAATAGATTTATTTTTATTTTATTACAAATGGATAATAGGAAATTATGTACTTCATTTTGTAATTTAATTATTCTGGACTTCCTTGAAGACGGTGCCATTCGAGAAGGCGATCCATCAAAGAAAGTGTTGCCTTGAAGTGCGTGCCAAGACCGAAGTTCAAGGGACCAAAGGAGTTGGTTTCCGCATTTGTAATAGTTTATTAAACTTACTATTTTAGGAAGACCATACTAGGATTTTATTTTATGCTTTGCATTTTATTTATATGTTGCATGCATCGCTAAATCGCCATAACTATAACATGCATTTTATTTAATCGAGTAAATCGACCGTGTCAATTATAATTATCGTAGTTCACCGCCTTAGTTCACTTAAAATGTGATAAATAATAAATTGGCATGACCTCTCGCTAAATAAACAATTGAGACTTAGCCTTACCAAAAATTAGAAACCATGAAAACCTATTTCGTGAGGAAGTTCCCTCGGCCTTACCGGGGTACAAACCTTGCTACCTAGGGGAACTGGGTGATAAATGTCTACCCACCGAATTTATAAAGATAAGGGTTGTATTCGGCTTTACCGATGCCCAAGTTGATATAAATTTGGATCATGGACACATTTATTCGAAATTTGGGTTGAACTCAACGAAAGTATTCTCGACGGTTGCCGGATGTGTTTCAGGCTAAAGATAAATATTAATGTAATTTTATCGACCAAGAGTTTTAAAAGTAGAATCGATTAAAGAGATAATCCACCGAGTTATATTGATGAGGGTTGTATTCGGCTTTACCGATGCCCAAGTTAATATGAATTTGGATCTTGGAATCATTTAGCATAGTTGGGTAAAGGTCACTATGGAAATGCTTTACTTGTTATTTACAAGTATTAATAAAACGATAAATGTTAAGTTTTCTACTATTCCGTTATCATATTGTTCTATTTCTTTACCACAATTCATATACGATATCATTTCGATTTTTGATTCAAATCTCCATTAATACATCGTAACTAAAGAAAAATATGAATTTGCTTCTAAAACCTCATATGAACCATTGCTAAAGATCTTTTTGTGAAAAGTGTAGATAGAAGTTATTCATTATCAAAAAGGCTTTTGATTATTGACTAAGATGTCTAATTACAATGGATAGTTATTCATATACTTAATTGAATTAAGTACTTTGAAACGTTAAATTGTTTTGGTAATTAGATTTGTAAAAAATCGTAATTGACCAAAATATCGCAACCACTTCAATGAAAGTTTTAAGACTAAACGAATAAATTGAAGAGTAGTCTTCATGAAATTAATTTTTGCTTCTCTAAGCAAAGATTCATTGAAATGAGTGGGAGCATTCTCTTAATCGTTAAGAAAGGACGAGGTTCAGGAAGTAAAGGTTGGAATAGAATTGACAAGATAAAGGAAAAAGTAAAGTTATTGGGAATAACATTATTAAACCTATCAGTTTCGACCGATAAAAGTTCCCATTTTGGAAGTGTTAGACACTAGAAAGGAAACTACCCCAAGTTGTTAAAGATTAAGCAAGTTAGTTGTGGGACATCTAATAAGACTTAGTTCTTTATTTATTTGATTGACATAAGTTTTGCTAGTACCATTTCGTCAATATTAGAAACCGATGGTGATTTTCATCATTGTATACGATACATAGGATGATTAGAATATGACGACTAGCATCAAATAATATCGAGAGATAGAGTCATTGTGTACTCAATCTAGTTTTGGGTTTAAAGTTGTACCTTAATTAGGAATATTAAGTACATGGACCCTAAATAAGAATATAATTTTGTTAAGATACAAAAGAGGTTTCACTTTTTGTGACCGAATACAGCGCGGTTTGATTTATGGCTAGCCCAAAATCAAGGTGATTATATTCTAAACCAAGCTAGAATGATATATCATGTAGATGATGCAAGACTCATATTGGTAACCCAGATTTAATCTAAATTCTGGAATGATAAACGCAAAGAGTTACCGAGTACTCTTGGAACCATTAGATTGTTAATCTTATGGTATATGCGTATCTTGTATTCAAAGCAAGATTTCTCGTGCCTTTTGGTAGAAAAGGAGATTGAGGATGCAAATCATTAATCCAGAAATGTTGATCATTTTCTTTTACCGACGATTAAGTTGATAGAGTTCACTTGATAAGGTGCAAAGAGAAGTCTATGAGGAAGTACAAAGAGTTCAAAGACGCACGATTTCATTGTAATGGTAATATCTAAGTGATAACTTTGATATAAGCCAAAGGAAGTGTGATATAGTATCACAAATTAATCTCTCTTAACACGCATTATGGGATAAGGTTTGACAAACTCTATTCGATATGGTTTGGACATTGATCAAGTTACTTTGAGTTAATTGATCTTATTTTGGGGATATTATCATTTTGTCTAAGGAGTTTTTCCACTAAATCTAAACTATTCATATGAGATATGGAATGGTAGTGTACCATGCTCGTAAGTTTTTCAAAAGAAACAAGCGCTCCTTTTACAATAACCACGAGTACAACGGGTTTGTGGCTCGTGAAACTGTCTTACTAGAAAACAAGTTTATTTCTAGAAGACAGAGGGGAGAAAATATTCAAGAGCCACAAAAAAATTGTATGTCGCAAGAAACTGGTCTTTCTTGGCTACATGAGACTATTCAAGAGCCACAAAAGAATTGTATGTCGCAAGAAACTGGTCTTTCTTGGCTACATGAGACGTTTTGTATAAGACGTTGTTTCTTCAAAACCTAGGAGGTTAAAGTCATCACTTGTTGAAGATGATGAATTCATGTTACTTTTAAGAAGGTAAAGAGCTTACAACTTACAAAGAAATTGTTTGATTCAAGTTAATTACTTCTGGAAAGTAATAAACATATGACTTACATGAGAGTGTTTAAGTCACAACTCAATACAAGGCTTAGAGCCATGAAAATCCGAAATAAATTCCAAGTAGAATTGTTGGATATCAAAGAGAGATATCAAAGCTTGATTGGTGGCAAAGGGTTTTGCACTAGTTGAAATGCTTAAGTCTATTTGGATCTTCTTAGGGATTGTGTTTCATTATGAGATATATAACAAGTGAATCCAAAAACCCACTTCTTCAAAGAAGAAATGTATTCGATACATGTTATGAGTTTTTTTTTTTGCAATCCTAAGATAATGTGCAACTTAAGAGATGGTCTTGAGTAGGACATCAATGAGTTGGAATCAATGATTTGATCATGGTATAAAATTTTTCCCGATAAGTCGAGAAGTTGTGTTTATACATGAAGTTTTGTGGGAGTTACGGAAATTTTAGTAGTCTTATATGTGGAAGACATATTGATCATTGCGAATGATTTAAGACTTTGGAGAAATATAGTACATATTTAATATCTGGATTTATGGAGATAAATCTACATGATATTAATGTCAAATAAGGAGTCTTATGTTGATAAGATTCATGAATAGTTCAATCGAGTTGAACATATTTGATTGATTCCATTTGCTTCCGCTGCCGAATCAATTAAATAGGAAATGATGTATAACACTTCATATATTTTGAGTATGATGAATTGTTTCAAATCGAATTTAAGTAATAGTTACCAAGTAAGCCATAAAGATTACCCTTAAGTGCTTGCAGAAGCATTAATGATGTAAAGCAAAGTGTTTTTGATGCAATTTTGTGTAAGGGTGTTACACAAATGACAATTGACAATTGAGATTGCGCATGGTTTCCGACAAAACCATAATCAAAACACATTAGGATGGTTAAGATACCATAGTGGCTATGTTATTTAAGAAATAGATTTTCTAGAATCGTTCTAGGCAATAAAGAACAATGAGAAATATTTACAACGGAAATTGAGTACACTTGCAATCATGGGATGTGCAAGAGGGATGAGTCCCGCACACTGTGAAAACAGTGGGAGCTATTTTAAGGCAAGAAAGCCTATGTCTAGATTGGATCCAGACACGTACTCAGAAAGTTTTGTAATGCAAATGTATACATTACGAAAGGAAAACAAGTATGTAGCAAGGTTGAGCAGGGAGTTGCTAAGACCTACTTACAATGCCTAACTAGCCTAGCTCCTATGTTTTTTTTAGTATGTATTAGGGTCGTTTCTTGTCTTTAGCCTCCTTCTATGCATATTCTATGAGGTTTGGTGTCCTTTGTAGGAGAAGAGCACTAACTTGACTAGATGGAGTGAAGCGGAGCTAAATTGATAGCATATAATGACCAAGAACCAAAGCGGAGACCAATACAAAAGGCCTAAGTAAATAAAACAAGTAATTGGGCAATGACAAAGGATCCCCACGGATTGGAAGGGAGCCATTACAAGAGGAAATTGCCTTGAACCAAATCAAGTGCTGCTTGTTTGGCTCTTAAAATATGCTAGATGAAATAGCGTCGAAAAATCAAGTGGTCTAGGCTTTTGAATCACTCCAATAGGAGTCCGGATGAGGAAATGACGTCTGTTTTACAATCCGAGCTCAAATAGACAAGATACCCGTCGGGACGCCCGACCCCATTCCACGTCGTCCGGATTATCATGCAGGGAGATTTTCTCAATAATGGATCCGTGGGGCTCCTCCTAGGACTTGCAAGGCTCTAATCCTCTTTCAAGGGGTTTAGTCGCCATTTAAGCCCTTAGTTAACCTAATCCTTGTACTACTATATATACCCATCTTGTATTTAGAGCAGATTAAGCTTTCTTAGATTAGATTAATAGTAGATTACAATATATTAGCACTTAATCTTTCTACAAATTACACATTAATCTTTCCTTAATTATTGTTCAAGATTTATCATTGGGTAATTGAAGATTATTGGGTTATTATTGGAGAATTGACAACTCTTCATCAATTAATTAAGTTCTCTTCTATTATTCTTTGCTTTCCATTTATTCATCTTAATATTGGTACAATTCCTTTACTCTTTACTTGTTTAATGTTTATTGTTTCACTCTTTCATCATGTTTATACTTGTTAAGATGATTGACACCATTGTTAACATGTTTTCCATGATAATGAGTGAGTAGTTTCCTAACTAGGGATTAGTGGGCGATTAGGGGAGTTAATCATGGGAAATATTTATGCTTAATGAGATCATATGAATGCTTGCTTATTGTTTTCCAACTTATGCACATATCATGTTTGATGAAATGCTTGATTGACAACCTAGCATGTTTCTCTTATCCTTTCAACAAGACTTGTAAGACATAAACTAACTCAAGGCTTGTTAGACCATGCATATAGTTGATTAGGAAGAATTAAGTAGACTTTTAGGTGTTGTACAGTCTTGACCGACTAGGCTCCGGGACCCAAACCTTCCTTGAACTCATTTATGTTATATCACACTAATAGGGAAAACCAAGTCGACTTGTAGGTGTTGTACAGTCTTTTCCGACTCGGCTCCGGGACCTAAGTTTCCCCTAGAAATCGTAAGATATACATTAAATCGATTCCAACAATAATAATTGCTTGCATCTATGAAACTTGTTTGTTTAATCTCACCATGATTCCTCTATGATCCCATGATTCCCTAGTATTGTTTATCATTTGATCACACCCTTGATTTTATTGCTTTCATTAGTTTAGAATTATCAACTCAAACCAACTAGTGCAACTACAATTATATTGAACAATTTGAGTACCCCCATCCTTTGGGTTCGACCCCGACTTGTTTGCTATGCTAGTAGTTGGGTATAAATGTGTTTGAGAGCGTACAACTACACGCTCATCAACTATGTGTTGGAGTATGTGTCCTCGACAATAGTGCGATCACATTATTGAAACTCATAATAAGAATATGTAAAGAGATGATTCAATATATGTAATCAACTGATCAGCATTAATCGGTAATGATTGGCTGACTAGAGTTTGACATTACCGTCGTTTAACGATGGTGGTCAGTTAATCCCTTAAGGTCACTCCTAAAGGACGATTTCCTCAATTGTTAAGTTCATTGATTATATGACGATACAGATTGATTAAATCCTTAAATTGAACAAATTGATATTTATAAGAGAGAATATTATATCTTATTGCAATTTGATTAAATAAGATTCAATTTAGTAATTAATATGTTATATTACTAAAATTGATTAATGTTTATGAAACATTTGAGATAAGAGAAATCAGTTAGTTATAATTACAAAATGTTGTAGATTATAATAACTAGACTTAATGTGATCCAATATATATACATGTAATTGTTAATTACTTGTTAATTTGTTATTTGAAATTTATTTAATGCATGATGATATTTAACTAGTTAAATATGCATTATTATACCTAATGACATGTTACATGTCACATGTCACACAAATTACAAATGACAAAATACAAAGATAAAATGGAGGTCCATTTTATGTATAAAAACCGATTTTATTAGTAAGTGGGCTTTGATGGTTTTGTTTTTTAAGTAATAAAAATAAGACATCATGATGACCATCTTACACACCTATGGTGAGACCATATAAGACTCAAGTTGGTCACCCCAATTATTTCTTAATTCTCGATTGAAAATCGCATTTAGAAACTAGTTTTGACTAGTGTCCCAAACCATTTGATTAGGAATCTCTTGGTGTGTTCGAATCTTGTATTCAAAGCAAGATTAATTCATGACTTCTTTCTAGAAAAAGGATTATGAATAGAGCAAGATATTCGCTCTATTTACACTTTGAAGTGTATGGTCGAATACAATTTCAATCAGAAAAGTTTATTACTACATCATCATCTCTTCTACAAACGAACTAGGTAGATACTTGGTATCCACTTAATGAGGTAAGAAGAGAAATTCTTTGAATAAGTTCAATGAATGTTTACAAGTATCAAAACCTAGAGAATATAAAACTAAAGTATTAGTACTTTGTTAAAATAAGGAACAATAAAGTGAAGACTTTTATGTACCCCAAAAAGGAGTGTGATATGGTATCACAAGTTCACCTTCATAATATTAGAAAGTGACAAAGAATCATATACGATATAATTGAATCTTTACAATAAAGTTGGAAGTAGTTCCTATCACAATTTGTCTAGTATTTATTTATTACACTAAATCAAAACATAATTAAAGCAATCATCTACATTTCATATGAGATATGGCTAGGCATGGTACCTAAATTGTAGCTTGTTTTGATAGTGAACATGTGGTCTCTCTTCCTACATGATCATGAGAACAAAGGGTTTATGGCTCGTGATGCTGTCTATCAAAGAAAAGAGGATTATTTCTTATAGACAGAGTGGGAGAAAATGTTCAAGAGCCACAAACTGAGAATAAGACGTAGGAAGATGTTCTTTCTTGGTCAAAATCAGTAATTATTTCTTCGAAATCTAAGTAGACAGGAGTCATGTTATTTTTTGAAAGTAACAAACCTGTAACTTATTATGATGCTTTATCTAGTTTCAAATCCGCAAAATCCGAAACGAGCATAAACATGAGAATGTTTATTTAGCTTGGTTGGTTGGTGGCAAAGGGTTTTGCACGCAACAACAACGCTTCATTGTATTTGGATGTGATTTGATATAGTTGGATTTTAAAATCATCTTGCATGAGTTTTGTAAATTGCGACTATCCTAAGGTAGAATATAAACATAAGAAGAAATCTTAAGTAGAAGTTAAGGAGTTGAATTGTATGTTTTGATCATATGATAAACATGTCTCGAATTGTCGAGTAGTTCTGTTTATACATGGAGTTTAGTGGGAGTAATATGGTGTTAATAGTCTTATATGTAAGGGACATATTGATCATTGCGAATGATGAAAGACTTAGGAGAAGAATTATACATCTCTAAGGTATCCAGACCTATAAAGATAGTTCTAAGAGGATATTAGCGTTAAATGAATATTCTTATAATGATAAGAGTCTAGACAAGTTCAAAGGTATTGAACATGTAGAAATTAAATCCACTTGCTTCCGCTGCAGGATTAATTCATTAAGCTAAGATGTATCGACATTCTTATAATTCGTATACTTAGAGTATGATGAAAGGTTATAAATCGAACTTAAGTGAAAGTCACTATATAGCCATATAGTCTATCCATTAGTACTCAAGAAGCACTAATGATATGTCTTCTATGTCTCATATATAGATAACATATTATTCATTGAGAATGATAGGCCAATATTTTCTTCCGTGAAGAAGTGATTGGGAGACTAGGAAGAGATGCAAGACATCTTTAGTATCCGAATCTATAATGATAGATTAGGGAGGATAAGTGTGTAGAAATAATTATTGGATTTGTATGCAAGGAGTTACACAAATACCATATTCTAAAACACATAAGGATGGTTAGATAACCGTCTTGGCTATATTATTTAAGGAGGATATCTGCTAGAAACATCTTAGGCAGTTGAACAATGAGATATATACAACTGAAATTGAGTACACTTGCAATAATGAGATATGCAAGAAGGAGGGGATGATATTAGAATTCGGTTTTGTGAATTGGAGGAACTATAGTAGTTCGTTCCAATAACCGAAGGTCTTATCCCTATTCACTGTGAGATCAGTGGGAGCTATTCAAGGCTCGAAAGCCTATGTCTAGATTGGATTTAGACATGAACTCAAAAGTTTTATAATAAAGATTATACATAATAAAGGTAAAAAGTACATAGTAAGGTTAGGGAAAGTGCAATGTGTTGCTAAGACTTACTAACCAAAGCCTTCTCGTAGGCTTAGCATGATAAGTCATGCCATTTCAATTGAGTTGAGATGTATAGATGTATACAATATTAAGTATGGATTATAGATTATGTAGTAATTGATATAGTATCAATTTTACATATGCGATAATACATTCATCGTTTGAGTTTTATTCAAAACTCCTTTCTTATAATACTTTGTTTTCCAAATAGGCTGTCGAGACAATATTGAACCCTATCTAAGTGAACTGGATTAACATAGTATTGGCCCCTAGTCACTTACATGAGGTGACGTCTCCAAGTGACTAGAGTGTGATGCAATTGATGGTAAGTTCAAGTATCATAGGGTCATGAGAGATGACTAGTCGATCACATAGGCAGACTGTAAGGGACACTATGTCGGGCAGTAACCGCTTATAGAGTTTTGGTAATTCATATAGCCTGGTCGTGGCAAGAGCTACTATATTATTCTTTTGAGTCAATTCTTTGACTAAAGACTGTTCACCCAAGTTGGCACAATTTCTGAATGACTTTGAGTTATGCTCTACGACTTTCGTAAATGGGGTCAAATGGGCATCTCTTGGGTCATGATGAGCTGTGGCTAAACAAAGGAAATAGTGCAATAGGAATTGTCCATCCCCTTGTTAGGGTTATTTAAAAATCTCATGGCCACTCGAGGAGTAGTGAACTGAAAATGCGTGGCCACGCTCGGAAGGTATCTACGGTAGATAATTCCGGTCAAACAATTACTCTCCAGATCGAGGAAACCACTCTTGATATGATCACTTGCAAGGACGACCTACAAGACACCTTGCATTGAGTGGGAGATAGTAATAGGACAAGAGAATTGGTGACGCACACTTGTCTCGGACAAGTGGGAGATTGTTGGAGTATGTGTCCTCGATAATAATGCGATCACATTATTGAAATTCATAATCGGTAATGATTGGCTGACTAGAGTTTGGCATTAATGTCGTTTAACGGTGGTGGTCAGTTGATCCCTGAAGGTCACTCCAAAAGGACGATTCCCTCAATTGTTAAGTTAATTGATTGTATGACGATACAGATTGATTAAATCCTTAAATTGAACAAATTGATATTATAAGAGAGAATATTATATCTTATTGCATTTTGATTAAATAAGATTCAATTTAGTAATTAATATGTTATATTACTAAAATTGATTAATGTTTATGATACATTTGAGATAAGAGAAATCAGTTAGCTATAATTACAAAATGTTGTAGATTATATTAACTAGACTTAATGTGACCCATTTTATATACATGTAATTGTGAATTACTTGTTAATTTGTTATTTGAAATTTATTTAATACATAATGATATTTAAATAGTTAAATATGAATTATTATACCTAATGACATGTTACATGTCACATGTCACACAAATTACAAATGACAAATTACAAAGATAAATTGGAAGTCCATTTTATGTGTAAAAACCGGTTTTATAAGTAGTAGTGGGCTTTGATGGTTTTGTTTTTTAAATAATAAAAATAAGACATCATGATGACCATATTACACATCTATTCACTAGCTAGATATTGTTTTGAGAAGACAAAAGGCAAATGCATGGCCCTATTTCAAAGGAAGAAACCGGTCACCCCACATAGAGAAGGGTATGTTCTCATTTTGACAATGTGTGGTCTTATGGATGCTTATCTCTCTTCTTTTCTCCATATTCTCTCAAAAACACATAAAATGGTTTTATGATAAATTTGTTCAAACAATCTAATATTGATATACTTACTAGTGTAGTAAATAAAAATTATATTAGAGCTACTATTAAGGTAAACTACTTATATTATCTAGTTAATAATATTAGTAGGATTTTGGGATAGTCTTGGAGCAATTGAAAGAAGGTTCTCACAATATTGAGACAAGGAGGATCATCCATTTATTTTAAGCTCAAGAACAAGTAAGAAAGGTGTTCTTACTTGTGCCCTTATAAACCGATTTCACTAATGTAAGGAGTATTTTCTTTACTTATCTATTTATATTTTGTTATGCATGCATAAGATCATCATATTTAATTAATGAGTAATTAGATATAAAATTAAAGAGTTTAAGTTAAGGGTTAATGAATCCTTTCACTATGCACCTCAGGATCCTTCCCAGAGTCTTGTTTGTAACCTCAGTTTGGCCATCTGTCTGTGGGTAGTGAGCTGTGCTGAACAAGAGCTTGGTTTTGAGCAGTCTCCATAGAGTTTTCCAGAAATAGCTCATAAACTTGGTATCTCTGTCTGATACAATAGTCTTAGGAATTCCATGGAGTCTCACAATTTCCTTCAAATATAGCTCAGTTATACTGGCTGCATCTTCAGTCTTCTTGCAGGCTATGAAATGAGCCATTTGGCTGAATCTGTCCACCACAACCATTATAGAATCCTTTCCCCTTGCTGTCCTTGGAAGAGCCACTATGAAATCCATGCTTATGTCTTCCGAAGGTCTTTCTGGAACTGGTAGAGGAGTATAAGGTCCTCACTGGAATGAACTCTTGGCTCTCTGATATACTGAACACCTTCTCAGAGCTACCTGGATATCGCCCATCATTCTTGGCCAATAAAATCGGCCTTGTAGGATGTCCAAGGTTTTCTGAACCCCAAAGTGTCCTCCTAGCCCTCCTGAATGTATTTCCCTGATCAGCAGATCTCTGTAGGACCCTCTAGGCACACACAACTTGTTTCCATGGAACATGAAGCCCTCCTGCAACAAATACTAGCTTCCCTGAGTTAGACCTCCCTCAAAAAGGTTAATCCATTCCCCAGAAAAGTCAGGATCTTCCCTGTACAGCTATTTCATAAACTCAAAACCCAACACTCTTTGCTCAATGACTGTCAGCAAAGAATGTCTTCTTGATAGTGCGTCAGCAACAACATTAAGTTTTCCTTCCTTATACTTGCTTGAAAATGTGAATGACTGCAAGAATTCAACCCATTTGCCATGCCTGTGACTCAACTTATGCGGACTATTGATAAATCTCAAAGCTTCATGATCTGTGTGTAACACAAATGGCTTTGTTTTCAGATAATGGCTCTAGTGCAGGGCTAACCTAACAATTGCATAAAATTCATTGTCATAAGTAGAGTACTTAAGTTTGGCACCATTTAATGTTTCACTGAAATATGCCATAGGTTTCTGACACTCGATTAGAACTGCTCTAATCCCCACTCCACTTGCATCACACTTAACTTCAAACAATTGATCAAAATCTAGTAGTTTCAGGATTGGGGTTCACTCATCATTTTCTTTATCGTTTCAAAAGATTGCTGAGCAACCTTAATCCACTAAAACTCTCCCTTCTTCATGCATTCAGTGATGGGTGCAACAACTACACTGAAATTCCTGATGAATCTTCTGTAAAAAGAAGCCAATCCATGGAACCCCCTCACCTCAGTTATTGTTTTAGGAGTTGGCCATGATTGTATTGCTGCCACCTTCTCCTGATCAACAGAGATACCCCTCCTGGATACAATGTACCCTAAGAAGGCCACTTCTTTAACCATAAAAGTGCACTTCTCTAGCTTGCAAAGAGTTTCTGTTCTTCGAGGATTTTGAACATAGTTTCTAGATGCTTGAGGTGTTCAGAAGAGCTGCTGCTGTATATTAGTATGTCATCAAAGTAGACTACAGCAAATTTGCCCAAACATGGTCTCACCACGTTTTTCATCAACCTCATGAATGTACTGGGTGCTTTAGAGAGCCCAAATGGCATAACCAGCCACTCATAGAGGCCATGTTTAGTCTTGAATGCAGTCTTCCATTCATCTCCCTCCCTGATTCTAAATTGATGGTAACCCTGTCTCAGATCTATCTTTGAAAAGACAGTGGCTCCACTGAGTTCATCCAGCATATCATCCAATCTTGGGATTGGAAATCTATACTTGACAGTGATGTTATTGATTACTCTGCTGTCAGTACACATCTTCCAAGTCCTATCTTTGTTTGGTACCAATAAGGCAGGCACTATACATGGACTTAGTGACTCCCTCACATAGCCCTTTGTCAGTAGCTCTTCAATTTGGTGCTGCAGTTCTTTGGTTGCAGCGGGATCACATCTGTACGATAGTCTATTTGGTAGTACAGATCCAGGCACCAGGTCAATGTGATGTTCAATCCCTCTCAGTGGGAGTAACCCACTAGGCAACTAAGCTAGAAAAACTTCTCTGTACTTCTGAATCAATGGTTTTAACTTTTGCATGCATCTCATTGTCCTCTTCTTTCTGAATTTCCCTTGACAGCAGAACCAAGATACGTTGTTCTTGCTTGATCTCTTTTATCATAGCTGCCTCTGATAGAAATAGCACACCATTCAGCTCTTCAGGCATGTTAGGACTTCCATAGCTCCTTTGGTTTGGTGGCAAGGGAGTCAAGGTGACCTTCTTGCCATTGTGCTTGAAACTGTAAGTATTATCCATGCCCTTATAAGTAGTGTTCCTGTCAAATTCCCATGGTCTTCCTAACAAGAGATGACAGGCATCCATGGACACTACATCACATAGCACCTCATCTTTATACCCTTTCCCAATGGAAAAGGACACAATACATTGCATGTCAACATTCACTCTGATTCTTTGTTCAACCACCTCAGTTTGTATGCACTTGGGTGTTCTTGGGTAAGTAAGCTCAGCTTGCTAACCAGGGTAATGGAGGCAACATTGGTGCAGGTTCCCCCATCAATTATTATATTACAAACCCTTCTCTGGATAGTGCACCCGCTTCTGAAGATTAGGGAACTTTGGTCAGCTTCTGAATGAGCCTGTTGTGAGTGCATGAGCCTCCATAAGACCATGTTGTGCCCTGTGCGAGGAGGAGCAACAACTTGTCCCTGGCTTGACCCCTCTCCAGTCTCAACCTCTTCTAAGACTAAAGTTTCATCCTCCTCATACTCAATAAGACCCTCTCTCTCCCATTCTTCAATTTCCATAAGGGTAAGAGTCATGTTGGAAGGACAATCCTTTCTGAAGTGAGCAAATCCTTGGCACTGGAAACACCTTATCTTGTCTCTTGACAAGCACGATTAACTTTTGGGTTCACAGGTGCTTTCCCCTTATCGGTGGTGTTCTGAGTGACAAGTTTGGGTGCCTCTCCAATCCTCACACCTTTGTAAGGTTTGAAAGGTGTTCTAGGAGGCAATTTAGACACTACAGGCTTTACCTTTCCCAATTTCTCAACCCTCAAGGCCAAGTTAACAGCTTCATCAAATGACCAAACTTGTTGCATTCTTACTCTACTAGCAAT
The DNA here is from genome assembly GCF_048544455.1 of Silene latifolia. Lineage (NCBI taxonomy): Eukaryota > Viridiplantae > Streptophyta > Magnoliopsida > Caryophyllales > Caryophyllaceae > Silene > Silene latifolia. Next base: position 216,349,501 of record NC_133537.1, on the reverse strand, counting down.
CTTAGGATCCAAACCCTCAACAAATCTAGCAATATTTTGCTCAGGTTTTTCAGTGACCTCACATTGCAGGGTTAGCTGTTCAAAGCTCCTAAGGTAGGCCTCAACAGACTGCTGGTCTTGCCTTAACTGAGTCAACTTGATAAAAATATCCTGAGTATAATCTTTGGCTATAAATTTTTCATTCAATTTCTTTTTCAGTTTAGCCTAAGACCTGATTGGTTCCTTACCATCTCTCATTCTTTGGTGTTTTATACTTTCATACCAAAGAGATGCATGTCCCTTGAGTTTTAAAATGGAAACTGTAAAAGCTTTCCTATCATTATACCTGTTAAACTGAAAGACCCTTTGTAAAACCCGGACCCAAACCGGGTCGGGAGCGGTTACTTATGATAGCTCACCAGGTTGTGTACATGGCCCACAGATCAACACGGGTCCTTTACAGCGTATTTTGTCCTCACTCATGCGCATCCTGGAATCCTTCCCAGGAGGTCACCCATCCTAAGACTACTCCCAGTCAAGCACGCTTAACTTTGGAGTTCTTTCGCATGGATGACCATAAAAGAAAGTGCACTTTGTTGATATGAGTAGTACTTCCAATCCCTTTAAGCACTAGTCATTTAAGCCTATCACTGAACCTCTTCAGTTACCGTGGGGTGTTACAGTCACCCGCACTTGAAGAACGTAACGTCCTCGTTGCGCCTGGGAGCATAACCGCTAACCCAGAATCCTCCCCCGCTAGGTGTGTGATCACAATGGAGCTTATAACCACTGCCTCCAGGAGCGTATAACAACTGCCTCCGATCACCACACGGTCGCAGGGTTGCTCTGATAACACTTGTAACACCCCGACCCAAACCGGGTCGGGAGCGGTTACTTATGATAGCTCACCAGGTTGTGTACATGGCCCACAGATCAACACGGGTCCTTTACAGCGCATTTTGTCCTCACTCATGCGCATCCTGGAAAGCTTCCCAGGAGGTCACCCATCCTAAGACTACTCCCAGTCAAGCACGCTTAACTTTGGAGTTCTTTCGCATGGATGACCAAAAAAGAAAGTGCACTTTGTTGATATGAGTAGTACTTCCAATCCCTTTAAGCACTAGTCATTTAAGCTTATCACTGAACCTCTTCAGTTACCATGGGGTGTTACACCCTTTCAACAGACCTAAGCCAGTCTAGTAAATCCTCAGGATTTAAACTACCATGGAAATCAGGGATTTCTACTTTAACATCTTTATCTCTGGTTAAGTAGCTACCTTCTTCTATCATAGACTCTTCTAATTCTAAGTTGAGCTCTTCTTTATTCTCATGTTGTGGTTGGCCTCTTACTGCTCCAAGGAAACCTCTACCCCTGCCTCTTCCTCTGTAGGGTGGTGGTTGTTAGGCCTGGAAATCAGCAGATATTTCAGGGTGACATTTCGCCCTGGCCTGACCATCAGGGTGCCAGGACATCAGGATACCAAAAGACAGGCACCAGCCAAGGAGAGGACAACGGTCAAAATATAAGGACAATATTTGACCAATTCAAAGATAATATTATTGTCAATATTCGGACAATAATTAGAGCATTAATGGAGAAGATTTGGTAATAAAAGCCATGCAATTAAGAGAGTAATTAAGCATTAATCTCAGCAATTAAGGAGGAATATTCAGCATTAAGTACACAATTTGGTAGCCGTTCAGCTTGGCTATATAAGGAGCACTTGAAGATCATTTGAAGAACACAACACATACTCAAGCATAAAATACTCTCATACAATTCTTAGGCTATTTCTTACAATTATTTGTGCTAATTACTCAATAATATAGTGAAATCCTCTCATGGCTTGGTGCCCGTGGTTTTTTCCCCTTTAAGGGTTTTCCACGTACAAATCCCTTGTCTTGTTTCTCGTTCATTTATCTTGCTTTTCTTACTTAATACCCTGCCCTACATATTCATAGATAAGTTCGAGCTAGTTAACCCTGCCTAAACTTACCCTGACCTGATTTCACTCTGCGTAAAATCCATACAAAACAATTGGTGCCCACCGTGGGGCATCTAGCTCTTTAAAATCTTTTTTCCTTATCTCATAAAAATCCAAATAACCTACAAAAATGGCCTAGCCTACCATCGAAGAACGATTGAACACAACCCTCCAACAACTGGCTGAGTTGGAAGGTTTGAAAGACAAGGTAGCCTAAACTGAGGCTGAAATACTTTAGTTAAGAGAATCTGAGTCAGCTCTGAAACAAAAACTAGAAAAGACTCAAGGAGCAGGCTCTAGATTCCAGCCAGGAACACCATTTGCATCAATCATCAAAAACATTGACTTCTCCAGCTTTGGGAGTCCAAGTGGCTCTAAATTTATCAATGTTGATGGTGATGGTGAGCCAAACAATAACAAAGAAAAACCTGATGAATCTGTAGCAGGCATCATGATGGCAGTAGTCCAGGAGCTCAAGAAACTAAATGAAAAATTCGAAAAGATACCTGGAGTTCCTGCCAGCTTGGAGGAGGCTGCCCCTGGCAGCTATGTTGATTCGCCTTTTATAGACGAAATAACAAAAGTGGATATGCCTAAAAAATTTGTCTTTCCGTCTATGAAAATTTATGATGGGACCACGGATCCACAGAATCATGTAGCCCTTTATAAGCAGAAAATGTTAGCAGTATCTATCCCTAGTGAGTTTAGGCAAGTTTTCATGTGCAAAAGGTTTGGAACGACCCTGACAGGACCTGCTCTGCAATGGTACATCAACCTGCCAACAGGGAGCTTCCATTCTTTTGCCAACCTAATCAACAAATTCAACCAGCAGTTTGCAAGTAGCAGGGAGTTGGAGAAACGGTCCAGTGATCTTTACAGGATTATTACACAGAAGCCATAGGAGACTCTCAGGGTATTCCTCGCCTGGTTCAATAAGGAGAAAGTGTCCATTCCCAGGTGTGACGTTGGAACAACAGTGAAGGCATTCGGACAGGGGCTACTACCTCATAGTTATTTATATAATGAACTCACTAAGTATCCGTGTCATACCTTTAAAGATGTCCAGACCAAGACTCTTGCATATATCAGGATGGAAGATGACAAAAGTTACAAAGTCGGATCATCCAGTGGATCAAAGGACAATGAAAAGAGCAATAGGAAGAGAAACAATGGAAATAATTACAGACCTACTCCATATTCCAGGCCAGACCATTCAGAAGTCAACCTGCCATATGAGTATCAGGGTAAGGCTAAAGTTTTCCTGCCTATTTCTGAACATAACTTCAGTGTTGATGTTGCAGGCCTTATCCAACGATTCGACAACATGGGACCAGCTGTCTGATGGCCTAGGAAGGTGGAAAATCCCAACCCTAGGAGAGACAACTCCAAATGGTGTGAATTCCACATGGACATTGGACATACAACGGATGATTGCGTCACGCTGAGGAAAGAAGTGGTCTACCTGTTGAAATCCGGATACCTAAAGGACCTAATCAGAAAAAATGGCAGAAATGGAGATCAGAGCAAGGAGAATCAAGAGCAAAAGCAGGACCGCAACCTTCCTCCACCACCCCCAATTTATGAAGTAAAATTCATATCTGGTGGATCGGAAAATTGTGGCCTAACCAGTTCAGCAGCAAAGAAGATAGCCAGGACGCCAAGGACTACATCACCCTGCAAACCAGATCATCTTCCATCAATCACCTTCTGTGATTGGGACCTGGTAGGCATTCCTGACATTCATCATGATGGCCTGGTAATCTCAATGCAGATTGGAACCGCAACAGTAAGGAGGATCCTGGTACATGGAGGCAGCTCAGTGAATCTAATCATGCTTGATGTACTGAAAGCTATGAATATTGGTGAAGAACAAATCGCCAAGAAATCCAGTGTGTTGGCAGGATTCAGTGGAGAAACCAGAAACACATTGGGAGAAATCCATCTCCCTTCTTATGTTGAAGGTGTCTCATCCTATGATAAATTTGAAGTCCTAGATTGTTTATCATCCTTCAATGCAATCCTGGGCAGGCCATGGATCCATAATGTCAAGGTTGTACCGTCAACCTATCATCAGTGTATCAAGGTACCAGCAGACTGGGGCATAGCAACAATCAAAGGAGAACACAAGGTAGCCCAAGAATGCTATACAGCAGCCTTGAAACCTTCCAAGGCAGGTAAGTCCCTTGCATAGCAATTATCGTACCCTATCAGGAGCACTTATGTGGCACCATCCAGGATGGAAACAGATCAGGTAATCGTAGACCTTGAGTATCCTGACAGGTATGTCCTAGTTGGATCTGACGCCCCAGATTATGTCAAGCCAGAACTGGTAAAATTTCTTAAAAATAAATCATCTTGGTTTGCTTGGTCTCATTTTGATATGACTGGGATTAGTGCTGACGTAATTACACATAAACTTAACATTGATCAATCTTTTAAGCCTGTGCAACAGAAAAGACGAAAATTTGCGCCTGAAAGAAACGCAATAATTAATGAGGAAGTGGAGAAACTTCTGGATATGGGTATGATCAGGGAAGTACTGTACCCTGAATGGCTAGCTAACGTGGTTGTTGTGAAGAAAAAGAATGGTAAATGGAGAGTTTGTGTAGATTACACTAACTTGAATAAAGCCTACCCTAAGGATCCATTTCCCCTACCACATAGTGATACCATGGTAGATGCCACAGCAGGGCATGAGATGCTAACATTCATGGATGTCAGCAGTGGATTCAATCAAATAAAGATGCACCCTGCTGACCAGGAGAGTACTGCATTCATTACAGAATGAGGCATATACTGTTACACAGCCATGCCTTTCGCCCTGAAGAATGCAGGAGGAACGTACCAGCGCCTGGTCAACATGATCTTTAAGGACCAAATAGGTGATATCATGGAAGTCTATGTAGACGACACGGTAGTAAAATCCAAAAATGCAGAAGATCATGTGAAGCACTTGGAAATAGTATTTCAAATATTGGAAAAGTACAACATGAAACTCAACCCTGCAAAGTGTCATTTTGGAGTCTCTGCAGATAAGTTCATTGGATACATGGTGACAAAAAGAGGCACAGAAGCCAGCCCCGAATAAATAAAAGCCATCCTGGAACTTCATCACCCAAGTCTGTCAAGGACATTCAGAAATTGACAAGACGGGTAGCTGCCCTGAACCGGTTTATATCAAGATCCTCTGAAAGTTGTAAACAATTCTACAACTTGCTCAGAAAAAATAAACAGTTCCATTGGACATCTGAGCACGAAGCAGCCTTTCAGGACATAAAATCATACCTGTCATCTCCACCTTTACTGGCCAAACCAGAAAAAGGAGAACCCCTGTCAGTATATCTTTCGGTCACTGATACATCAGTAAGTACAGTCCTGGTAAAGGAACAAGAAGGCCAGCAACATCCTGTCTATTATGTATGTAAAAGCCAGCTAGATGCTGAAATGAGGTATGGTTTACTTGAAAGATATGTTTTAGCTTTAATTATGTCATGCACTAAGCTGCGTCCTTATTTCGAGTGTCACCCCATCATAGTCAGGACCAACCTACCCATAAAATATGTCCTGCGCAAGCCTGAATTATCGGGCAGGATGGCCAAATGGTCGGTCCAGCTCACTCCATATGATATCACCTTTGAACCCAGGACATCGATTAAATCACAGGCCTTAGCAGACTTTGTGGCTGATTTCAGCCCTAACCTAGAATCTGACCTGAAAAAAGAAGTCAACCAGTTAGAAAATAAAACCCCAGACCAAAAGTGGACTTTGTTCATAGATAGAGCATCTAATCCTAGAGGGACATGGTTAAGATTAGTGCTAAAATCCCCACAGGGGGACATGATAGCTCAGGCTGTAAGCTGTGAGTTCAAAGCCACCAATAATGAAGCAGAATATGAAGTCCTGATAACAGGCCGAAAGGTATGTCTAGACCTCGGTGTTCAAAACTTAAAGGTAAAAATAGATTCACTTTTAATTGCTAATCAAATAAAGAGAACTTATACGACAAAAGGATGGAAAGATGATTTCATATTTAGAATATGCAAAAAACCTTACCGCTAAGTAGGGATGTCAGTGGGGCGGGTTTTGGCGGGTCTCGCCCCACATCCGCCCCACTTGGGGCGGGTGTAGGTAAGGATTTGATCGGTCGTGGGGCGGGGATGGGTTTCAATAGTGTCATTCTTCGTGGGTCGTGGGGCGAGTGTGGGTATCACATGAGACCCGCCCAATACCCACCCCGCCCCGCCTCGCATGCCCCGCTCCGCTTATACCCGCCTTACTCATAAAACTAGACAAATTTGGTATATATAAAAATACAATTTATAACTTACATACAAAGCCTAAACCATTTTTTCATAAACCTAGACAAATTCCATCTACTTCTTACTTCTTACCCACCCAAATACCCAACAACCTAAACCCCCAAAAAAAAAAACGGTAATCCTCAAACTATTTTGTGATTTGAAAAACTTGTGTACCAGTTAACTAAATGTTAGACTATTTTGCGGAAACTTATTTGTATAAGATGTACGAGAGTACGAGACTAGTATGTTTTAGATTCAATATTTATATTTTTTAAAAATTATTTTGTGATGAGATAGGTAATTTGGCGGGTCAACGAGTCCCCGCAGGACGGGGACGGGTTTGAAAAGTTCAACCCGCTGCGGGTCACGGGGCGGGTGTGAGTACGCATTATAGTTCGCGGATGCGGGTTAGCCCTCATCTGCACCCACCCCACCCCATTGACATCCCCACCGCTAAGTTTTCTTTGTTTGGTATAGATCAAATACCAAGAGACCTGAATACCCAGGCTGATGCTTTGGCCAGCCTAGGTTCAAATTTTACCCCTGCAGTTTTTGATAAAATACCGATTGTTCACTTATAAGAGCCAGTTATCAGTAAAACTGAACAAATCAACCCTCTCAATCAAGATAATAATTCTTGGACTAAACCTTATTATGATTCATTCCTCCAAGGAATATTACTTCAGGGCAGGCATGAAGCGAGGGCTTTTAGAAATAGAGCTTCAACATATTCTATTATAAATAACACTCTATTTAAGAGATCGCGGGTTGGACCATATTTGAGATGCTTAGAGCCCGATGAAGCTAAGCAAGTACTCCAAGAAATACACGATGGACATTGTGGCAACCATAAAGGAGGAAAGAACCTAACAAGTAAAATACTCAGGACAGGCTATTATTGGCCAACACAGAGGGCTGATTGCTTAGAATATTGTTCAAAATGTGAAGCCTGTCAAATTCATTCACTTATAATACACCAGCCATCTGAACTACTTCACTCAATTTCTACACCCTGGCCGTTCATGAAGTAGGGCATGGATATTGTAGGGAAGCTACCCGTAGCTCTAGGACAGAAAGTATTCATGTTAGCCATGACTGACTACTTCTCCAAATGGATCGAGGCTGATTCTTTCAGGCAAGTAACTGAAAAGGAAGTGATATCTTTTATCAGGACGAATATTATTTGTAGATATGAAGTCTCATCAGAGATAGTGTGTGATAACGGCACCCTTTTTGTGGGGAGAAAGACTAAAGAATTTTGCCAAGAGTGGAACATCAACCTAGTCACATCCACTCCTGGATATCCAAAAGCTAATAGCCAGGCCGAATCAAGCTACAAGGTATTCATAAACTGCTTAAAGATAAAATTGAAGAGAAGACGAGGCAGATGGGCTGAAGAACTTCCATTAGTACTATGGGCAGACAGGACATATCCAAAGACATCAACAGGCCAAACACCCTATTATTTGTTTTATGGCTGTGAAGCTGTCATTCCTGCAGAAGTCTGGGTGCCAACGTCGAGATATAGCCTGAACAATGTTGAAGCAAATAGCAGCCTGATGCAAGAAAACCTGGTCTTAGCAGAAGAACTAAGAGACGCTGCCAAAATCAAGATGGCATCATATCAACAAGCAGTAGCCAGAACTTACAATAAAAATAACAGGATTAGAGTCTTCAAGGAAGGAGACCTTGTCTTACGAAAAGTTTTCCCAAATAAAAAAGAGAAATCAGCAGGTAAGCTACCCCCTACATGGGAAGGCCTCTATTTAATTGACTCAATTGTCGGACAAGGAGCATACATGCTCCAAACATTAGAAGGAGAAATGATCCCAAGATCCTGGAATGTAACTCATCTTAAATTGTTCCATGTATAAATCCTATCCTGGCCTGATCAGGTAAAAATGATATCTTTACTATCAGTGTTTTACCCTGACATGCTGCTTGAAAAATTATGTGTCTCACATTTTCTATGTGCAATCCTTGTCTATATATGCAACTAACCCAATATCTCTTATTTTACTTGAATCCAGAAAAATTATACATGATAAATGATTATATGCATAAATATTCAGGATTGAGGGCTACTCTACTGTATATTAGACTTTTTATTTATGTACTTTTTATATTTTTTGCACCCCGCTGTGCCTGAGAAAGTTGGTAACCATCACCGGATACGATGAATAGCAGGACCAATCAAGCATGAAATAATTGCCTGACCTGACTATTTGATGCACACATCTACAACCGGCTGGACGCAGCAAGACGGTGCAAGGGTGTTTTGTCCCGACCATCAGTCTAAACGCCCTCTCGACAGGCTGAATACCAAGCCCTCCAGTCAGGCAGGGGACATAAGCCCTCCTGACAGGCCGGTTTTCCCACCCCTTCAACCGCTATGGTACAAACTATATGCGGTTGAATGGCTTACGTTGGCTTTAATCGCAAGACAGGAAAAAATACTGAAAAAACAGGTTAACAGGTTTAGAAATTTAACAGGTTAACAGGTCTGAAGAAATAAAGTTTACAGGTTTAAGGAAATTCTAGACAAAGGAAAATAAAAAAACAGGAAACAATAAGACATCCAGAAATAAATAAAGTGAGCCAAGGAAGGCCACTACCATCATATTTATAAAAGCCCTTACCTCCTGGAGCAAAGGCACCAAAATAACTGTCAAGGCTAGGGATAACCTCCCTGACCAGCCAAACACAGAAAAAACAAGAAATTAAAATTGTCTTTCTAGGGACATCCCCCCTGGATGGGCCAAAACCATCAAGAAAAATATAATATTACTGCTCCCCCTTGGAGGCAGCATCAGTACTACCACTCTTGGCCTGATCAGCCCCAGCACCCTACTCCTCATCAGCATCAACATCATGCTCCCCTAAAGAATCGACCTCTTGTTCATTACCTAGATTATGCAGGTCAGGATACTTAGAAGCAGCAAAGACCATCTCAGCTTCAGGGTTCCAATTTGCCCTGGCCTCCACAGGCTCCGACATAACAACCACTTTCCCCTTGATATAGAAGTACAAGAAAGCATCATCAAGCTTGAACTCCAAATCATCCCTCTCCAGAGTAAGCTCCACATTCCTGTCCAGTGCCTCCTGCAAAAGCTGCTTACTTAAGCTGGCCTCAGTCTTGGCAGCGTCCCTCTCAGCCTGCACCTTTGCCAAGTTAGCAACCCCTGCAGCCAAATCAGCTAGAGCGAGATCTAATTCAGACTTCAGCTTATCATAGTCAGATCACATAAGATCGATCCTGACCACCAAAGACGTAGCCTGATAAGCATTATGGAGACAAACTGCATCACCCTGAACAGAAACAGAAATAATATTAATATCATATTATAATAAAAACCTCTAATAAGAAATATATATATATATATATATATATATATATATATATATCACAAAAAAAAGCAAAAAAAAAAAAATATATATGTACCTCTCTATCAGCAGCCAAGGCACCTGCCAAAAGGCTGACAGCATGATCTACTGAAGCAACTGCCTAAGTAGCAGTCTCAATAGGATCAAGGTTAACCATAACATCAGATTTGGAAGTGGCATAGTCACTAATTTTCACCCTGGCAGCCTCCAAATTCTCCACCCTGGCTCGCACCTCCCTGACTGGGGCAGATAAATCAACCTCTTCCACCTTCCTCTTCTGGGCCGCTGAACTTGTTTCAGCAGGAGCAGCCGGAGCAGGAGAGACCTTGGGAGTAGCAGGAAACTCAGTTAAATCAATGACAGGTGCAGTGTCGCCACCACCCTGGGAACTCTCCTCTTTGACCTTGGCTAACCTGGCAGAAATGTCAACCATGCCAAACCTGGCAAGATGGGTGGATGATCTAGTGGCCATAACATAAGACACTATATTAACAATAAAGACAGGTTGTCATAAAAAGGCCAAAATAGAAAGAAAAACAAAACAAAAATAAAGAACAAAAACACTTACTGTCTGAATTAGAAGCGCTGACAGCCTTTGAGGACCTGGGCATTCTAGCAACGCCTTTAGTCTCCAAGCAACGAGGAATATGACCAGCCCCACAACAAAAAGGCCAACTCCTCTCTAATTGAGGAATTGCAAGAAAGGCAGAGATGCTCGCAGTAGGGTACTCAATTTCATTAGGCCAATCGTCAACTACAAACAAGAGAGGTATAAATCATTTAAATTTATTTACTTTCTTAAAAACCAATGAATAAACATGCAGGATAAAGAAAAAATTCAGGGTACTCACCACCAACACAGGCATCATAATCCAAATACGTCAGATCAGGACCCACGGAATTTGTCCTGATAAACATATACCCAGCAGCCCAATTCATGTCATGGCCGCTATCCAGATTGCTAAGAAGAGGAGCGGTTGAAGGCCTAGCCTTGAAACTGATCCGACCAGGACTGTTGGTCCTGACAGCATAGCAGGCCTTCAAGTCGTCCAAAGAGAAGGAAATATTGTGTTTTTTGCAGAGATATTCAACAGAGCAAACCACCTTCCACACCATGGGCATCAGCTGGTAGGAAGGCACACCAATTTATTTAATGACATCCACCATGAGTGGAGAAAAAGGAAGCTTGCAACCAACCCTGAAGGCCCAATCATGGATGCAGAACCAGCCAGGGCATAACCAGTCTACCCTGATAGGAGAATCTTCAGGGATCCAAACTTCGGAATCAGCAGGAATGATTCCCTTATCCTTCAAAACATTTTCAAATTCAGATTTTAGACGATTTGGAAGCGACTGTTCATCTTTTAAAGCTTTTATGAGTTTAAATTCAAATTCTTTGTGGAAGATGGAAATCATTTCAAAAGGGGGATCTGTTGGTTTCTCAACCGCAAGAGGTTGAATAATAGAAGGCCTTGGGAGATTTTCAGAAACAGTTTCCTCAGGATTGGAAACGAATGGAGTTCCAGGAGACATCACTCCCCTGGAAGATTTCTTTTTTTGCAACCATTATTGAAGATTAATTGAAGATTTATTAAGGATTAATTCTGGAAATTAAGAGAACTTGAAGATGATGATTTTTTGGAGAATGATCGGATTTTGGTGGAGTTAAAATCAATGAAGTGAAGGCTATTTATACTCGGTAATTTTAGGGTTTTCAACCACAAGTTGCAAAAGTAATTATTGAAGAGTTGCAATAATTAAACACGCATCACACCCAACCGCTAATAGCCGTTACAGGATTTAATTAGACACAATTCAACCGTTGAAATCAGTTTTCCAGAGTTTGAAGGTATCTCCTTATTTCTGGCCTGACCCAACGTAAATAAGGAGATAAGTGGCAATTGTTAGGCCTGGAAATCCGCAGATATTTCAGGGTGACATTTCACCCTGGCATGTCCATCAGGGTGTCAGGACATCAGGATACCAAAAGACAGGCGCCAGTCAAGGAGAGGACAACAGTCAAAATATAAGGACAATATTTGACCAATTCAAAGATAATATTATTGTCAATATTCGGACAATAATTAGAGCATTAATGGAGAAGATTTGGTAATAAAAGCCATGCAATTTAGAGAGTAATTAAGCATTAATCCGAGTAATGAAGGAGGAATATTCAGCATTAAGTACCTGATTTGGTAGCCGTTCAGCTTGGCTATATAAGGAGAACTTGAAGATCATTTGAAGAACACAACCCATACTCAAGCATAAAATACTCTCATACAATTCTTAGGCTATTTCTTACAATTATTTGTGCTAATTACTCAATAATATAGTGAAATCCTCTCCTGGCTTGGTGCCCGTGATTTTTTCCCATTTAAGGGTTTTCCACGTACAAATCCCTTGTCTTGTTTCTCGTTCATTTATCTCGCTTTACTTTTCTTACTTAATACCATGCCCTGTATATTCACAGATAAGTTCGAGCTAGTTAACCCTGCCTAGACTTACCCTGACCCGATTTCACTCTGCGTAAAATCCATACAAAACAATGGTCTTCCTCTTTTTGGAGTGGGAATGTTTGCCATGACAGTGTTCACAGCTTCCAGGGTCACATTAACTAAGTTGGTTAACTGATCCATTTTTGCCTCCATTCTTGCTAATCTCTCTTCACTCATTGGGTTGTTTTTTGTATTTTTATCGTAGGTAGGTTAAATGGACTCACTTTCTCTCACTCAGGACTAACACAAAATGGGATTGTGTTGTAACCTAGCTCTAGTTACCAAAGTACACTGTAATGAATGGACCTTTGACAGAAAAGGAGCAATCCTAGTAAAGCCACAACACAGACAATTCTTAGGATGCAATAGACTTCAAGAATTTGGTAAAAATAGCAATTGACTTTAGAAAATCACAAAAATTAGAGACAACTTAGTTAAGATGATGAACTAAAACTGTACCAAAAATCAGGATTTTACAAGCAATCTAAGTATTTTTAGGGATTCAATTAAAAGACAGAAGCAGTAATGTGACAGACAGCTTCTCAGGGTGACTGTTTTGAGGTGTTTTTCTGGAAAGGAAAGGGATATAATTATTAAAATAATAACCACAGCAAGTATAGGAGATTAGTTCAACAATTTAAGCCAAAAATTTGACACAGTCACAACAAACACAAAAAGTATCAAACTTAAGATAACAATGAGGTTCAGACAACCCACAACAAGCACAAGATTGAAAGAAACTCACCCACGGGTACTTAATCAATACTATAGAATGTTATTAAGCATGAATTAACTCTAGGACTCAGCAAGAATTATGATTTGCAAATACTTAAGAGAAATCTCAGGTTTTTTGTTCTTTAATCAAAGTCTGACAAAGACAGACTGTGCAAAGGTCCTTATATAGGCCTTTGCTCAATTTCTCAGTACAATAAACCATAACAAATCTCATCCAAGTGCCAGGATTTGTTACTTACATAATACATAAGGACAATTGATCTATTTTACAATGGTTGCGTTAGGTGAAAGTAAATTAACTAAGGTAAAACAGGCTGGGGACAAAAGGTTGCAGTTGAGGGATATTGACTGGTTCTTCCTTTCTGATGACTTCTCTGGGCTGATTCTAGGGTTGGCTGTCTCTAGACAAAAACAAGGTCTTATCTTGCTTAGGTAGTATCGTTATTTTGGCAAGACATTGCAAAAGAGTTCACAGCTCCAGTTCCCAAATGTTTAGCCAGAAATGGCAAGTTACTTTTCTCCTTTTTGCTGAGTTGTCTTCTTCTGCAACTTAGTTTTCTTAGCCTGTTTTGTGATATTCTAGTAGAAAATAATCTTGGCTCCTTAGGATTTAATTGTGCTTAATTTATCATAGGACCAGCTGGCCCTGGTGGCTGGACTTGGAGCTCTTAGAATTGGTCTTAGAACAGGACCCTGCACTGGTTGAAACAAGAGCATGGTTTGCACTATCTGAGTTTGTGATGCCTGGACTCTGAGCTTGGTTGCCATGGCCTTGAGCTCCTGCTTCAACCTCCTCTTGTTAAAAAGGGCTTGACCTCAAGCCTGGTGCCTCCTCTCCCTCAGAATCATAGTAGGGACTTAAATCCCCCACATTGAAGGTACCATGGACACCATACTCTCCTGGAAGATCAACCTTGTATGCATTGGGACCAATTTTTTCAACAATTTCAAAGGGGCCATCTGCTCTAGGCATCAACTTGTTTCTTCTCTTAGCAGGGAACCCCTCTTTCCTCAGTTTAACCTAGACTAGATCACTTGGCATGAATTCCTTTTTTCTTCTTGGGACCTTAGACTGTTGCTTATACCTGTGATTAGTTTTCTGAATTTCTTTCCTTACTGATTCATGGAGCCTCAGCATTTGTTCTGTTTTGTTTTTGGCCTCAAAGTTAACCTCCTCTCTGGGTATATTGGACAGTTCTAAGGAAATCAGGGGATTTACTCCATAAACCACCTCAAATGGACTGTCACCTGTTGCAACAGATGAAGCCATCTTGAAAGCAAATATAGCCTGAGCCAGCTTTTGATCCCAGTCTCTCAGAGACTTACTCACTTTACATCTCAGGATCCTTCCCAGAGTCTTGTTTGTTACCTCAGTTTGGCCATTTGCCTATGGGTGGTGAGCTGTGCTGAACAAAAGCTTGGTTTTGAGCAATCTCCATAGAGTTTCCAGAAATAGCTCATAAACTTGGTATCTCCGTCTGATACAATAGTCTTAGGAATTCCATGGAGTCTCACAATTTTCTTTAAATATAGCTCATCTATACTGGCTACATCTTCAGGCTTCTTGCAGGCTATGAAATGAGCCATTTTGTTGAATCTGTCCACCATAACCATTATAGAATCCTTTCCCCTTGTCCTTGGAAGAGCCACTAGGAAATCCATGCTTATGTCTTCCCAAGGTCTTTCTGGAACTGGTAGAGATTAAGGTCCTACTTGAATGAACTATTTGCTCTCTGACATACTAAACACCTTCTCAGAAGAACCTGGACATCACCCATCATTCTTGGCGAATATAATTGGCCTTGTAGGATGTGCAAGGTTTTCTGAACCCCAAAGTGTCCTCCTAGCCCTCCTGAATGTATTTCTCTGATCAGCAGATCTCTGTAGGACCCTCTAGGCGCACAGAACTTGTATCCATGGAACATGAAGCCCTCCTGCAGCAAATACTTACTTCCTTGAGTTGGACCTCCCTTAAAAAGGTTAATCCATTCCTCAAAAAAGTCAGGATCATCCATGTACAGCTCTTTCATAAACTCAAACCCCAACACTCTTTGCTCAATGACTGTCTGCAGAGAATGTCTTCTTGATAGTGCATCAGCAACAACATTAAGTTTTCCTTCCTTATACTTGCTTGAAAATGTGAATGACTACAAGAATTCAACCCATTTGGCATGCATGGGACTCAACTTGTGCTGACTTTTGATAAATCTCAAAGCTTTATGATCAAAATGTAATAGAAATGGCTTTGTTTTCAGATAATGGCTCCAGTGCATGCCTGACCTAACAATTGCATAAAATTCCTTATCATATGTAGAGTACTTAAGTTTGGCACCATTTAATTTTTCACTGAAATATGCCACAGGTTTCTGACACTGGATTAGAACTACTCCAATCCCCACTCCACTGGCATCACACTCAACTTCAAACAATTGAGCAAAATCTGGAAGTTTCAAGATTGGGGTTTCACACATCAATTTCCTTATATTTTCAAAGGATTGTTGAGCAACCTTAGTCCATTGAAACTCTCCCTTCTTCATGCATTCAGTGATGGGTGCAACAACTACACTGAAATTCTTGATGAATCTTCTGTAAAAAGAAGCCGATTAATGGAACCCCCTCACCTCAGTGATTGTTTTAGGAGTTGGCCATGATTGTATTGTTGCCACCTTTTCCTAATCAATAGAGATACCCCTCTCAGATACAATGTACCCTAAGAAGGCCACTTCTTTAACCATAAAAGTGCACTTCTCTAGCTTGCCAAAGAGTTTCTATTTTTTGAGGATTCTGAACACAGTTTCTAGATGCTTGAGGTGTTCAGAAGAGCTGCTGCTGTATATTAGTATGTCATCAAAGTAGACTACAGCAAATTTGCCCAAACATGGTCTCAACACCTCTGTCATCAACCTCATGAATGTACTGGGAGCATTAGAGAGCCCAAATGGCATAACCAGCTACTCATAGAGGCCATGTTTAGTCTTGAATGCAGTCTTCCATTCATCTCCCTCTCTGATTCCAACTTGATGGTAACCCTGTCTCAGATCTATCTTTGAAAAGACAGTGGCTCCACTGAGTTCATCCAGCATATCATCCATCTTGGGATTGGAAATCTATACTTGACAGTGATGTTATTGATTGCTCTATTGTCAGTACACATCCTCCAAGTCTCATCTTTTTTTGGTACCAGTAAGGCAGGCACTGCACATGGACTTAGTGACTCCCTCACAAAGCCCTTTGTTATTAGTTCTTCAATTTGGTGCTGCAATTCTTTGGTTATAGTGGGATCACAACTATATGCTGGTCTATTTGGTAGTACAGATCCAGCCACCAGGTCAATGTGATGTTCAATCTCTCTCAGTGGGGGTAACCTACTAGGCAACTCAGCTGGAAAAACATGCATGTACTTTTGAATCAATGGTTTAACTTCTGCATGCATCTCATTATCCTCTTCTTTCTGAATTTCCCTTTACAGCAGAACTAAGATAGGTTGTTCTTGCTTTATCTCTTTTACCATAGCTACCTCTAATAGAAACAGCACACCATTCACCTCTCCAGGCATCTTAGGACTTCCATAGCTCCTTTGGTTTGGTGGCAAGGGAGTCAAGGTGACCTTATTGCTATTGTGCTTGAAACTGTAAGTATTATCCATGCCCTGATGAGTAGTGTTCCTGTCAAATTCCCATGGTCTTCCGAACAAGAGATGACAGGTATCCATGGACACTACATCGTATAGCACCTCATCTTTGTACACTTTCCCAATGGAAAAGGACACAATACATTGCTTGTCAACTTTCACCTCTGATCCTTTGTTCAACCACCAAATTTTGTATGGACTTGGGTGTTCTTGGGTAAGTAAGCTCAGCTTACTAACCAGGGTAGTGGAGGCAACATTGGTGCAGCTTCCCCCCATTAATTATTATATTAAAAACCCTTCTCTGGACAGTGCACCTACTTTTGAAGATTAGGGACCTTTGGTCAGCTTCCAAAGGAGCCTGTTGTGAGTGCATAACCCTCTACTAGACCAAGTCGTGCCCTGTGTCAGGAGGAGCAACAACTTGTCCCTGGCTTTTCCCCTCTTTAGTCTCCACCTCTTCTAAGACTAGAGTTTCATCCTCCTCATACTCAATAAGACCGTCTCTCTCCCATTCTTCAATTTCCATAAGGGTAAGAGTCCTGTTGGAAGGACAGTCCTTTCTAAAGTGACCAAATCCTTGGCACTGGAAACACCTTATATTGTCTCTTGACGCAGCAAGATTAACTTTTGGGTTCACAGGTGCTTTCCCTTTATCTACGGTGTTCTGAGTGACAGGTTTGGGTGCCTCTCCAATCCTCACACTTGTATGTTTGGAGGGTGTTCTAGAAGGCAATTTAGACACTACAGGCTTCACCTTTCCCAATTTATCAACCCTCAAGGCCAAGTTAACAGCTTTATTAAATGACCAAACTTGTTGTATTCTTACTCTACTAGCATTCTTAGGATCCAAACTCTCAACAAACCTAGCAATCTTTTGCTCAGGTTTTTTAGTGACCTCACATTGCAGAGTTAGCTGTTCAAAGCTCCTAAGGTATCCCTCAACAGACTGCTGTTCTTGCCTTAACTGAGTCAACTTGATAAAAATATCCTGATTATAGTCTTTGGCTATAAATTTTTCTTTCAATTTCTTCTTCAGTTTAGCCCAAGACCGGATTAGTTCCTTACCATCTCTCATTCTTTGGTGTTTCATACTTTCATACCAAAGAGATGCATATCCCTTGAGTTTTAAAATGGAAACTTTAAAAGCTTTCCTATCATTATACCCTTTAAACTCAAAGACCCTTTAAACAGACCTAAGCCAGTCTAGTAAATCCTCATAATTTAAACTACCATGGAAATCAGGGATTTCTACTTTAACATCTTTATCTCTGGTTAAGTAGTTACCTCCTTCCATCATAGACTTCTTATTCTGAGTTGAGCTCTTCTTCATTCTAATGTTCTGGTTGGCCTCTTCCTGCTCTAAGGAAACCTCTACCCCTGCCTCTTCCTCTATAGGGTGGTGGTCTTCCACTTTCTGGAGTGGGAATGTTTGCCATGATAGTGTTCACAGCTTCCAGGGTCACATTAACCAAGTTGGTTAACTGACTATTTTTGCCTTCATTCCTGCTAATCTCTCTTCACTCATTGCGTTGTTTTCTGTGTTTTTGTTGTAGGTAGGTTAAATGGACTCACTTTCTCTCACTCAGGACTAACACATAATGGGACTGTGTTATAACCTGGTTCTGGTTACCAAATTGCAGTGTAAAGAATGGACCTTTGACAGAAAAGGAGCAATCCTGATAAAGCCACAACACAGACAATTCTCAGGATGCAATAGACTTCAAGAATTTAGTAAAAATAGCAAATTACTTTAGCAAATCACAAAAATTGGAGACAGTTTATTTAAGATGATGAACTAAAATTGTACCAAAAATCAGGATTTTACAAGCAATCTAAGTATTTTTAGGGATTCAATTAACAGACAGAAGCAGTAATGTGACAGACAGCTTCTCAAGGTGACTGTTTTGAGGTGTTTTTCTGGAATCGAAGGGGATATAATTATTAAACTAATAACCAGAGCATGCATAGGAGATTAGTTCGACAATTTAAGCCAAAAATTTGACACAATCACAATAAGCACTGAAAGTATCAAACTTAAGACAACAATGAGGTTCAGACAAGCCACGGCAAGCACGATATTAAAAGAAACTCACCCACAGGTACTTAATCAATACTAGAGAGTGTTATTAAGCCTAACTTAACTCTAGGACTCAGCAAGAATTAATATTTGCAAATACTTGAGAGAAATATCAGGTTTTTTGTTCATTAATCAAAGTCCGAGTATGACAGACTATGGAAAGGTCCTTATATAGGCCTTTGCTCAAGTTCTCAGTACAATAAACCCTAAGAAATATCATCCAAGGGCCAGGATTTATTGCTTACATAATACATAAGGACAAGTGATTTATTTTACAACGGTTGCGTTAGGTGAAAGTAAATTACCTAAGGTAAAACAGGCTCGGGACAAAAGGTTACAGCTGAGTGATAGTGGCTGGTTCTTCCTTCCTGATGACTTCTCTGGGCTGCTTCTGAGGTTGGCTGTCTCTAGACAAAAACAAGGTCTTATCTTTCGTAGGTAGTGTTGGAATATGTGTCCTCCGACAATAATGCGATCACGACTGTCGATCATGATGATCACATGTTTAAATCTCATTTTAAGAATACATGTGGGAAGTAATATTTTACTGTCAACTGGTCCACACATATCGGTAATGATTGGCTGACTAGAGTTTGACATTACTGTCGTGCGACGGTGGTGACCAGTTCATCCCCTTAGGTCATACCTAAAGGGTGACACTCTTAATTGTTTATTTAATTAAACGTATGTCGATACGAGTTAATTAAATTGCTTAAAATTGACGGATGCTTTTGGATGTAATATTTACGTGTCTTATTGTAATTTGATTATAATAAGATACGGTCTAAGTAATCGAATTATTTTATTACTTAGATGAAATTATTGTTTACGGAAACAATTGGAACTGAATGAATAATTTATTATAAATACAAGACGTTGTGATTTATAATTGGTAAACCATTTTGGTACAAGTAATTATGAATTACTAAGTCGCTTTTGTACATGACGTATTTTTATTAATACTATTTTTAATATGTTAAAAATACATGACAATTTCACATGACTAATAACATGTGACAATTGACAAATGACAAATATAAAATGGACTTTCCATTTTATATAAGTGCCGAAATGGAGGGATTATTAGGATAAAAATTGTGTTGATTATTTTTAAGTGGAAAACATGATCATTAAACCTAATATGTAGCCATGCACACGTAGTTGCTTTTGTGAAAAGTATCTTGGTCATGCATTGGCCCTTGCCACCCACCCATACCCGGTTTTCTAAGGGTAATTATATAAAGTTTTTCTCTCTAATTTCATTCATTCATAACTTGAATAATTTTCTAGTGAAAGAAAATATATAATACTCTCTACATCTTATGAATAATTAGAGAGATAAAAATTTCCAAAATCCTTCTTCTTAGCCGAAATACAAGAGACAAAAACAAATAGTTTTGGGTCAATTTTAGCTAGATTAATATTGTTCTAGTACAAATAATATTAATCTTTTAAGAGGTCATCTTGGGTATAAGTCTTTGGGAGGGATTCTAAGCTAGAATCCTTGTTCATCCAATATTAGGAAGCTCAAGAACAAGTAAGAAGGAGATCTTATTTGTGCCCAAAAATCCGATACTTTCATTGTAAGGATAGATGATTTCTTCTATTTCTATTTATGTTTGCATGCATAAAATTTGTAATTATTTTATGACTAAATAATTTCTCACATATTTGAATATGTTATATAATGAGATTAATAATTCCTAACAAGTGGTATCATGAGCCTTAGGTTGTTTGCATGCAAATCGGTTATTGTTTTTCCGAGTTAATTTAATTAACAAACAAAACTTATAATTTTGTGTTTATTATGACATATCACGAAATTTATTTGCATGTTAAAGTTTCTGGTCCTAAAATGTATTTAGGATATTTTGATTCATTTATGGATTTTATTGTTCATTTTATATAATAATGGCATTAAAATGTGATTTTTATGATAAAAATGTCATTTTTGGACTAAAAATAGTTAAACTTTGCATTTTTTCAGTGGTTTTTGGATATGTTTTCACATATATTATCTACTGAAGGTCTGTAAAGTTTCATAATAAAATGAGTTGTTATGCTCGAAATATGGATTTTTCAAGTTAAACTCGTATTTAAATGGAAAAATAGGTTAATATGAGTTATATTTCGAATCTGGTCATAGAAATTTAGTATGTTGTCACATGTAATTTTACAAGATGTGTGTAAAATATTTGGCTATAATGAAGTCTTTATGCATGATTTATGAATTTTTGATGAAAAATCACATAAATAGTGACTTTAATTAGTAAAAATTGCTAAAACATACTTCATGACTAAGGAAAAACGTCACATGTTGCATTTTATCATATATTTCAGATCTAAAAGTGAATAAAAATAATTTTTCTCATTTTTTTATGGTAATAATTGATAAATCCGATAAACCGCAACATTGTTTTTCTTGATAAATTTTCGAATTTTTTAACCTAAGTTTTGAACATTATGAGTGTCATGGTATTTTTCCAGAATATTCATGAGTTTAAATTTCAAATTTAAAATTTATTTGAAATTTTATGATTTAATTTGAAGTTTATGACATAATTTTGTATTTTAAGCCCATTTATGAACAATATTAAGAAATATAAGTTAATTATTGTCAATATTTTAGTGGAGACTAATTTTGAGTCCTAAATTGGTTAGGGTAATTAACTTGTACATAAATATAAATTTATGTAATTATTGTGATTTTAAAAGGTTAAATCACGCAAATCCGTAAAAACCGATTAATATACGATATTGGCTCCTTAAAGGCGATTTAGCATAAAATTGGGCATGTTTATACATATTATAATGCTGCATTTTATTTATGATTGTCATATTTTAATTTTATGTAATTTTTGAATTATGTAATTTTACTTAGTATGGCCTTAGTTTTTAATTGATATTACCCGAAATGTATGGGAATATCGATTCGGTTGTAATTTATTATGATCTCGTATCACCGTTTTGTAATTTAATAGATTTATTTTTATTTTTAATTACAAATGTATAATAGGAAATTATGTAATTTATTTATTCCGGAGTTCCTTGAAGACGGTGCCACTCGAGAAGGCGATCCATTAAAGAAAGTGTTGCATTGAAATGCGTGCCAAGACCGAAGTTCAAGGGACCAAAGGAGTTGGTTTCCGAATTTGTAATAGTTTATTAGATTTACTATTCTAGGAAGGCCATACTAGGATTTTATTTATGCTTTGCATTTTATTTATATGTTGCATGCATCGCTAAATCGTCATAACTAAAACATGCATTATCATTTAATCGAGTTATTCGACCGTGTCAATTACAATTATCGTAGTTCACCGCTTTAGTTCACTTAAAACGTGATAGATAATAAATTGACATGACCTCTCGCTAAAATAAACAATTGAGACTTAGCCTTACCAAAAAGTAGAAACCATGAAAACCTATTTCGTGAGGGAGTGCGCTCGGCCCTACCGGGGTACAAACCTTGTTACGTAGGGGAAGTGGGTGATAAATGTCTATCCACCGAATTCATGTTGATAAGGGATGAATCGGCCCTACCGTGCCCAAGTTGATGTGGATTTGGATCATGGACACATCTATACGAAATTTGGATTGAGCTCAACGGAAGTATTCGTGACCGTAGTCGCATGTGTTCCGGGCTAAAGATAAATATTAATGTAATTTTATCGACCAAGAGTTCTAAAAGTAGAATCGATTAAAGAGTTAATCCACCAAGTTATATTAATGAGTGATGAATCGGCCCTACCGTGCCCAAGTTAATATGAATTTGGATCTTGGAATCATTTATAATAGTTGGGTAGAGGTCACTATATAAATGCTCATATCTTGTTAAAATTATTTACAAGTATGATTAAAAATGACAAATGTTAATGTTTCCTTTTCCTCCATACTTGTAGTTCATTACAATGAATCCATCAAACGCTACTACACCGATAACTATTGAGTCTTGCCACAATGTTTTTGACGACGTTTGCTTCAACAATGATTTCAACACTACTAGAGAACTTCATTTTGGGATAGGTTCGGATGGAAACATAAACTTCATCACTTGTTCTAAACCTCCTACTACTACAAGATCTCTTGTGAGCCGGTCTCAGGAAGACCGCCTCATAAAATCTATAGGATCTTTGTCTTAGGAAGAGAAAGATGCCAAAACTAGTGGGAGCTCAAGCAATCAAGTTCTTGCTTCTAAGGGCAAAAGGTTCAAGAAGAAAGGAAAGAAAGGGAAAAACTTCAAGCAAGTTGAAGATGAGTGCCATTATTGCTATGGCATGGGACATTGGCTTAGGAATTGTCCCGTATATTTGCGAAATATAAGGGAAGGAATCATTGTTCCAAAAGGTAAAATTCCTAAGGAAATTTATGTTATTGATGTAAATTATACTTCCACTACGACATGGGTACTGGATACCGGTTGTGGTTCTCACCTTTGTAATCATTTACAGGGGTTAAGAGACGTGAAGAGGCTTAGCAAAGGAGATGTGGATCTACGCCTTGGAAATGGAGCTCGATTAGCGGCCGAATCCAAGGGAACTTATGCATTAGCTTTGCCTAATGGATTTTAGTTGTATTTACATAATTATTTTTATGTGCCTACACTTTCTAAAAACATTATTTACATCGCTATGTTAGACATGGATGGTTTTTGTTTTGTCATTAAGAACAATCGTTGTACTATTTCAAGGAACGACTTGGTTATAGGCCAAGCTCCTTCCATTAATGGCATTTACATTTTAGAAACCCCGAATCCGACTAATGACATCTACAACATTCAATCAAAGAAACTCAAATCAAGTGATCCAAATGAATCGTTCATTTGGCATTGTCGATTAGGTCACATAAACGAGAATCGCATCAAAAGATTAATTTCGACTAATGTGATTACACCATTTGATTTTCAATCATATGGAACATGCGAATATTGCCTTCTTGGAAAAATGACTCGAAATCCTTTTAGTGGTAAAGGGACACGAGCAAGTGAACTATTGGGACTCATACATACCGATGTGTGTGGACCAATGAGTATCACCGCTCGAGAAATTTATGACTACTTCATACCCTTCATCGACGACTTGAGTAGACATGGTCATGTCTATTTAATGAAACATAAGAGTGAAGCTTTTGAGAAATTCAAGGAATTTCAAAATGAAGTAGAGAACCAATTGAACAAAAAGATAAAAGCACTACGATCCGATCGTGGTGGAGAATATCTTAGCCTTGAATTCGATTCACACTTGAAAGGTTGTGGTATTATATCACAAATTTCTCCACCCGGAACACCACAACTTAATGGTGTTGCCGAAAGGAGAAATCGAACCCTACTTGATATGGTTCGATCAATGATGAGTCAAACCGAGCTACCAAACTCGTTTTGGGGATTTGCGATTCAAACCGCAATTAGATCTTTAAATAATAGTCCCACAAAGACAACCGAAAAGACTCCATATGAGATGTGGACGGGAAGGGTTCCCAATATATCCTATCTGAAGATTTGGGGATGTGATGCTTACGTCAAGGCAAAGACCGACAACAAGCTTGCCCCAAGATCCGAAAAATGCATCTTTGTAGGTTACCCCTCGACCTCTCGAGGATACTACTTCTACAAACCTCAAGAAAACAAAGTGTTTGTGTCTTGCGAGGCTGTCTTCTTAGAAAGAGAATTTATTTGTAAGAGACAGAGTGGGAGAAATTTTGAACTTGATGAAGTTCAAGAGCCACAAACCGAAGTAGAGACGCAAGAAGATGTTCCTTCGTCATCTAACGCGGTTGTCCCTCCTCCACTTAGAAGAACGGGCCGAGTTATTCGCCATCCCAATCGATATGTGGGACTTATCGAAGAAGATGGAACACTCGATGTGTTGCTTTTAGAAAGTGACGAGCCCGCCACCTACAAGGCCGCAATCTCTAGTCCAAATTCCTCCTTATGGCTTGAAGCCATGAAGTCCGAGATTGATTCTATGCATGAAAACCAAGTTTGGAACTTGGTGGATTTGCCTAAAGGGGCAAGACCTCTTCAATGCAAATGGATTTTCAAGGTCAAGAATGGCATAGAAGGACATGATGATGTCTACAAAGCTAGGCTAGTGGCAAAAGGATTTACCCAAGTCCAAGGTCTTCATTATGATGAAACCTTCGCCCCCGTAGCCATGCTAAGATCCATACAGATTTTGTTAGCGATTGCCGCATTTCATGACTATGAAATATGGCAAATGGATGTCAAAACCGCTTTTCTAAATGGGCATTTAGAAGAGGAGGTGTACATGATACAACCCGAAGGTTTTGTCGATTCTAAAAATCCTAACAAAGTGTGCAAACTTAAGAGATCCATTTATGGTCTTAAGCAAGCATCAAGAAGTTGGAATCATTGATTCGATCATGGGATAAAAGAGAATGGTTTCACTCGAAGTGTTGAGGAATCATGTTTATACATGAAATTCAGTGGGAGCAATGTTGTGTTCCTAATCTTGTATGTCAATGACATACTACTCATTGGAAATGCCATTCCAATGTTGTCTTCTGTTAAGAAATGGTTAGGTAACCATTTCCAAATGAAGGATTTAGGAGAGGCACAATGCATATTAGGTATCCGGATCCATATAGATAGATCCAAGAGGATATTGGCACTCTGTCAAGAGTCTTATGTTGATAAGATTCTTCGACGTTTCAGCATGGACAAATAAAAAAGGGAATTGGTACCTATGGTAACTGGGACGATATTGAGCAAGTCTCAATCGCCCTCCGAACCCCATGATGTTGAACGCATGAAGTTGATCCCTTATGCTTCCGCTGTTGGATCAATCATGTATGCCATGATATGCACACGTCCTGATGTCTCGTATGCTTTGAGCATGACGAGTAGATATCAAGGAAATCCAGGTGAGAGTCACTGGATAGCCGTCAAGAATATCCTTAAGTACTTGAGAAGAACTAAGGATTCTATCTTAGTGTTTGGAGGAGACACCGAGCTCCGTGTTAATGGATACACGGACTCAAGTTTTCAAACGGATAGAGATGACATGAAATCACAAGCTAGTTTTGTTTTCATGCTCAATGGTGGTGCTGTTAGCTGGAGAAGCTTCAAGGAAGCTGTGACTTCGGATTCAACAACGGAGGCTGAGTACATTGCAGCATCTGAAGCTGCCAAGGAAGCTGTATGGATCAGGCAATTCACGGAAGGTCTAAGAGTAGTACCTACCGCCAATTATCCCATCACTCTCTATTGTGATAATAGTGGGACGATCTTCCAAGCTAAAGAGCCAAAGTCTAGTAATAGATCTAGACATGTACTTAGAAAATATCATGTAATTAGAGATTTCATTGAAAGAAAGGAAATTGCGATATGTAAGGTTGGGACGGATGACAACATAGCCGATCCGCTCACCAAGCCTTTATTGCAGGCTAAACACAATGGACATATGGCGTCCATGGGTCTTAAAAGTGTACCTAGTTTGTGTTAGATTTTGAAATGAAATAAAAAGTGTTGTTTTTGTTCATGTTCATAATCACATTTGTCTTTTATATTTTCTTTATACATTGTTACATCCAAACGGGTTGTAGTGACAATTTAACCCCGTTAAAGTGAACACGGATTAACATAGTATTCGCCCATAGTCACTTGTATGAGGTGACGTCTCGAAGTGACTAGAGTATGATGCAATTGATGGCAAGTTCAAGTGCCATAGAGTCATATGAGAATGACTAGTCGATCACATAGGTAGACTGTTAGGAACACTTTGTCGGGCTAATGACCGCTTATAGAGTTCTGGCAAATTTATATAGCCTGGTCGTGGCGAGAGCTACTATAGTATTCTAATGAGTCGATTCTTTTGACTAAAGACTGTTCGCCTAAGGTGGCACAGTTTCAGATTAACTTTGATTTATGTTACTACGACCTTCGTAAATGGGGTCAAATGGGCATATTATGGGTTATGATGGTTGTGGCTAGTCGAAGGGAATGAGTGCGATAGGAATTGTCCACTCCTTATCAGGGTTATAACAATATCTCAGGGTCACTCGAGGAGTAATGAACTGGAAATGCGTGGCCACACTCGGAAGGTATCTATGGTAGATAATTCCGGTCAATCAGTTATTCTCCAGATTGAGGAAACCACTCTCGATATGATCACTTGTAAGTACGACCTGAAAGACACCTTGCATTGAGTGGGAGATAGTAGTAGGACAAGAGAATTGGTGACGCACACTTGTCGAGGACAAGTGGGACATTGTTGGAATATGTGTCCTCCGACAATAATGCGATCACGACTGTTGATCATGATGATCACATGTTTAAATCTCATTTTAAGAATACATGTGGGAAGTAATATTTTACTGTCAACTGGTCCACACATATCGGTAATGATTGGCTGACTAGAGTTTGACATTACTGTCGTGCGACGGTGGTGACCAGTTGATCCCCTTAGGTCATACCTAAAGGGTGACACTCTTAATTGTTTATTTAATTGAACGTATGTCGATACGAGTTAATTAAATTGCTTAAAATTGACGGATGATTTTGGATGTAATATTTACGTGTCTTATTATAATGTGATTATAATCAGATACGGTCTAAGTAAACGAATTCTTTTATTACTTAAAATGAAATTATTGTTTACGGAAACAATTGGAACTGAATGAATAATTTATTATAAATACAAGACGTTGTGATTTATAATTGGTAAACCGTTTTGGTACAAGTAATTATGAATTACTAAGTCTATTTTGTACATGACGTATTTTTATTAATACGTTGATTTTTAATATGTTAAAAATACATGACAATTTCACATGACTAATAACATGTGACAATTGACAAATGACAAATATAAAATGGACATTCCATTTTATATAAGTGCCGAAATGGAGGGAGTATGAGGATAAAAATTGTGTTGATTATTTTTAAGTGGAAAACATGATCATTAAACCTAATATGTAGCCATGCACACCTAGTTGCTTTTGTGAAGAGTATCTTGGTCATGCATTGGCCCTTGCCACCCACCCATACCCGGTTTTCTAAGGGTGATTATAGAGAGTTTTTCTCTCTAATTTCATACATTCATAACTTGAATAATTTTCTAGTGAAAGAAAATATATAATACTCTCTACATCTTATGAATAATTAAAGAGATAAAAATCTCCAAAATCCTTCCTCTTGGCCGAAATACAAGAGACAAAAACAAATAGTTTTGGGTCAATTTTAGCTAGATTAATATTGTTCTAGTACAAATAATATTAATCTTTTAAGAGGTCATCTTGGGTATAAGTCTTTGGGACGGATTCTAAGCTTGAATCCTTGTTCATCCAATATTAGGAAGCTCAAGAACAAGTAAGAAGGAGATCTTACTTGTGCCCAAAAATCTGATACTTTCATTGTAAGGATAGATGATTTCTTCTATTTCTATTTATGTTTGCATGCATAAGATTTGTAATTATTTTATGACTAAATAATTTCTCACATATTTGAATATGTTATATAATGAGATTAATAATTCCTAACAGGTAGTATCTTCATTTTTTCAAGACATGGCAAAAGAATTCACAGCTCCAGTTCCCAAATGTTTAGCCAGAAATGGCAAGTTACTTTTCTGTTTTTTCCTGAGTTGTCTTCTTCTGCAACTTGGTTTTCTTAGCCCGTTTTGAGAGATTCTAGTAGAAACTAATCCTGGCTCCTTATTATTTAATTGTGCTTAATTGATCATAGGACCAGCTGGCCCTGGTGGCCACTGGTGGCTGGACTTAGAGCTCTCAGAATTGGTCTTGGAACAGAACCCTGCACTGGTTGAAAAAAGAGCATAGTTTGCACTGTCTGTGTTTGTGATGCCTAGACTCTGAGCTTGATTGCCATGGCCTTGAGCTCCTGCTTCAACCTCCCCTGGTTTGAAAGAGCTTGCCCTCAAGCCTGGCGCCTCCTCTCCCTCAGAATCATAGTAGGGACTTAAATTCCCCACATTGAAGGTACCATGGACACCATACTCTCCTGGCAGATCAACCTTGTATGCATTGGGACCAATTTTTTCAACAATTTCAAAGGGGCCATCTGCTCTAGGCATTAACTTGTTTCTTCTCTTAGCAGGGAACCCCTTTTTCCTCAGATTAACCCAGACTAGATCACGTGGCATGAATTCGTTTTTTCTTCTTGGGACTTTAGACTATTGCTTGTACCTGTTATTAGCTTTCTGAATTTCTTTTCTTACTGATTCATGGAGCCTTAGCATTTGTTCTGCTCTTGTTTTGGCCTCAAAGTTCACCTCCTCTATGGGTATATTGGACAGTTCTAAGGGAATCAGAGGATTTAACCCATAAACCACCTCAAATGGACTGTGACCTGTTGTAACAGATGGAGCCCTCTTGAAAGAAAACTTAGCCTAAGACAACTTCAGATCCTAGTCTCTCAGAGACTTACTCACTATGCACCTCAGGATCCTTCCTAGAGTCTTGTTTGTAACCTCAGTTTGGCCATCTGTCTGTGGGTGGCGAGCTGTGCTGAACAAGAGCTTGGTTTTGAGCAGTCTCCATAGAGTTTTCCAGAAATAGCTCATAAACTTGGTATCTCTGTCTGATACAATAGTCTTAGGAATTCCATGGAGTCTCACAATTTCCTTTAAATATAGCTCAGCTATACTGGCTGCATCTTCAGTCTTCTTGCATGCTATGAAATGAGCCATTTTGCTGAATCTGTCCACCACAACCATTATAGAATCCTTTCCCCTTGCTGTTCTTGGAAGAGCCACTATGAAATCCATGCTTATGTCTTCCTAAGGTCTTTCTAAAACTGGTATAGTAGTATAGGGTCCTCATTGGAATGAACTCTTGGCTCTCTGACATACTGAACACCTTCTTAGAACCACCTGGACATCACCCATCATTCTTGGCAAATAAAATTGGCCTTGTAGGATGTCCAAGGTTTTCTGAACCCCAAAGTGTCCTCCTAGCCCTCTTGAATGTATTTCCCTGATTATCGGATATATGTAGAACCCTCCAGACATACACAACTTGTTTCCATGGAACAGGAAGACCTCCTGCAGCAAATACATGCTTCCTTGAGTTGGACCTCCCTCAAAAAGGTTAATCCATTCCTCAGAAAAGTCAAGATCTTCCCGGTACAACTCTTTTAAAAACTCAAACCCTAACACTCTTTGCTCAATGACTGTCAGTAGAGAATGTCTTCTTGATAGTGCATCAGCAACAACATTAAGTTTTCCTTCCGTATACTTGCTTGAAAATGTGAATGACTGCAAGAATTCAACCCATTTGGCATGCCTGTGACTCAACTTGTGCTGACTATTGATAAATCTCAAAACTTCATGATCTGAATGTAACACAAATGGGT
Source organism: Silene latifolia (assembly GCF_048544455.1). Classification (NCBI taxonomy): domain Eukaryota; kingdom Viridiplantae; phylum Streptophyta; class Magnoliopsida; order Caryophyllales; family Caryophyllaceae; genus Silene; species Silene latifolia. Next base: position 216,319,582 of record NC_133537.1, on the reverse strand, counting down.
TTGTTTTCAGATAATGGCTCCAGTGCATGACTGACCTAATAATTGCATAAAATTCCTGGTCATATGTAGAGTACTTAAGTTTGGCCCCATTTAATTTTTCACTGAAATATGCCACAGGTTTCTGACACTGGATTAGAACTGCTCCAATCCCCACTCCATTAGCATCACAATCAACTTCAAATAATTGATCAAAATCTGGTAGTTTCAGGATTGGGGTTTCACACATCGTTTTCTTTATCTTTTCAAAGGATTGCTGAGCAACCTTAGTGCAGTGTCAAACCCCATGCCTGACACAAAGACTCAATCTTTAGTTGGACAGGATTCCCTGAAATCCTTCAGGACTGCAATAGACTTCAGAAATGGATTAAAAATACCATATGAGCTGCTTAAATCAATAAATTTGGTGACAAGCTAGTTAAATAATTACACTAACGCTGAGTACAATTTCAAGAATTTTGAGACACTCTAAGTATTTTTGGTTGATTAAGTAAGGCGGGCTGACAGAATGAATCAGACAGCCTGACACAGAAATGTGTTTGAGACTAAAAAAAGGACCAAATGATATAATTATCAACTCAAATCCCACAGAATACTCACAGGGAAGTAAGCTAACAATTTGGACGATTTAACTTGATGATTACCACAGTCTAAGCAAAAGTAACTCACAACTTAAATCAACAACAAAGATCAAACAACCCACAGTCAGTGCACAGGATTGAATAAGCTTTGCCATAGGTAATTGATCAACAACCACAGCTTAGCACAAGTTGTAACCAAGCCCGACTCTTAACTACAAACTAAGCACAAGTTATAGAGATTTGAAATTAAAAGAAACTTTAGGTTTAATATTCATCAAAAGCTGCCTCAATGCAGTTGGAGAAGAGGTCCTTATATAGGCCACTCTCTTGGAAATTTGTTACAAGTTTAACCTAGAAATCTCATCCAATGGCCAGAATTAGTTCTTAGGACATAAATAAAGTGCTGGAAATATTTTACAATGATGACAAAATCATTTAAAGAAAACTGCAATAAAACAACAGAAAGTCTGCACTGATAGTGACATGCTGCTTCCTTGGCTGCTGTGTTGCTTTGGCTGGGAGTATAAGGATGAATGGGTGCAGGAGGTGCCTTGACTTTGGTTATTAAGTGATATCTGAAATATGGAAAGACAAGCAAAAGCACCTCAGCATCAACTCCTTCTTTGTTTAGCCAAAAATGGCAATCTGCTTTATACTTATGTCGCTTTCAGCAACTTGACTTTCAGTTTGATTTTCTCTTGGATGCAGTGCGAATTAAGCCTGGCTGTTTAGGACTTTTCTGTGCTTAGTTGATCAAGGTTTCAGCTGGCCAAGGTGGTAGCTGGTGGTCGAGCTTGTGCTGGTACTTATGACCACCCAAAGCAGGCCTGGTAGTGGTCATTATCGGGCGGTGTGGATCGAGATCACACCGGTCCCCGATCGTGTTGGCCTGGTTCCTAGAACCTGCTGCAGCCTCCCCTGGTTCAACAGGGTTTGTCCTTAAGCCTGTAGCATCCTCATAATCTGATTCATAATAAGGACTGAGATCTCCCACATTGAAAGTGCCATGTACTCCATAGTCACCTGGTAGATCAACTTTGTAGGCATTTGTCCCAATCCATTCAATAATTTCAAAAGGGCCATCAGCTCTTGGCATCAGTTTGTTCTTTCTCCTAGCTGGGAACCTTTCTTTTCTCGGATGAATCCATACCAAATCACCTGGTATGAACTCCTTCTTCCTTTGAGGGACCTTAGACTGCTTCTTGTACCTCTCATTAGCCTTCTCAATTTGTTTCCTGACTGATTCATGTAGTTTTAGCATCTGATCAGCCATGACCTTAGCATCAAAGTTCACCTCTCCTCTTGGAATATTGGACAGGTCTAAGGGCATTAGTGGATTAACCCCATAGACTATCTCAAATAGACTATGACCAGTTACAGTAGATGGTGCCCTATTGAATGCAAACTCAGCTTGTGATAGTTTCAGGTCCCAATCCTTCAAGGATAGGTTGACTATGTATCTCAGTATCCTCCCCAATGTCTTGTTGGTGACCTTAGTTTGGCCATCAATTTGAGGGTGGTGAGAAGTACTGAATAACAAATTTGTCTTCAGAAGCCTCCACAAGGTCTTCCAGAAATAGCTCATGAATTTGGTGTCCCTGTCAGATACTATGGCAGTGCACATGATTGAATAAGCTTTGCCACAGGTAATTGATCAACAACCAAAGCTTAGCACAAGTTGTTATCAAGCCCGACTCTTAACTACAGACTAAGCACAAGTTATAGAGATTTGAAATTAAAAGAAACTTTAGGTTTAATCTTCATCAAAAGCTGCCTCAATGCAGTTGGAGAAGAGGTCCTAATATAGGCCACTCTCTTGGAATCTGTTACAAGTTTAACCTAGAAATCTCATCCAATGGCCAGGATTAGTTCTTAGGACATAA